>NC_136525.1:21329854-21477354 GCF_053919585.1 Euprymna scolopes | reverse complement strand
AGGCATGCTCCTAGTTCCGGACCTGTATCAAGGCGGTGATTGAGGCTGAAGGCTGGTCCAATGAGCAGATGTCAGCTCTGCTACATAATCAAGTTACCTGAATTGATTTTTTTTCAATAAAAGTTTTAAAAAAAAGCTGTAGTGTTGTTTTACTTAGGACGATAATTCTATCATTACTCCTTGTGCATTAAAACTTTTGCATATTGGCACAGTTGAGGAAACAGTGGGTGGGTGGGGGGTATTTATAAAAATCCTTACCTCATGAAGTATGATGCTTTTCACCAAACACAAACGGTCATTTACTACAGAGAGCCTGCAGATAAAAAATAGAGTTACAACACTGCTTACAATATAAGTGAAACTAATTGTTTTAGCCTGTTAAAAAGTTATAGCCCATTGAATTAGAATGAATGCTTTATACGAAATTGATGGTTAAATATGGTTAAATTTGTGCTTATTTTTGCATTAAATACTAATCCCTATTAATCCCTAATTGTGCATCGAACATGTACCATAATAGTTCGCTGCACTTTATTATAACAAAAGTCCATACAAAATTTCAGTTTGATCAGTTTAGTAGTTTTAGAGAAAAGTGAGAGTAAACATGGTATTGTGGTGATTAATCCCTATTAATTCCTAACTGTGTTTTGAATGGATACCATAATACTTGGCTAGCTACACCTTATTATAACAAAGACCAAACAAAATTTTGGTCAAATCAGTTTAGTTGTTTCCTAGAAAAGGTGAGAATAAATGTAGTATTGTGGTGACTAATTCTTATTAAAACCTATTAATCACTTACTGTGCATCGAATAGATACCATATTACTTAGTTTGCTGCACTTTCTCATAACAAAGGGCCATTCAAAATTTAAGCTAGATCGGTCCGGTAGTTTTAGAGAAAAGTAAGAGTAAATATGATATTGCGGTGACTAATTTCTATTAATTCTTAATTGTGCATTGAATGAATATCATAATGCTTAGTAAAGTTATACTTTAATATAACAAAGATCCATACAAAATTTTAGTCAGATCGGCTCAATAGTTTCTGAGAAAAAGTTAAAGTAAATGTGCTATTGTGGTGACTAATCCTTATTAATCGCTATTTATCTGTAACTTTCCATTAAACAGACACTATAATACTTAGTTCGCTGCACCTTATCATAACAAAGATCAATACTAAATTTTAACTCATGTAATATTGTGGGGTTGTATATATGTATGAATTTCTATTATTGTCTAGTGATGTGATTTTATATGACTGTATATACCTGTGATCGTCTATCTGATGTTCATTGCATGTGTGTGTGCATTTAAATACAGTTAATGACGGAACAATAATATACATAAATACCTTTACAACACAAAAGACAAATAACACTTTATTTGAGGTTTTCACATCTGGCTGTTCGGCGAGCATATCTGGTCCATCTTGCGTCTTGCCTTAACGGAAATCTGCAATGAAAATTTTCATCAAGAACAACAGAGCTTTGAGTTTTATTTTTAGCAACTTTTTTTCCAGTGTTTTTTTACCCTTTTGGAAAGTTGCAATGCTGGTTCATTATTTCTTACATGTGATAGGTGTTGAGCCCCTCACTCCCCTGGGTGCTTCAAGCCATTACGACCAGTTGGCTCTTCAACTTTAACTCCTCTCTCCGACGACCCAACTCTTACTCATTTCCATGTATCTCAAAAAGACCATCTCCCCCTGTCTAAATGACGACATTAGTATACGTCACTAAGATTATCACCTGATGTTTTTGCATGTTATTATTTCTAAATTGTCAACTAAATTGTTTCGATAACATTTTTAAGTTAACATTCCTAAATTAATGTAAATAAATTTTTATTCTAAATATTTGTATTATTTCAAAACATATTGCAGTTGCCAAAATGCTCAGGCTTGAATAATCATAATAATCATCGATCAGCACACCTCTTGGTGCTGACCGGTCAGTATCCAACACTAGATCGGGTGGCGCAGTAGTTTCAGACAGAAAACGTGGAACAGAAAGACCCACAAAAAGAAATAATATAGATTATTGTTGTGTCTGCACAAATAATTAACAAGAACACGAAAGTAAAGGTATAACAATAATATATTAGGAAGAAAAGTTATATACATATTTACATGTCTTCAGATATACTTCAGTTGGAGATATTCCAGCAGGTGGCGTGTTGCATGTCTTACTGGAGGCAACATAGGCGTCTTGCCTATTTGGCGGTCGTTGCAGAACTCTCCCGGTATTGTTGATTGATACCTTTATATATCTCACTCACCCATCTATGTTAATTAGCGGGTGTCTCCACAAAACCCCCCTCCCAAGATTTGAAGTCGTGTAGATTTCAATATCTTTTTCTCTTGAGGTTCATTATAATTGGTTCTGTAAACTTTCTTTTCCTTCCCGATCTTCTCGGTTCGGCATAGTTTGTGGTGGTTCGATATCAAACGCTTCATATAGTATATCAATTGGATCTTCCTTTTCATCAGGTTTGTCATGTTCGTTGTCTTTTTGTATGACGTTTTCTCAATTGATTTTGATGTCTTTTGTGCATCCCTTTTGGACCTTTTATCATGTAGACCAAGTCGCCGATACGTTTATCTACCGTACCAAACTCCCAATATGAAATATTATTTTTCATACATTTTACGTGATGTGTGCGTAGTTTGATGGACGATTGCTTTCTTTTGTATTAATTTATCAAATGGTGATTTTATTTTTCTAGCAAACATTAATTCTGCTGGCGATAATTTCGACAGTGTATTTGGGTTCTTAGTTATCCTGTATATTTGCAGGAATTGTTGTAATGCTTTATCTGTCAGGTCCTTATTGATTTTCTAAGTGCACGTTTTTTTTTTCAATCTTTCTCGAGTAAGTATTTTTCGTAAACCACTGTTGTGTCTTTAGTAGTGAATTTTCCCGCGTATCTTGTTTTGAATTCTCGAGGCCACTGTTGTGTTTAATAGTGGATTTTATCCTGCGTAAGTCTTTTTTTAAATTCCCGTCACCACTGTTGTATTTGCACAAATAATTAACAAGAACACGGAAAGTAAAGGTATAACAATAATATATTAGGAAGAAAAGTTATATACATATTTACATGTCTTCAGATATACGTCAGTTTGAGATATTCCGGCAGGTGGCGTGTTGCATGTCTTACTGGAGGTAACATAGGCGTCTTGCCTGTTTGGTGGTCGTTGCAGAACTCCCTGGTATTGGTGATTGATACCTTTATATATCTCACTCACCCACCTATGTTAATTAGTGGGCGTCTCCACAACAATTATCCTTCTGTGCTATGCACAACACAGCCTAGTCACTTCTCCATCCCCTCTAACCACTTTAACATGTTTGGTTATCTTTCACTATGTTTGAAGGGCTCTGACAGACACATGCACGGACTTAGAGTCTATATTCGTAACACCCTCCCATGACTAAGGAATCCAAACTAGAATCAAACGACCAAGATGTATAAAGAACTTTATTTTGTTATTGAAAATGTTACACATTGTTACCATATGCAGAAGAATGCACAATTTATCTTGACTCTGTATTAATCCATAAAGGACGAAGCATTTCATTTATTAATAGTTTGTCTATGACAAATGATGAAGGCAGTAAATGAGACATGTATAAATAGATTAAAAGTATATTATTCCCATACACAGAAACATGTACAATTTATCTTAACTCCCTGTTAGCCACACAAAAGGCATTTTTTATTTTGGCTTGAACTTTGCAAATTATTTTGTTACTAGCGGGGGTACCCGGCGTTGCCCGGGTGTTTGGAGGTGTGTGTGTGTGGGGGGGGGTAAAGGAAAGAATAAGCGAAGTAATAACCCTGTTTAAGTATTCCCAAAAAAAAAAAACGATGTTAAACTTCTTAAAAAAATCGGAAAAACCAAAACAAAAAAAAACAGCGAACAAGCATAAAACTTGTTTGAAAAAGAAATCGGAAAAACAAAAAACAAAAATAAGGATAAAAAATGATGAACATGTTCGGAAAAACAAAAACAAAAAAACACAGCGAAAAGCGAAAAAAAAAAAAAAATAAATGACATATATAATCCCTCGGTCCGGTGAAGTCCATGGTGCGTTTCACCCAGTAGAAAGCATAGAACGAAAAAGAACGTTAAAATTCCATTTCAATTTTCAAAACGAAATAAAACGGAAATGAAGTTTTATATGTTTAGTTTATAAAAAAAAGAAATGGAAAGAATAATTTTTTTTGGTATAAAAATGTTGGGGGAAAAATGGTAATTAAGCAGCGTAAAAGTAAGTGTGGGACAAGAATTAATGTTTGTGGGAATGTCTCTGTCATTTAATTCCATGGTACATTTCACCCAATAGGAAGCATAGTGAAATTCCATTCCAAGTTTTTTAAGCAACTACGAAGTACAGAAAACCGACACCAGCGTTCCTCTGTAACTGTCCCGTGTGAACGATCTTGCATCGGTGTAAGTGGTGACGGGGGTAGGAGGAATTAATTAGAGAGAAAAGATTTTACTACTTCCATTGATTTTAACTGATTTTGGCAGTGAACTCGCAGCAGAAAAAATATAGGAATCTACGATTGTCGAGGAAGTGGAAAGGTAATATGCCTATAAGACACCTCAGATATTGTGCTGCAGTTTGTGCATATTACATTTGCATGAAATGTCTTGATTTTTAATCCTATTAAGGTTAAAATCAGAGGAGAAAAAATGAGTTCATTTCATATATATAGAGAAGGGATTATATGATTGTTTTAAATACATATCAGGATCAGTAGGAGAAATGAAATGGTCTCATGTCGATGACACCATGTATAGAGAGGCTTGTAACATGAAAAGTGAAAAAATATTAGATAATGTTGAAACATTTTTAGAGCATGCGCATAAAAAATATGGTAATTAAAAAAATCCCAATAAGCTTTGTGAAAAAAACAAAAAAATGCTTTGAACAATTGAAATTTTTATTTTTTAATAAAAAATAATTATTAAAACAAAAACCGTAGTGTTCTCGTCGTGTAGTTTTTATTTTATTCAAGAAAATAAAAGGTACTCATGCACTTATTGAGCTGTGATGAAATAATGACATTATTTAGAAAACCATTCTTAACATTGGGACGGGAGGATGTTGTGTACCTATTATGTGCTTTCACCTAACAATTTAATAAAAACAGGTATCTTAAAACTTTAATTAAACTTGAAAGTACTATTTAAAAATAGCGCAGATCAATAAGTGCACTAGCACCAAATAACATTTCACTGCGTTTCGATCTACGACATTCCATGAGAGGTATGTACACGCTAAAGCTTTTTGTTTATCGCCACGAGTGCTAATTTGGACCTGCATCAATTTTCCTGTTAATAATTACCTATAACTATAATCTCCGGCCAAAAAAAAAAATATATATATATTCAAAAAAATAATTAAAAAAAAAGATAGAAAAAAATTATAATAACAAAATAATTTGCAAAGCGCCAAATTCAAGCCAAAATAAATAAATAAAAAAAACTATGCCACACACGCAAAAATTCTTTCCTTGTAAAAATAATAATTGCTCCCTAAGTCGAACTGCGTACAACATCGGAGCTGATGTGTATTTTGCTGGAGGGGTAGCACTCGTGTAGGTCAGCCAAATTGTTTTATGCATTAAAAAAATAAGCAATTACGAACTGTATATTCATAAAAAAAATGTACATAAATTGATCTACAATAATCGATATGAAAGTTTGAAAATATTATAACCTCAAACATAAAATCCTTTCACCTAATAAATCGAATCAGCATGAAATTATGCAAAAGAGTTGATATGCCGTAAAACTATAGTAAACATTAATAAGGTACAAAATACGCGGGCAAAAATAGGAGGACCTAGTTTTGAAAGCCGATTTCTCATAACTTTTTTGTATGTTTCCGACTACTTTTTAATTGTATTTGAAAGATTAGAGACTAAAGTTAATTTCCTAAAGGAAAAAAAAAATATTTGTACACGTGAAAAAAAAAGTTATGAAAATGTTTTCACGGGGAGCTAACCAATTCAGCTAAATTTTGAAGTTAAAGAAATTCATTGTAAAAATCATTTAAAAGATTAATATTAGTTTTCTGGGTCTTTTATTGAGATTGTCGGACCGACTTCCTCATCTTGGTTGTTATAGTCACAACGTTTCGGCCGTTTTGTCCTCCGACCTTCATTAGGTGTTTTGTATCAAACTGGGGAACCGTTTGTTAGGAGTTATTATTATTGCAGGGGTACCGTATTCGGACTCCAGCTAGGCTCTCTGATTCTCTGTTTTTGTTTTCACTGCCTTCGTTCAGGATTGAACTCAGCACCTTCGCGTAACTGTAAAATTTGATACAACATCTAGGACCACTCGGCCATATGTCACTAGGACAATTCTTAGTTGGTTTTTGTTAATGCTAAACCTATGTTGTTATTCAAGGTTTTCTCTCTCTATTAGAGGTGTCCAAATTGCATTCAGCTCTATGCTTGGTTTGCTCAGTAGGTTGTTATGTCCGAGCATGTGAGCTGTTTCTTTAAGTTTTCTCACTTTCCAGTGGGTCTCTGTTTATTATTTTTACTTCATCCCATAGGGGGCGATGGTCCTCCCTCTCCATCCAGACATGGTTGGCTATACCCGATTTTTCCGTCTCCCCTTTAGTTACCGCTTTTCGGTGTTCTTTCACCCTTACTTTAAGTGGGTGGCATATTTCACCCTTGTAAACCTTTCTGCAACTGCATGGGATGGAGTATATGAAGTTCTTGGTCATGTTCTCCTCCATGCGGGGCTTCACTCGTACCAGGTGTCGTCTGAGTGTTGACTCGCTCTTGAATACTATTCTGATGTTGTAGGGGGCACATATTCTCTGAATCTTTTCAGAGATGCTTCGTATGTATGGTAGGCAGACCGTTGGTGGTTTTTGGGTTTCATTCTCCTCTCTTATACTATTAACACGTCTGGTGGATAGTATGTTATCGGGGTAGTTATTACGACAGAGGGTATTCTTCAACCTGACCATTTCTTGGTGGTATTTAATGGTGTCTCTACTTATTGTCTCTGCTTGATGTTGTAGGCAACGTGCGATTCCATGTTTGATACTGTATGGGTGATTGGAGTTGAAGTTAAGGTATTGTCTGGTGAAGGTAGGCTTCTGATATACGGATGTCTTAAACCCATGCTCCGTATATCGCAAGCCTACCTTCACTTCCCCCCCCCCTAGATGGTCATCCGTATATTCCTATTCTGAACGTTTGTATCAATTTTTATCATTTTTTAATTTAATTATTTTTTATGCTCCTGTTTTTAAATTAATTTTAAATTAATTTTTTAAAATTATTGTTCGAAATTATATAAAAATTATGTTACGCTGAAAGTTTCATGTTCTTACGAGCAAGGAAATTATTAAAATCTTGCATATAAAAATTATGCGAAATCTGTAATTTAAAAAAAAAAGTAGAAATATTTTTGCTATTATAATTTTTTTGTGCGAAAATACTCAATAAACAATGCTTTATTCAATGGTAATATGGGTAGTTCGGGAAATTCCTTTTTCTTCGAATTATATAGAATTCATTAATACGGACTTTAGGGCTTTTTTTCGTAATGTTCCTGTAAAAATTATTATTGTTTTATTGTTACAAATTACGATGCTTTATTTATATAAAAATAGCAAAAATATATTCTTGCGTTTTTTATTTACTACTGAAAACCATAAGTTTAGGTATTTTTTGTTTAAACAAAATGATACATTTCCACTAAGATGTAAATAAAAATAATTAGTTCATTATATTCCGCGATCATTATTTAATGAATACTGAAAATTTCATTAAAATTGGTTAATTCTCTGATTTTTGGTTAATTTTTAAGCAAAGGGAGGGGGGTCAAAATTTGTGTTGGCATTCATTTTGCCCGTACCTAAGATTAATACTAGTAAAAATATGGGCGCTTGTTCAGACGCCTCTCCCCATTGAAAAAACAAAAATAAAGAAACATCTGTAGGATGTACCTACCCGTGACAGAAAGAATATATAGTATATTAAAAATCCCGTAAATTAATGAAAAAGTTTTATTTTTATAAAGAAAATAATTTTAAAGCAAATTTGACCTTTTCCAATGACATCAAGTATGACTTTAAAAAATCTCACAAGTTTGATTTGTTTGGAGTCATCTCCCCCTGTTCCTTCAAACTGTTTTCAAGCGCCATGAGACGTCGCTTGTAATTTAGTCATTTATTTTGATTTTCTTATTTAAAAATAAAACAATTTGATTAATTCATTGCCAGACCTAATATATATTGGCAAAGCAAACTATGAATTTGCAAAAAGTTGATAAGTTACAAATTGTTTTCTCACAAAATGTACTACTACTGCTGCTACTACTACTACTACTACTACTACTACTACTACTACTACTACTACTACTAATAATAATAATAATAATAATAATAATAATAATAATAATAATAATAATAATAATAATAATAATAATAATAATAATAATAATAATAATAATAATAAACAACAACATAAACGATCTGAAACAGATAAAGAACAAGGGAAACTACTCTTTAACGGTAAATAACTCTGATTTTGACCAATATAGTTATGTGGAGATAATATTTATAGTTATCTACCTTTGTATGGACTAGGTACACGCAAATGAATGCCGATACTCAAAATGTATAAACATTTTGACCTCTCCCTTTACTTAAAAATTCATCAAAAATCAGGAAATTAACCAATTTTAATGAAATTTTCAGTATTTATCAAATAATGACCAGGAAATATAATGAACTTATTATTTTAATTCAAGTCTTCGTGGAAATATAGTATTTTGTTTAAACAAAAAACCTTTACTAAACTTATAGTTTTCTGTAGTAAAAAAAATGAATAAATTCATTTTTGCTTTTTTTATGAAAATGAAGCAACGTAAATTAAAAAAAAAATAACTTTTTACAAGAACATTACAAAAATGCTCCTTAATCTATATTAATGAATTCGATATAACCCGAAGAAAATTATTTTCTCGAACAATCTATATTACCATTGAATTAAGCATTGTTTATTTACTATTTTCATACAAAAAATTATAATAGCAAAAAATATTTCTACTTTTTTTTTTTTAATTACAGGTTTCGCATAATTTTTCTATGTAAAATTTTAATATTTTCCTTCCTTGCATGGATGTGAAACTTTCAGCATAACATAATTTTTATATGATCTTGAACAATAATCAAAAAAAAATAATTTAAAAACAAGAACCTAGAAAAATAATTAAATTAAAAAATGGTAAAAATAATACAAACGTTCAGGATAGGGATGTACAGATGCACGTCTGGGGGGGGGGAGAAAGAAAACTAGCACCCCCGCTTCCTCCCTTTTGATTACATGACGTCATTTTCACACAATCTTTCAACTGGCTGAAATTTTGACCTTCCATATATACCATGTTTACAAAACTTCCGTTTGTTGCAATTTTGCGAAGAGCAAGATCCCTTGCTTTCTTGGCTAATTAAGCTATCTTTTATACAAACAATGTGTTTTTTTTTTTTAATTTAATTCAATATCTTAGGACTTTATTTTACTAATTATTTTTGAAATAGACTCAGAAAATTAATATTTATCTTTTAAAGGATTTTTACGATGAATTTATTTAATTTCAAAATTTAGCTGAATTGGTTAGCTCGCCGTGAAAACATTTTTTATAACTTTTCTGTTTTCACGTGTACAAATATTTTTTCCCTTTGAAAATTAACTTTAGTCTTTAATCTTTCAAATACAATCAAAAAGTGGTCGGAAACCTACAAAAAATTATGATGAATCAACTTTCAAAACTAGGTCCCCCTATTTTTATTCGTCCATTTTTGCCCATACCTAGTATAGACACAACTTACTCAAAAAAGTCCAATAAAAGGGCAAAACATCTGAGTGAAAACACTTGTGGGGATTGATAAGAGTTGGCTGCAAACCGGAAGTGGAGAAATCAACAGTCGGAGACGAAGGAAGGAGGTCTTCTGCGCACCGGAAGAAAGCGCGGGACTTCCGGTTGAAGAAAAGAAGATTCAAGAAGGGGATTCGCCCCGCTGCGTCAGTGAATGCATGGAGGGATTCTCTCACCCAACCTAAAGAGAAGAGGAATTTACCCTGCTGCCTCAGTGAATGCACGGACGGGTTCTGTCACCCGACCTAAAGAGATGAGGAGAAGAGAATTTGCCCTGCTGCGTCGGTGAACGTACGGATGGAGTCTGTCAGCCAACCTTAAGAGATATAATGAAGAAAAAAAAGAAGAAATAAGGCACCAGTGAACTGAAGCCGATTATGCTCTCTTGTTATGGGCCAAACGCCTTCAATTACTAAACACTGCCTAATTCACACAACCAGAAAAAGAAGACACCAAAGTAAATTCAAACGAACTTTGTTTCCACCTAAACTGATAAGTACAAACCAAATGAACATTCTCCTTTTGTGGATTTTCCACGCCACTTTTTCTCTCACACATTCGCAAACTTTCTCTTCTGTCACTAAAACGAACTCTCTCCACATACCTCCCACTAATAAATAAAGTTGCTTTTCTTACCCTTGAAATATAATGTCCGTTTTATTTATTTCCATGGAGTCAGATAGTTACACGTTACAAACACAAACCTGATAAACCCACTTCGATCCCCCATACACTGCAAGCTGTTAAGCCCGAAACAGATAAGAACATCAGCAGAACGAATGTTCTCATAATCGACAGCAGGAAAACGAACATGAATATAGAGACCAAAATAAAAACTTGCAATGCATTTGCAGCCTCTGTTTTTCTATACAACTTGTTATATTGAGAAATATAAGATCTCTAGGTACCTTCAAACCGTTGTGTAGGACGTCATCATTATACACAATAAGTAGTGACGTCATAATTTAGTGTGTTTACTATAGTTTTGGTCAATTTCTATGGAAGATCATTTATGCAGAAATTTATGAATAAATAAAATGTACAATAAAAAAGTGGATCAAAAACAATATAAGACTTACCTTTTATAAAACAAATATATTTTTAATAATGAACTACACAGACGATAAATTAATTTTACACGGTTCTCTTGATACATGTATCTAAAGATGATGTCACTACAGACCGCCGTACATTTTTTCGGGGGGAAAAAAAACGCAAATTTTGATTATCACCCTCTGTCACTTTAAATAATCAAATCCAAACGAATTTTTTTAGTCGATTTTGCTTTTGTAATTCTTATTATCCCAAGAGTCATATATTCTATTATATTCTATTATATGAATATATTTTTTATTATTGGAAACCTGTTATATAAAAAATATCTGTTTAAACTTCACATCATATAATATTTGAATTTAATATCATTTAAAACTTTCTAAAAATAATTATTTTTAGAATTCTGTTTTTTTTTTTTTTTTTTTTTGGGGGGGGGGGGTTGTAATTCAAATAATTATATTAACGAGAACAAAAAAAAAATCAAGAAAAATTTTTTTTTTTTTTTTTTTTTTTTAACCGGCGAGGAAATATTCAAAATGACCCATTTAACCATTTAATGAAGCTGGAGACAGAAAAGATCTCAATTTCAACAACAGACCACGATATATATTGACACAATAATATCGTGGGTGACAGACTTAGTTTGAATTTATTCACAAATATACCAAGTCTTATTTGATACAGACAAATGCAGGTTCTAGAAATCGGAGATCCACTCACATTGGGTCAAACATGGCAGAAATAACATACCGGCAAATGAGGGTAAACATTCATGAGTTGTGACGTGACTGACTTGAGGGAGCGATTTGCCCCTCATTAAGGAGGTTGAGACTTCCCTGGGACTTAAGAAAGTCCGGGTAAATATACTAAAATTGTTAAATTAATCCCGGACGACAGCGGATATCAAAAAGACTTGAATTGAAAGATATAGATATATATTCGGATTATTGTCAAAATCAGATATATATTTTGCTTTATTGAAAGGCCAGATGTGTATTTTGCTATTTGAAAAGATTCGATAACAGGAAATGTTAGAATAATAACGGTGACACCTGCCTGGCCTGAAGCATATAAATACTGACGCTAACAGCTGCTAACAGCAGTTGGTGAGCAAAGAAGCCAAAAGTGTCTCGTGAACTATCCTTTCTTTCTTCATCGCAGATGACAACGTCTCCCTCTTTGCCATAGCAACAGCAGCCTGCTAACTTGTAATCATAGTATACAACTCATACAATCACTCTTTTTTTTTTTTTTTTTTTGCATTTTCACCCCAAACAAGGCACATTGCCACTTTGGTGTAGGGGGCTACTATCAGGGACATAAGCATCAGGGGTACTGTGTAGAGAGTTGGGCAGCAAGATGTCGGTTCATGTTACACTTGAACTTCTGCATGTCAGTACAGTTTGGGAAGCAGGGGCCCGGAAGGGAATTCCAAAGTCTAGCGGCTCTGGGGAAGAAACTATTGGAGTAGAAGGGATCTCTACCGTGAAGGGGTGGGATTTAGCTGCTTGTCGGGTTTGTTGGAGGTATTTACATCGCGGAGGCACAAGTGCTTACAGTTCATCAGATCATTCACCATTAAAGTACTTGTAGAACAGAGAGAGGAATGCAACATTTCGTTGATGGGACAGAGGCTGAAGTTTAGATGACAGATTGGCAACTCTTTTTTGAACCTTGTCTAGGAGCGAGGGACTAGTGGCAGATGCACCAGCCTAAATATGTCAACAATACTCTGCTAATACTGCTTTCTTCTTGTTTGTGCCGAACCTGGCGTCTACAGTTAATGCAAAATAAGGATATAATGAAAAGGACAATTTTAACCCTCCTTTCTTTCAGGTTTGATGCTTCTTAAGGGACATTACTAATTTTCTTTATTTCCAGCACACCCTGACAACAAGAGACAATCTTAACCATTTCGTTTCTTCAAAATAAAATATTTAAACTTAATATTCCTGTCTTTCTTGCTGCCATATGCTCATCTTTTATATATATATAAGGCAAAAGCGGCGCACGCATTTTGTATGTCCACCAAAGGCTTTTTTTTTTGCTGAGGTTCTCCGGGGGGGGGGGTTACTATTTCTTAGAAGTGTTTATATATCCCCTAGATCATAATATCTATGATTTGCAAAGGGACGTCATGTCTAGATTTATTTTGACCAAATTTTATAAAATTCGCGCTATTTTTTTCGGTTGCGTGTTTGTTCAGCTTTTTAGTATAAATAAAGAGTAAAGATAATTCCTCGGCTTCGCTGCTGGGGACGTCCAGAAAGCAATCAGCTTTGATCAATAAATCACCGTCATATCAGACAATTGCTATTCATTTGGGCACTCTAATTAAATTTATGCACCTATCAGTTAAGTTTTTCATCGTTTAATTTCAACCATTCTCATTCTGAGTCGAGGTAAGTTATCATGCTTTTGTTTTCGCTTTCACCTCAAGGATTCAGGTTCGAGCCTACCTGCCTACCAAAACTTTTTTTTTCTTTTACACCTACAATCACCCGGGCAATGCCAGTCACCCCCGCTAGTCTATTATATAAAATGCAAAATGGGCACGTTTTCTACAAAAGGCTTTTTTCATCAGCCTTCTCGCATCAGTTACATTTATGGAAAAGTTTCTTCATACTCCCTAGATTATAATATCTCCGATTCAAAAACGGACATCGTCTCCATCTTTAATTTAAATGAGTTTTAAAAAAATCCCTGGTTTCCAATGTTTGTTTTTCTTTCTTGTATAAATAAAGCAAAACTAACTGAAGCAAAAAGGCATCTGCCTTGCCTTCCGTGCTGGCATGTCTTGAAGGCAATTAGCTTTGATCAATGCGGGAGAAACCCTTCATATCAGACAATTGCTATTCATTAAGACACTGCCGGAGTTCCCCCTTTTTTGGGGAGGCAGCCGGTTTTCCTCAACATCGAGGCGAAACAAATACGACGAGAAGTTTGACTGGCCCACAGCCAGACGTTAATTTCTGTGCCTGCGTGAACTCATTCACTTAACTATCCATTTCTGCAAGTCAACTTTTTGATTGATGTTGCTTAATTTGAATGGTTCACACCTCCTGTCGTTTCATAGTGTAGCGGTAAGATGTCAGCTTTTCTTCCACTTCCTTTTCAGCCTTTGTGTTACGGGTTCGAGCCTGCCTGCCTCTTACCACTCTTTATTTTTTGTTGTTGTGCTCAACACACATTTCTGAACACCTGAGCAACGCCAGGCACCTCCACTAGTTTGTTATAATCAAGTGTTGAGATACATTTTATAATGGCAATATAGCAATTGGTATCAAGTGCTAATAATAATAACATTACATTGTGAACAATTTAGAGCAATCATCATATTTTTTTTTCACCAATTATCCTTGAGGATAAGATTTAATTATTGTAAGATGGTCAGTGAGACAACAGCATAGTGACCGGTAGCTGTGGAAATTGGGTAGAATTTGATTATTTAAGAGGATGGTTCAACCAGAATTTGTTTACATTTTACTTGACGAGCATGTTGTAGTCAGCTGGAAAACAGACTGGCGGTACAGAGTTCCTCAGGCAAGCAATTCTAGGAAAGAAACTTTGTTCATGGATTATGCATTTAGATTTAGGTAGAGTAGAGAATGGGAGAAATTAATGACAGTGGTTGTATAATACCAGGTTGAGAAACTGGCACGGTCTATCCTTCTCTTGAGGGTAGATGGGACTCTCTTAAGCTGTGGCATCACAATAAAAAATGCCCTTGATAGCGCTGGCGAAGCATCAAGTATCCAGCTACCGACAAGATTTGAATTACGCTACAAACTCGTGTAGTGAGTTCAATCTTGGCTGTGGCCGCGCTGGATGGATGGATGGTTGTAGCTAGGTGAGTGTTTATTTTGTGAATATTTGTCAAGGGGAAACCGTAGATTAAAGCTCAGTTGTACACTTTCCATGAAAATAACACTAGAATGGAGATAGACTAGTAACAGCTTTCTGTGAAAAAGGGATTGCAATAAGGAGAAAAGGGCATCACTTACTAGATTTCAAAGCCGGTTTGGAACTTTATCAAGGCAGCTAAAGGTGCTCTCAGCAGAATTTTCCCAGATGTGGCAACAGTACTCCATTTGAGCACATATTTGGCTCTTATAAAGGTAGAGGATTGCATCTGGAGTGAGAAATATGTCGAGTGGTAGAATGATACAATATTTTTCCAGTGACCTTGGCAACAGATTTGATGTACGTGTTCCATTTCAGATCAGGAGTAAAGGTCAAACCCAGAAGCTTGTCAAAACAGGTCAGATCCAGAAGCTTGTCGAAGCAAAGAGCTTCTTTGAGATGAACGCCATTCATTTCGATTGGGGTCAAGTGGGGATTAGAGCGTTGGTGGTGAAAAGATAGAAGCTTAGTTTTGGATGCATTAAAATTAACCAGTCATCTTTTGACACATTTCATCATGTGCTCAAGGTTGGAGGAGCGAGACTTAGAGATATCATGGTCATTGCTGGCTTTTGAAGTGCTACCATAGATAGTAGTGTTGTCTGCATATATATCAACGAATGAACTTAGAATGTGATTTGTGAGATCATTGATGAAGATCAGGAAGAAACTATACTACGGAAACTATCAGCCTCAACTTCAACAACATGGCTTAAAATATCAAGAAGAATCTCTCTCAAACAGTACACATCACTGGTGAAACTCTAGATCAAACAATTGCAAAACTTGAACATGCAGCTGAGGATAGAAAGTTTTGGACAACTTCTATTAAGAACATGGGAGAAATTTCTGAAAAGAATCAATTGTAATTGTTTGGTCTGGAGTTTCACCATAGATGTTGCCTATAATGGTGTCGGCCGATGATGTAATGGACAGGGAATTCAGATAACAGAACTCCCAGGCGATACCAGGTTTCCAAAAAATAGCAAGTAGAACAAAAGAACGACCTCTGATGTAAATATGTTCAAGATTATGACTGATGTTGAAAATGGAACAATGGTGAGTGAAAAAAAAAACATGCCAATATAAACAAAGCAGTTGAACGAAAGACAAAGAGTTACAAAGGTCAATTGCTGCTTGCCATGAATTGTGCTGTCGTTCTCTTTTAAACAACCACATGTGTCATTTATTTGATAAAAACAACTATGAACTCGTACACTGAAAAACGCAAGGCTAACTTTTATACCATATATTTCAAGACTCACACAAAAGATGAAATTTTCTTAATGTTGTAAAAATGATATTTTATGGTGCTTGTTTATATTGCTGATCTTTTAAAATTATGATAGAAGAGAGACAGACTAGCAAAGTGTTGTTATATGCTAAAGAAAGCTATCAACATCAGCTGGCCCAAAATGATATCAAGTGTAGATCTCTTCAGCATGTCTCAGGTGGAGCTGTGGAGGAAATCCATTAAAAGAAGGTTGGTTAACTGGTTTGGCCATCTGGTGAGAATACCAGCGTGAGTGTCACTGTATGAAGCACTTTGATCAGGCAAAAGAAAAGTGTGAAGGACTCTTGTAACTTGGCTTAAAGTTATCGAGAAGAATCTCTGTTATATGCAAGAAAATTTCCAAGGGAAGGCACACAACATATATTGAAAAAAAAAAAAAAAAAAAAAAAAAAAAAACCTGCAAGGAATTAAAGAGAAAAATAAAAGTAAAATAAGAGTTTTCAGTGAAAACAAATATTTACAAGAAAAAGGATTAGGGAGATAAATCTGGTTTTAAGTTAATCTAGCTTTTATGTAGTGTAAATGATAATCGAGTTTGATAAATAATAATAATAATAATATATTACTTTAGTCAGAATATGAGATTAGAAAATCAATATTTACCAAGAGTCCATTTCTCTGTGAGGGTGTTTGGCTTGTTTCAGGAATTCCTTATGACCTCATTTTATTCCAGGAAAAAAATAGTCATAAATAGTTGAAAGGTCACCTCAAAATAGTATTCCTTCTAAGAGCTGATTTAATAACTGAAGTTACGATGCTACTAGCGTCTATTTATAGTAGTCAGTTCTATGTCAGTTCCATAGTTATAATCAGTTGTAATAGCCATTATAATCGAGGCCATTCAAAGTTTTAAACAATTTGTGAAATTTTAAAATCCCTTCATTTTTTTTCTTTTTTTTTTAGTTCTACAAATTGTAATATGTTTTTTTTTCTCCAGACCATAGGCTTGCTTTTAATTTCATCACATTAGACTCTAATTCTGGGTTTAATCTAAACGGACTTGCCCTTAGGTCTCATGTTTGCTTACAATATTTTGAAGAGTATATTTTGCTACTAAGTGGTTTCAAGCTGAAAACGGTAGCTCTAACCTACAAAATAATTTAGCGCTTGTACACTATTGGGACGAAATTTCGGAAATGGTAATTACTGAATTTCACATGAAAACAATGGTATCTACGAATTCCTCATATTTTTAAGAATCATATCCAAATATTATGAAAATCGATGAGGTAGAAAACTATTTATTAAAAAAAATAGAATTGGAAGAAAAAGATCGTATTTGCTTATGTAAGACAGGAGAGTTCTTAAGGGAGGTAATTTTCTCCTGATAATTCTTGGAAACCCAGGAAAAGTTTTCTGAATTGTCTAAATGGACCTGAGGAAATTGAATCAGTGCGATATTTATTATTTTTGCTCAAATAAAATTTGTATTTTTGATTTCCTGCATGGCCATCATGGACTTCTGGCAGGTTCGCAAATGTGCTTCTGTTAGAGGGAGATGTTAACAAGACACAAACCCGATTTACAGGACGGATTTAACTGGAGGTTAGAGTTACTTCCCTTGTTTATGTTTCGATTTATTTTATAAAAACAGGATACCCACAACTTTTTTTTTTTTTATTCAATTTTCACCCCAAACAAGGCACAGTGCCACTTTGAAGCAGGGGGCTACTATCAGGGACTTTCAGCAGCCTTGGCAATGCTCTCAATGTATCTATTCCAGTTCATATTCCCTGTAAACGTTAGGCCGAGGAGTTTAAAAGAAGTACTTTCAGGTAATGTGTTCTTGGCGATTGCTATTGGTGGTAGAGAAGGTTTCTTGTAGTTATTGAAGGAGACAAGCTTAGTCTTAGCAGCATTGAATGTGACCAACCATTTTTGTCCCCATTCCACTACGGATTGGAGGTCATCCTCTAGTGTTTCTGCCATTTCCTTAGATATGTGTTCATTTGTTTTCCCCTCATATCTGTTATAGAGAGTGGTGTCATCGGCAAATATACCCATCTCTGAAACAATTTTATCAGGGAGGTCGTTTATGAATATCAGGAATAATAGAGGTCCAAGGATAGACCCCTGAGGTACTCCCGCATTTATGTCGTATTGTTTGGATGTACGACCGTCGAGGACAACTTTGATTTTTCTATTACTTAAGAAGGATTTAATTACATTATGAATTCTTCCAGTGATTCCATATGATCTAATTTTCCTTAGAAGACCATCGTGCCATACCCTGTCAAAAGCCTTAGATATATCGAGGGCCACCGCTCTACCCTCCCCTGTTTTATCCAATGAACGGTATATACGTTCAGAAACTACAGTTAAGATATCTGCTGTTGAATGGGCTTGCCTGAATCCATATTGTTTGTCAGTCAGGAGTTTAGCAGCTGTTAGGTGCTGGACTAGGGCTTGATTAACTAAGGACTCAAATATTTTGGCGAAAAGCGGGAGGAGGCTAATGGGGCGATAATTTAGTGGGTCAGTTCTTTCACCAGAATTCTTGAAGACTGGTACCACAGAGGCGGTTTTCCAGCAGTCGGGAAAACAAGATTCATTAAGGCATTTATTATAAAGTTTGGACAGAACTGGAGCAACCTCAGCAGAGCATTTTTTAATAGCACAGCCGGGATGAGATCTGGTCCACACGCTTTTGAGGTGTCTAGGTTTTTTATAATAGCATTTACCTGAGAAGGGGTGATTTTCAAATCGTCTAGTGAGGCGTCTGTTCACAGAGGAAAATCAGGGAGTGAGTAGTGTACCGAGTTCAGTGTGGAGTTTGAGGCAAACCGACTGGCAAGCAGATTAGCCTTGTCAGTTGCCGTGCAAGCAACCTCATGATCGTTTGATAGTGGGGGAATAGTTGACTGTCCCTTATTTACTACGCTGTTGTAGATTTTCCAAAAATCCCGGGTTCCTAATTTCTGTGCTTCGATGCGTTTTCTGGTGGTTTCAGAGTAATCTGTCTTAGCTGTCTCTATCACTCTCTTACAATTATTTCTAGCTTCTATATACTTCTGTTTATTTGAGCTGGACTTATGTCGGTTGAATCTGCGGAATGCATGCTGCCTTTGACAAATGGCAGCTGCACAAGCAGAAGTAAACCATTGGGGGGAGTGGGGCTTGCTATAGAATTTCCGTGTGGGAACATGTGCTTCAATAGCAGTTTTGAACCATTCAGTGATCTCATTTGCACACTGTTCTGTTGGAAGAGTAAAGATATTTTGCCATGGGGCATCTCTGATGAGCTCCCTGATGGCTTCCCAGTCAGCCTTTTTGTAATACCTCGTTGTTTTGAGTAGTGGGTCTTCAATTTTAGGGCGAGAATTTAGGCTGATTTCTACCATTATCACAGCGTGATCAGCATTCCCGAGTGGGCTGAGGGCATTTGTTGTACAGTCATTGGGAACCGTTGTCAGAAAGAGATCTAGAAGTGAGGCATGTTGATCGTGCTGGTCTGGGAAACGTGTCAGAAATGTAACCAACTGAGATAGGGAATGGGATATAGAGAAGCTATGTGTTGCGCTACCAGCTACGTCTGTGTGATTAGAGAATCCTAGCCAGTTACTGTGGTGGACATTGAAGTCACCAAATACATGTATTTGTGCGCTAGTATCGAGGGAGAGTGCTTTTTACCTGCTAACACAATTAAAGTTTCTTTTTTTTTTTTTTTTTTTAATAATTCAGTAATATTCAGATAATTTCGACTGCACAATTTGAAAGCTAACATTGTAATTTATTCGAACTGACAAAAAAAAAATATCAGTAGAAACCATTGTTTGTTATGAAAACTCGACGACAAAAATTTCGTTCTGATAGTGTAGAAGGGCGCTGTTTTACACAAGGTCACCGTGCAGAGGGATGCAACTCCATTTTACTAATGGTTTTCTCGTCATAAATTGTGAGATGAAAAAAAAATAATTCCTCTACAATTATCGTTGCATTTTCATTTTTTGTAATGTAATAGAAAAACAAAAAAAAAACAAAAAACAAAACAAAAACAAACAAACTGTGACATGAAAACAAAAACGATTCTCTTAATAGTCGCGTAAAGACTACATTTTGTATTATTATTGGGTTATCCTGACGCTCCGCACTTCTTTGTTTACCTTGGAAGTGACGTCACACAAATCTTATAATATGGATGGCTACAATTGTAAAAATAATTTGTTTTATTTTTCTTTCATTTTGAGCTCCTTTTTTTTCTCCCGTTTAACTTTTTTTTTCTCCCATTTCTTATTTTGAGCTGAGAATTTATTTTATTTTCATTTTGAGCTCTTTTTCCGATGCGGCGTTACCTTTTATAGGTACTCCTGCAGTCCTGCACTTTACGACCCAAGCTATTTTTTAACGCTATTATTTAGGAACCTATTATTTAACATGTGGAAGGGAGGGTGTATTGTAACTATTCTGTACTTTCACCTAACAATTCAATTAAAAAAAAGGTAAATATGAAGAATCACTCCACCCTCGAAAATGCCTTTAAAATTACCACTCTTAAAGGTGTTCGGGGTCGCTGAAAACGAAAATAACGTTTAAAATTACGGCAAACGAGTAGTTTCCAAGATGTGAAGAAATGTTAGTTTTAAAAAGTGGGGGATCACTTTCCTATAATAATTTAACGTAAAATGAAAGTAAACTTTTTAAAGCTAAAATTTCTTCATATCCTGGAAACTACTCGTAAAATGGAGTTGTCTCCCTCTACATAGTGACCTTAGAAGCGCCAATACTTTCTTTTCAAAGGGAGATAATTCTAGTCATTAGATAACTCGGTTGCATTCACCACCCCAAGATGGATTTACAAATTGAAAACAGATCCTTAAATAGCAAAGAGTAAAACAGATTAAACAGCAAGGGGAAATAAGTTGTGTCAATGAAAATTTTCTTTTCTAAGGTAGATAACTCTGTTCCATACATGATCATAAAGTTTAGACCAACATGGTCATGTAAGCAATAGAGTTATCTACCTTTGAAAAGAAATTATTTTATAGACACAATTTATCCACCTCTTGTTTTGGGTTTGTTTTTTTTATACTTCTCATATGAATTTCTTATATATTTTGAGTTTGCAATCTTTTATTTTTTAATCAAAAGGGCAGTTTAGTTCTACAGAACTTATAAATATCAGATCTTATGGTATAAACATACCGTTTGAAAAAAAAGGACATTATAGTTTTCAATCTAAGGTAATTAAATAATTCCTTTTAATGTCAACATTGCAGCATTTTAAATACATTTGTTAGACTTTATTAGTAATTTACATGTAGGACTATGCAATGAGTATTTCATTAAGCATATGATTGACACAGAATCCCTCTACTGAGTCATAGTATTGAAATTCAATAAGTGTGTGTTGTTAAGTGTCTTAGATTCTTTGTAAATGTTTACCCATTATCCATGAAGGAATTCAAGAAAAATGTCAGTTTCATAGTTATAACCTCTCACAGTATGAATATTCCAAATTTCTATAAAAAAATTGTTGAGGTTTTTAATATTGGAAGGGGAGAGTATTTTGTTAACCCTTCTGTACTTTCACCTAAAAATTTAATTATTCTTAATATAGGAAAGGAGAAAATATTTTACTATTGTGGAATATGAACCGTGCTAAAATAAAACATTATTATTTAGAAAGCTATTCTTAATATTGGGAGGAGAGGATATTTTTTTAAACTCTTTTGTAACAATTTAATAATTCTTAATGTGGGGAGAGTGGATAATATTGTACTATTATGGAATACGGACCGTACTGAAATAAAAAACGTTATTATTTAGAAAGCTATTCTTAATATTGAGAGGTGAGGGTATTTTGTTAACCCTTCTGTACTTTCACCTAACAATTTAATAATTCTTAATATGGGGAGGGTGGATAATATTTTATTATTATGGAATACGAACCGTACTGAAATAAAACCGTTATTATTTAGAAAGCTATTCTTAATATTGGGAAGGGAGGGTATATTTTTTAAAACTATTCTGTACTTTCACCTAACAATTTGATAATTCTTAATATGCGGAGAGGGGAAAATATTTTACCATTATGCAATACGAACTGTGCTGAAATAAAAGCATTATTATTTAGAAAGCTATTCTTAATATTGGGAGGGGAGGATTTTTAAAAAACTAATCTGTACTTTCACTTAACAATTTAACAATTTTTAATATGAGGAGGGTGGATAATATTGTACTATTATGGAATACGAACTGTGCTGAAATAAAAACATTATTATTTAGAAAGCTATTCTTAATATTGGGAGGGGAGGATATATATTTTTTAACTATTCTGTACTTTCATCTAACAATTTAACGATTCTTAATATGAGGAGGGTGGATAATATTGTACTATTATGGAATATGAACCGTGCTGAAATAAAAAAAAAGTTATTATTTAGAAAGTCATTCTTAATATTGGGACCAGATGGTATTTTTAAAACTTTTCTGTACTTTCACCTAACAATTAAATAACATTGCAAATAAAAAAAAAAAAACGAAAATGCGACGCTAATTGCAGGGGAATTGTAATTTATATTAAACAAAACATTTTATTAAAAAAAAAAAGAAAACTGCAACAACGTTTTAATGTAACAAAGTTTATAATATTGATAACAAAAAATGCAGTCTTTAACATTATATAAAAAGGAAAATGAGGAAAATTACATTTTTAAAAACATTTGTAAATTAAAAAAAAAGTAGTTGAAAATTTTTTTTCTAATAAATTCTAAGTATTCTATTCTAACTATGGCCCGATTTCTGTGATTTTTCTTTTTTTTTTTCAAGATCCAGCAGAGATATCCCGCATTCATGCATCTCTAAAAAAATATAAGGTCATATCTTCCTACGTACTTACGGTATATTTTATATTTCTCTCACTTCATAATGCTATATGTGATTTGTCTGTGGTACTGACACTTATAGTCCTTTTGGTACCTTAAGTAATTCTCGTATCCTTCACCACCTGCCTTTTAAATTTATTGAGCCAAGACTTATCACTCTGCTTGGTGCCATCACTTGCAGCCTGCTTTATAAGCACTCAATTCCACAGGATCCATTATTTTTCTAATAGGGCATTTCTAATGCTTACCTGGCAAGGTACACATCTTGCGAAAACTGTTTATGGGCAAGAAAAAAAATAACACAAAGCAAAATTTCTTTCTTTTGGCTTATCACATCTGAAAAAAAAACTCTCAAAATACTCGTTTACGTAATTTTCTATTTTGTCCCTCTCTAAAATTCTAACTTATTTCTAGACCAACCATCTGTCTCAACGTATAATTTTATTTTCCTATCACTTGTTTCTTTCCATTTTAATATCTACCTAATTATAACTTTGAATTCCTGATGGTAAAATACAATAACATTATACATACATTTAAGACAATTTACAATATGTGTTCAACATCATAAACACATTTCAATAAATACATTAATACATTTTACTATGATTTTCACAAAACAATAATAACTTTTTTCCCTCATCGTTATTAATGAACTTTGTCTGAACTCAATTTATATGAACTTTGTATAACCCCCATCGTCCAAGTAATGTGTCTCCCTCGCCATCATAAGTAATGACTATCCCCTAGTGATCATTCTCTCCTCATTATGTGTGTTATAAGAAGAAACATCACAGAAATGTATAAATGTCACTCTCCCCAACATCAGTGTTATGTATTACATGTCCGCCATCTCCCTTTAATATGAATGTCCCCTATGCAACATATCGCGAATTTGTTAACAGAAATTTGGTAACAGGTAATTGAATTTGGTAACAGGTAATTGAATTTGGTAACAGAAAAAAAAAAGTTTTTTCCAGAAAAAATTTTTTTTGTTCTGTTAAAACAATCAAAGTCCGTCAACAAAATTGTCCCTTTCTCTTTTTCCAAAAACAAAAAGCACATGAAAAGCTGAAAAGTTCAACGTTTAACACAAAAATGCCCTTTTTCACAAAAGTACATCTCTTCTCTTAACATAGGCTTTAAAAGTATAAGCGACTTTTTGAGTTTGATTGACAGATGTGAAAACAATTTCTACTCTGCAACTTATATTGACTTAAATTTTTATAGCAACAATAATGACCCAAATTTCATAACCGACACTCTGATATGAATTTTAAAGCAATAATGGATGACCCAAATTTCTCTGCTTGTGTGTGTATGTGTGTATTTCTAAAACAAAATAATAATTTTTTTAATGAATTACGCATGGTGACTTGTTTTTACAACTGTTTATTTTTTTTTCATTCATCTCTACTACGATTCTTTGTTTTTCTTTATGAAATATTTTCACAAAAAGAACAGTCACCTGTTATGACCTGTTATTAAACAACGGAAAGTCACATCTCAAAACAATTTTTTTCTCTTAACCTTTTACCTGTGTGTGTGTTTCTTTTTTTTCTATCATTTAATTTTTCATTTGGACTTTTATTCTGTTATATTTTTCTTTGCGGCATATCGACATTTTTCTTTTGTGAGAATGCATACTTTTTTTTCATTGTGTGTGTGTGTGTGTGTGTGTGTGTGTGTGTATTTCGTCTAGCTGTTTTTTCTTTTACTCTGTGTGTATGTGTATGCGCGTTTTCTTCTTTTTTTCTTCTCAATTATTTTTTTATTTCGTCTAGTATTTCTTCTTTGTTTTTTTTTCAATGGACCCTGACGTTGTGTTCTGTGGTAATGCAAAGTTCTTTTTTTTTTTTCAATTTATTCTTGTTGAATAGAAGTCACGACAACCAAATTCGCGATATGTTGCATAGGGGACATTCATATTAAAGGGAGACGGCAGACATGTAATATATAACACTGATGTTGGGAAGAATGTACATCATAAAAATTTTTCTGTATTTTTTTTTTGGTCTTTTATTAGGTTGAATTCTAAATAAGGAGCAATTCGTCTTTTATTTTGGTTTGGGGGATTGTTTTCTATAAAATCCTAAGAGTGTATGTCTCATTTTTGTGGGATTTAATCGGAACATTTGATGAAATAGTTGTCATCCACTCCCATAACCATTATCCTTCATATCTATTTCATTATTCCCTCATAACCTAAGTTACCAAGTGCCTATTCATGAAGCTCCTAGCGCAAACCCAAATTCCAGAATCTTCTTTGTCCTCCATCCTAACACCCCTCCTATTGATGCTGTCACAATGTGATGGTGAACTACCTACTTTTGTTCTGGTGTTACCAGATCAGGCTATCTGAATATATTGGACTCCTGACTGAAATTCACCGTGCATTTAAAACATTTTTTCCCATTGCAAAACTCAATCATGTTCTGCAAAGCCTAAAACCAAAAACAACAATCTTTCCCAACCCCTCTCTTTTATTTCTTTCCCTCTTCCCTGTCTCAAGATACTGGCTTCCTGACTGAAGATTCACGAAATATCAATGTTATTTTTTTTTCATTTCCCTTTACAAAACTCAGTCATGTTTTGTCAAATCAAAAATAAATTTACATGAGAGTGCTTCCGCTCATAAAGCTGTACCTATTATGTTATTAAAAAAGAAAAAAAAATTTGTGGACCCTGACCCCGGTCTCTTCAAACTGGACTCACTCACTTCAAGAAACACTCTTTAGCATCGTTTTTTTTTTTTTTTTTTTTTACATTTCCGTTTTGTAAAACTCAATCATGTTCTGTCAAACTAAAAACAACAGATTACCTCAGCACTCTCATTTGCATGAGAGTGCTTCCCCTCATGGAGCTGTGCCTATGTATTTTATGTTATTTAAAAAGAAAAAAAAGATTTGTGGATCCTGACCCCCCCCCCTCAGTCTCTTCAAACTGGACTGTCTCACTTCAAGAAACAGACTCTTTAGCATAGTTTTTTTTTGTCGTTTCATTGTTTAATCCATTGTCTCACAGTATGTAATCCATTGTAAGTATGTAATCCATTGTTTCACAGGCAAGTAATGGCTAGGGCTATGACAAGAGAATATTCTTTTCATTGTTTTGACTCTTGAGTATATATCTGACACAGTTAATCAATCGAGAGCCACTTCACTCTATATAAGGTATGAATGGATACACACTAGAGAGTCAAAACAAAGAAAAGAATATGCTGTGGTCATAGCCCTAGTACTAAATTATCATGGACAATGCTTATAAGAAACAAATTGTAAAGTAACAGTTGATATGCTCTTGAATCTAATTTTTTTTTTCTTTTCAGTTGGAGAGTGCAGCCCAGGATTACAATCGGGGACGGGCATACCTCCACGACATTGCCAAACGAGAGAATGTTCCGATCTTTACAGACGTTGAGAAAGCCGTAAAGCACGCCATCTTATTGCTCAAACCTCCACCTCCAACACTTGTGATGACGCAGAAAGCGACAATCTGAGACCGGCTGGGGTGGGAGAGGGAGGGGGTATCAAGCCAAACACAAGGCCTTGGGGAGTGGGGAGCCACCCTTTAATTACCATTGCTCCCAGGTCCACTCTGACCCGGAGTGGTAGTACCTGTTAGGGTCTCAAATATGGGTTAAATAGAATCTGACTTTAAAAAAACATACTCCATTAAAAATCGTACCTCAAAATAACTAGATTCGGCATTAAATAACCTGAAAAAGGTTGATATGCCGTAAAACAAAAACAACCAACCAACCAACCAACCAACCAACCAACCAAGTCTCTGCAAGTGCTGATATACTTCTTGCTTCTTTTGATATGCCCGAACCAACCAATATGGTTTGCCCTTATTAGGATATCAAATTTTGTGAGCACCAATTTTTCTAATAGAATTTATGTTCTGGCTTTATGTAGCATATCCACCAAATCGTTTATGTTCCTTTCAACAAGAGGTTCGGCACCGTATGGTTGTCTTCATGCTAAGTCTCCAGTGATCATGATTGTGGTGATTGCCGAGAGATCTAACGTTTTGGGATCTTTTGTTGAAGACTAGATTTCTCATCAGCCTGCAGAATTTTTTTTTTAGCTAAGAAAACACGCACTCACTTATGTCTCTGCAAGTGCTGATATGTCCCTTCCTTTTATTACAAAAGTAATTTATTATAAAACTACTAATAATAAACTGTAAAAGTAATAATAAAAATCTGTTATAATAAAGTATACTTCTGGTTGTTCACAATTTGATTAATATACACAAAAAGTAATGCTGTTTCACTAATTTTCATACTGAAAACAGATTTATATACACTTTTACTGCAGCATGATTTCTATATATACTATTTATTCAAAGGAAATCTGCATTCAAGAAGTAACTTCATTTGCATTGTAACATTAATACCGGGCAACGCCGACTACATCTTCTAGTAAATTTATAAAGTGATGCAAGTTTTTTTTTTTTTTTTTTTTTCATTTATTTAATTTGAATACTTTAGCAGCCTCGTAACTCACTTTTTTCCTTTAGTCCTCCTATTCCATGACCGACATTTCTGACAAAAAGGAAAGAATTGCTGTTTTCTCGGCCTGTTATAGCAATAGCATTGATATGGAAATAAAGACGTTAGTTAATGTTCTGTTCTGGTTTGAGAATGTCTTGCAAACAAGTCTTCCCGTTTCATCTATTTGCTCCCAAGTATCACCTCCACCAGCCCCGAAACATTGTAAATGATCTCGTCACCTTCATTCTTCCTCGCTTGAGCGAGGAGGTGCTATGGTTTGTAAGGATAATTCTGGCTCCCTAACTCTTGTGGAAGAAGAAAATAAGGTTAAAATCTTACAAACAACCCTGTCCTTGCTACTGTTCACCTATTTAATGTGTGGAAATCAACCCTCAGCCAATATCACCACCAGTCATGCCTAGGGCAATTGCGATAAAAGAAAAAAATAAATGCCTCAGTACTCCCATTTGCATGCGAATGCTTGCCTCATGGAGCTGTGCCCATGTATTTTATGTTATTTAAAAAATAAAAAAAATTGTGAACCCCCCCCCCCCCCGTCTCTTCAAACTGGACTTACTCACTTCAAGAAACAGACTCTTATTTTTTTTTTTTGTTGTTTCATTGTGACCATAATATTGCATTTTTTCATCTTATTTTATATTTAATTCCTTAGAAAAACAAAAGCTTTTTATTTTCTCTGAAATGTTTTTTTGTTTTGATAATTGTTTGAGTTTTGTGAAAAAAAACAATAAAAGAAAATAAACTCTACTTCGTGACCTCCCCTGACCCCAAGAAAAAAACTGAATTTTTAATTGTTTCTAAATTTTGTTTTGAACCCTTTTCTTTGTCAAAAGTTTAGATTAGAGACGGGTTAAGATTTTTCGAAAAGGAATATGTACATTGTGTTGATAAATTTTTTTATAGCGATTTAACTTCAAGTTGTTAAATTTTTAAGTTAAAATCA
Organism: Euprymna scolopes; assembly: GCF_053919585.1. Taxonomy (NCBI): domain Eukaryota; kingdom Metazoa; phylum Mollusca; class Cephalopoda; order Sepiida; family Sepiolidae; genus Euprymna; species Euprymna scolopes. Next base: position 21,448,885 of record NC_136525.1, on the reverse strand, counting down.
ACTTAACATTACGCATGTAACCTGAAGAAACGCACTTTTTAAATGAGTAAATATGCTAGTATTATCAGCTTATTTCCTAGATGACACCATATTTTATAGTATATCGATTCATTTTCAATATGGCGTCCTGATTTTAAAAGTGATAAATGTTTTTTGTTCCTTTTAACGTGTAATATGAACTTGATTTTAGCCTGCCATAATGTGTAAAAGAAAAAATACAATTTTCATTATTTGAAAAATCTTAACCCGCCTATAATCTAAACCTCCTTTCTTTTTTTTTTATACATTAGTCGCATTCAAAATATTCTGTTTCTCAAGCATGAATGAGGTGCGTGTGCAGTTTATGGACTGTGCTGTTTTTTTATTATGGGATTTTCAAATTCAATTCCATTTTACAGTATCCTTTGTTTATTCAATTGTTAGGTGAAAGTAGAGAATAGTTGGCAGTTGTGCATTTTAGGTTTTGACTACAAACTTTTTGTTTTCAATTTTGAAGAATTCCAAGGGGAAACAATTCAAAGAATGGTGCTGGCACATCCTGAGTACGTTATATTCATACCAGTTGATATGTCCTCAACCCAGTTGGACAGTGTTAGCCATTTGTGGTCATCAAGATGACCTAGTATCTGTCAGGCTGATTAAGTTTACAGTTTACTGCCTGAGGCACCCCTACTAGGAAATACAGATGGTTCTAGCTATGCAATTTTTTAAAGGCCACAGTGTTCCTTCTTCAGGGGCGCTGGCTTCACTTTCTTCACCTTTGACCTTGTGTCACATCTCCCTGCGGTGAAAAGGGAGTAAATAACTCCAAGAGTTAGTTTCACATATAGTATTGGTAAAAATAAAACACAGTTGGACAGTGTTAGCCATTTGTGGTCATGAAGATGACCTAGTACCTGTCAGGCTGATTAAGTTTACAGTTTACTGCCTAAGGCACCCCTACTAGGAAATACCGATGGTTCTAGCTATGCAAGTTTTTAAAGTTTTTGCTCCTTCTTCAGGGGCGCTGGCTTCACTTTCCTCACCTTTGACCTTGTGTCACATCTCCCTGCAGTGAAAAGGGAGTCAATAACTCCAAGAGTTAGTTTCTCATATAGTATTGGTAAAAACAAAACACTAAATTAACAACAACGTAAAATAAAACGTTATCTAAACATTTATTGAATTAAAATCATTTTTTTAAGGTTTATTAAATAACTAGCGAGGGGTACCCGGGGGTGGGGGTGGGGTTGTTAATGAAAACCTAAGAATAAACGAAGTAAAAACCCCCAGAAAAACGAACATTAAAAAACCTTGCTTAGCGGGGGGGGGGGCACCCGGCGTTGCCCGAGTGTTTGTAGGTGTGTGTGGTTGTTAATGAAAAGCTAAGAATAAGTGAAATAAAAAAAAACATAAAAATGAAGCGGTGGTACCCGGCGGTGGAGGGGGGGGGATAATCAAAACATCGAAAAAAAAAAACCCACAAAAAGAACTAACGTAAGGCAAACGAACGATGTTAAATGTAAAAATCGAAAAAACAAAAAACAAAACAGAAAAACGAACGTTAAAACCAAAACAAAAAACATGTGAAAAATGGCTTAAAATTTAAAAAATCCGTGGGTACCTGGGTGTTTTTGGGTGTGCATGGTCGGTCGGGGGTGTTAATGAAAACCTAAGAATAAGCGAAGTAAAAAAAAAAAAACAAAATAGAAAAACGAACGTTACGTGAAAAATGGCTTAAATAACACTGGTTCAATATTAAAATTTAAAAAAGCGAAAAAAAAAAAAAAAAGACATCTCACACCACGATTGGAATCCAAAATGTTTAGATAATGACCCAACGCTCTAACCAATTGAGCTAACACGATGTACATGAAATTTGCTTGTGAATTTTTGTTCTGTCTGTCAAAAGCTTTTTTTTTTTACATACATACAAACATGCATACATACATACACACATTTTCGCTTTTATATATATAGACTAGCGAGGGGTATCCATCATTGCCCGGGTGTTTTTCAGTGTGTGTGGTCGGGCGGGGTGGGGGGTGTTAATGAAAACCTAAGAATAAGCGAATTAAAAAACCCCAGAAAAACGAACGTTAAAAAACCCTGCTTAGCGGGGGGGGGGGGTTACCCGGCGTTGCCCGAGTGTTTGTAAGTGTGTGTGGTTATTATTAAAAACGTAAGAATAAGCGAAGTAAAAAAAAGAAAACATAAAAACGAAGCGGGAGGAGGGGGGGGGGTAATCAAAAACACAAAAAAAGCAAACGATGTTAAATGTAAAACAAAAAAGAAAACAGAACAACATACGTTTAAAAAAAAAAAAACATGTGAAAGATGGCTTAAATAAGCCTGTTTCGATATTAAAATTTTAAAAATAATATTCAGCATATGTTGCAGATGAGATCTCCTGATCTGTATCTAAATTCTCCAATTAAATTGATCCCGAGTTACCTTGATCAGTTTTCATCCGCGATTCAAAGTCTTCTTGATGCCTTGTTCATGGCTTGGTTTCATTGTTTTTTTTGTTTTTTTTTTGCAGAATTAAAAGTTGAAACAAACTTATAAAGTCCTTGTTTTTGTTGTTGTATTTTAACTTGTTGAACCCGCGTCTTCGTCCGGAATTTTGTAATATCATAAAATTCAGTACACAATCTGACGTAATCTATTAAACACTAGCGAGGGTACCCAGCGTTGCCTGAGTATGTAGAGGTGATGTAGTAAGGATATTGAGCAAAGGCGAGGTGTAAAAAAAAAAAAAAAAGCGAACGGAAAAAAAAATCACAAATGTCAAAACTTAAAAAAAAAACAAAAGACAAAAAAAAAAAATCAATCCGGTGTTGCCTGGGTGTGCCGATTAAAAAAAAAAAAAAAGATCAAAATAAAAACTGGGTGGAGAGAGGTGTTAAAAATAAGAGGTAGCAGGCAGGCAGACTCGAACCTGTAATGCAAAGGAGAAAAAAAAAGTCATGTATTAGTGGATGTCTTCATCACGTGACCAGAAGACGAGAGCGTCGAAATTAAGCATAGTCATTAAAAAGAAAATATGACTTACAAAAATCGACCCCTCCTTGTAGAAAACTGCCTAGTTGATGGTGAAGGATTTAATGTTTTTGGCCAATTTTTCGATACTTGTTGTCCAAAGGATCGAGGTTAAAAATTATCCTGGGTTGGTCACCTTCCAGTGTGTTTCTCGGAAGTTTTTAACAGAGAGAGAGAGAGAGAGAGAGAGAGAGAGAGAGACACACACACACACACACACACACACACACACACACACACACACACACACACACACACACACACACACACACACACACAGACACACACACATATAGATAATAAACACATCGAGAATTCAATTTTGGAAATAAACACATTTTTTTATTTCGGAAACAGATATACATACGATAGTCCTTTCGAACTAGTTTATTCTGACAACGAGAGATGTTTCTTTATCCAAAACATTAGTTGTAAATTATTCTGATAATTTTCTTTATTCACTACTGTTTAGTATATTTTAGATGTTAACAATTTGATCACTAATGCACAATTATTATTTTTTTGTTGTTTTATAATATTAATTGTTAATTATTTTGATAATTTTCTTTATTCACTATTGTTTAGTATAATTTAGATGATAATAATTTGCTCACTTATGCGCAATTATTATTTTTTTTGTTGTTTTATAATATTAATTGTTAATTATTTTGATAATTTTTTTATTCACTATTGTTTTGTATATTAAAGATGTTAATAATTCGTCCACTAATGTACAATTATTATTTTTTTGGTGTTTTATAATATTAATTGTTAATTATTTTGATAATTTTTATTCACTATTGTTCATTTTAGATGTTTATAATTTGCTCACTAATACACAATCATTATATTTTTGTTATTTTATAATATTAATTGTTAATTATTTTGATAAATTTTTTATTCAGTATTGTTTAGTATATTTTAGATGTAAATAATTTTCTCACTAATGCACAATTATTATTTTTTTGTTGCTTTATAATATTAATTGTTACTTATTTAGAGAATTTTTATATTAACTGCTGTTTATTTTAGATGTTAATAATTTGCTCACTAATTCACACTCATTATTCCCTGTTGTTTTTAATATTAATTGTTAATTATTTTGTTAATTTTTTTATTCACTATTGTTTAGTATACTTTAAATGTAAGTAATTTGCTCATTAATGAACAATTTCTATTTTTTTCTTGTTTTATAATATTAATTGTAAATTATTTCGATAATTTTTTTATTCATTATTGTTTAGTATATTTTAGATGTTAATAATTTGCTCACTAATACACAATGATTATTTTTTTGTTGCTTTATAATATTAACTGTTACATATTTAGAGAATTTTTATATTCACTTCTGTTTATTTTAGATGTTAATAATTTGCTCACTAATACACAATTATTATTTTTTTGTTGTTTTATAATATTAATTGTAAATTATTTGGATAATTTTTTTACTCACACTAGTTTAGTATATTTTAGATGTTAATAATTTTCTCACTAATGGACAATTATTATTTTTTTTGTGTGTTTCATAATATTAATTGTTAATTATTTTGATAATTTTTTTATTCACTATAGTTTAGTATATTTTAGATGTTAATAATTTCCTCACTAATGCACAATTATTATTTTTTTGCTGTTTTATAATATTAATTCTTAAGTATTATTATAATTTATTTATTCAGTATTGTTTAGTATATTTTAGATGTTAATAATTTGCTCACTAATGTACAACTATTATTTTTTTTTATAATATTAATTGTAAATTATTTTGATAATTTTTTATTCTCTGTAGTTTAGTATATTTTAGACGTTAATAATTTACTCACTAATAGACAATTATTATTTTTGTTGTTGTTTTATTATAGTAATTGTTAATTATTTCGCATATTTTTATTCACTATTGTTTAGTATATTTTAGATGTTAATAATTTGCTCACTAATGTACAATTCTTATTTTTTGCTGTTTTGTAATATTAATTGTAAATTATTTTGATAATTTCTTTTATTTACTATTGTTTAGTGTATTTTAGATGTTAATAATTTGCTCACTAATACACAATTATTATTTTTTTTTTGTTTTATAATATTAATTGTAAATTATTTGGATAATTTTTTTACTCACACTAGTTTAGTATATTTTAGATGTTAATAATTTTCTCACTAATGGACAATTACTATTTTTTTTTGTGTGTTTCATAATATTAATTGTTAATTATTTTGATAATTTTTTATTCACTATTGTTCATTTTAGATGCTAATAATTTGCTCACTAATGTACGATCATTATTTTTTTGTTTTATAATATTAATTGTTAATTATTTAAGTATTTTTTATATTCGCTATTGTTTAGTATATTTCAGATGTTAATAATTTTCTCACTAATGCACAATTATTATTTTTTTCTTGTTTTATAATATTAATCGTTAATTATTTTGATAATTTTTTTGTTCACTATTGTTTTGTATATTTTTGATGTCAATAATTTGCTCACTAGTACACAATTCTGATTTTTTTGTTTCTTCATAATATTAATTATTAATTATTTTGATAATTTTTTATTCACTATTGTTTATTTTAGATGTTAATAATTTGCCCACTAATGTACAATTATTATTTTTTGTTGTTGTTTTATAATATTAATTGTTAATTATTTGGATAATTTTTTATTCAGTATTGTTTAGTATATTTTAGATGTTAATAATTTTCTCACTAATGCACAATTATTATTCTTTGTTGTTTTATAATATTAATTGTTAAGTTTTATTATAATTTATTTATTCACTATTGTTTATTTTAGATGTTAATAATTTGCTCACTAATTCACACTCATTATTCCCTGTTGTTTTTAATATTAATTGTTAATTATTTTGTTAATTCTTTTATTCACTATTTTTAGTATACTTTAGATGTTAATAATTTTCTCATTAATGAACAATTTCTATTTTTTCTTATTTTATTATAGTAATTGTAAATTATTTTGATAATTTTTTTATTCACTATAGTTTAGTATATTTTAGATGTTAATAATTTGCTCACTAATGCACAATTATTATTTTTTATTGTTTTATTATTTTATTAATTGTTAATTATTTTGATAATTTTTTTATTAACTATAGTTTAGTATATTTTAGATGTTAATAATTTCCTCACTAATGCACAATTATTATTTTTTTGCTGTTTTATAATATTAATTCTTAAGTATTATTATAATTTATTTATTCAGTATTGTTTAGTATATTTTAGATGTTAATAATTTGCTCACTAATGTACAACTATTATTTTTTTTTTATAATATTAATTGTAAATTATTTTGATAATTTTTTATTCTCTGTAGTTTAGTATATTTTAGTCGTTAATAATTTACTCACTAATAGACAATTATTATTTTTGTTGTTGTTTTATTATAGTAATTGTTAATTATTTCGCATATTTTTATTCACTATTGTTTAGTATATTTTAGATGTTAATAATTTGCTCACTAATGTACAATTCTTATTTTTTTCTGTTTTGTAATATTAATTGTTAATTATTTTGATAATTTCTTTTATTTACTATTGTTTAGTATATTTTAGATGTTAATAATTTGCTCACTAATGCACAATTATTATTTTTTGTTGTTGTTTTATAATATTAATTGTTAATTATTTGGATAATTTTTTATTCAGTATTGTTTAGTATATTTTAGATGTTAATAATTTTCTCACTAATGCACAATTATTATTCTTTGTTGTTTTATAATATTAATTGTTAAGTTTTATTATAATTTATTTATTCACTATTGTTTATTTTAGATGTTAATAATTTGCTCACTAATTCACACTCATTATTCCCTGTTGTTTTTAATATTAATTGTTAATTATTTTGTTAATTCTTTTATTCACTATTTTTAGTATACTTTAGATGTTAATAATTTTCTCATTAATGTACAATTTCTATTTTTTCTTATTTTATTATAGTAATTGTAAATTATTTTGATAATTTTTTTATTCACTATAGTTTAGTATATTTTAGATGTTAATAATTTGCTCACTAATGTACAACTATTATTTTTTTTTTTTATAATATTAATTGTAAATTATTTTGATAATTTTTTATTCTCTGTAGTTTAGTATATTTTAGTCGTTAATAATTTACTCACTAATAGACAATTATTATTTTTGTTGTTGTTTTATTATAGTAATTGTTAATTATTTCGCATATTTTTATTCACTATTGTTTAGTATATTTTAGATGTTAATAATTTGCTCACTAATGTACAATTCTTATTTTTTTCTGTTTTGTAATATTAATTGTTAATTATTTTGATAATTTCTTTTATTTACTATTGTTTAGTATATTTTAGATGTTAATAATTTGCTCACTAATGTACAATTATTATTTTTTTGTTGTTTTATAATATTAATTGTTAATTATTTTGATAATTTCTTTTATTTACTATTGTTTAGTGTATTTTAGATGTTAATAATTTGCTCACGAATGTACAATTATTATTTTTTTGTTGTTTTATAATATTAATTGTTAATTATTTTGATAATTTCTTTTATTTACTATTGTTTAGTGTATTTTAGATGTTAATAATTTGCTCACGAATGTACAATAATTATTTTTTTGTTGTTTTATAATATTAATTGTTAATTATTTTGATAATTTCTTTTATTTACTATTGTTTAGTGTATTTTAGATGTTAATAATTTGCTCACGAATGTACAATTATTATTTTTTTGTTGTTTTATAATATTAATTCTTAATTATTTTGATAATTTCTTTTATTTACTATTGTTTAGTGTATTTTAGATGTTAATAATTTGCTCACGAATGTACAATTATTATTTTTTTGTTGTTTTATAATATTTATTGTTAATTATTTTGATAATTTCTTTTATTTACTATTGTTTAGTGTATTTTAGATGTTAATAATTTGCTCACGAATGTACAATTATTATTTTTTTGTTGTTTTATAATATTTATTGTTAATTATTTTGATAATTTCTTTTATTTACTATTGTTTAGTGTATTTTAGATGTTAATAATTTGCTCACGAATGTACAATTATTATTTTTTTGTTGTTTTATAATATTTATTGTTAATTATTTTGATAATTTCTTTTATTTACTATTGTTTAGTGTATTTTAGATGTTAATAATTTGCTCACGAATGTACAATTATTATTTTTTTGTTGTTTTATAATATTTATTGTTAATTATTTTGATAATTTCTTTTATTTACTATTGTTTAGTGTATTTTAGATGTTAATAATTTGCTCACTAATGTACAATTATTATTTTTTTTTGTTTTATAATATTAATCGTTAATTATTTTGATAATTTCTTTTATTTACTATTGTTTAGTGTATTTTAGATGTTAATAATTTGCTCACTAATGTACAATTATTATTTTTTTGTTGTTTTATAATATTAATTGTTAATTATTTTGATAATTTCTTTTATTTACTATTGTTTAGTGTATTTTAGATGTTAATAATTTGCTCACGAATGTACAATTATTATTTTTTTGTTGTTTTATAATATTAATTGTTAATTATTTTGATAATTTCTTTTATTTACTATTGTTTAGTGTATTTTAGATGTTAATAATTTGCTCATTAATGTACAATTCTGATTTTCTGCTGTTTTATAATATTAATTGTTAATTTTTTTGATAATTTCTTTTATTTACCATTGTTTAGTATATTTAAGATGTTAATAATTTGCTCACTAATGCACAATTATTATTTTTTTGTTGTTTTATAATATTAATTGTTAATTATTTTGATAATTTCTTTTATTTACTATTGTTTAGTGTATTTTAGATGTTAATAATTTGCTCACTAATGTACAATTCTTATTTTCTGCTGTTTTATAATATTAATTGTTAATTTTTTTGATAATTACTTTTATTTACCATTGTTTAGTATATTTAAGATGTTAATAATTTGCTCACTAATGCACAATTATTATTTTTTTGTTGTTTTATAATATTAATTGTTAATTATTTTGATAATTTCTTTTATTTACTATTGTTTAGTGTATTTTAGATGTTAATAATTTGCTCACTAATGTACAATTCTGATTTTCTGCTGTTTTATAATATTAATTGTTAATTATTTTGATAACTTCTTTTATTTACTATTGTTTAGTGTATTTTAGATGTTAATAATTTGCTCACTAATGTACAATTATTATTTTTTTGTTGTTTTATAATATTAATTGTTAATTATTTTGATAATTTCTTTTATTTACCATTGTTTAGTATATTTAAGATGTTAATAATTTGCTCACTAATGTACAATTATTATTTTTTTGCTGTTTTATAATATTAATTGTTAATTATTTTGATAATTTCTTTTATTTACTATTGTTTAGTGTATTTTAGATGTTAATAATTCGTCCACTAATGCACAATTATTATTTTTTTGTTGTTTTATAATATTAATTGTTAATTATTTTGATAACTTCTTTTATTTACTATTGTTTAGTGTATTTTAGATGTTAATAATTTGCTCACTAATGTACAATTATTATTTTTTTGTTGTTTTATAATATTAATTGTTAATTATTTTGATAATTTCTTTTATTTACTATTGTTTAGTGTATTTTAGATGTTAATAATTTGCTCATTAATGTACAATTCTGATTTTCTGCTGTTTTATAATATTAATTGTTAATTGTTTTGATAATTTCTTTTATTTACCATTGTTTAGTATATTTAAGATGTTAATAATTTGCTCACTAATGCACAATTATTATTTTTTTGTTGTTTTATAATATTAATTGTTAATTATTTTGATAACTTCTTTTATTTACTATTGTTTAGTGTATTTTAGATGTTAATAATTTGCTCACTAATGTACAATTATTATTTTTTTGTTGTTTTATAATATTAATTGTTAATTGTTTTGATCATTTCTTTTATTTACTATTGTTTAGTATATTTAAGATGTTAATAATTTGCTCACTAATGCACAATTATTATTTTTTTGTTGTTTTATAATATTAATTGTTAATTATTTTGATAATTTCTTTTATTTACTATTGTTTAGTGTATTTTAGATGTTAATAATTTGCTCACTAATGTACAATTATTATTTTTTTGTTGTTTTATAATATTAATTCTTAATTATTTTGATAATTTCTTTTATTTACTATTGTTTAGTGTATTTTAGATGTTAATAATTTTCTCACTAATGTACAATTATTATTTTTTTGTTGTTTTATAATATTAATTCTTAATTATTTTGATAATTTCTTTTATTTACTATTGTTTAGTGTATTTTAGATGTTAATAATTTGCTCACTAATGTACAATTATTATTTTTTTGTTGTTTTATAATATTAATTGTTAATTATTTTGATAATTTCTTTTATTTACTATTGTTTAGTGTATTTTAGATGTTAATAATTTTCTCACTAATGTACAATTATTATTTTTTTGTTGTTTTATAATATTAATTCTTAATTATTTTGATAATTTCTTTTATTTACTATTGTTTAGTGTATTTTAGATGTTAATAATTTTCTCACTAATGTACAATTATTATTTTTTTTATTGTTTTATAATATTAATTCTTAATTATTTTGATAATTTCTTTTATTTACTATTGTTTAGTGTATTTTAGATGTTAATAATTTGCTCACTAATGTACAATTATTATTTTTTTGTTGTTTTATAATATTAATTCTTAATTATTTTGATAATTTCTTTTATTTACTATTGTTTAGTGTATTTTAGATGTTAATAATTTGCTCACTAATGTACAATTATTATTTTTTTGTTGTTTTATAATATTAATTGTTAATTATTTTGATAATTTCTTTTATTTACTATTGTTTAGTGTATTTTAGATGTTAATAATTTGCTCACTAATGTACAATTCTGATTTTCTGCTGTTTTATAATATTAATTGTTAATTATTTTGATAATTTCTTTTATTTACCATTGTTTAGTATATTTTAGATGTTAATAATTTGCTCACTAATGCATAATTATTATTTTTTTGTTGTTTTATAATATTAATTGTTAATTATTTTGATAACTTCTTTTATTTACTATTGTTTAGTGTATTTTAGATGTTAATATGTTGCTCACTAATGTACAATTCTGATTTTTTGCTGTTTTATAATATTAATTGTTAATTGTTTTGATAATTTCTTTTATTTACCATTGTTTAGTATATTTTAGATGTTAATAATTTGCTCACTAATGCATGATTATTATTTTTTTGTTGTTTTATAATATTAATTGTTAATTATTTTGAAAACTTCTTTTATTTACTATTGTTTAGTGTATTTTAGATGTTAATAATTTGCTCACTAATGTACAATTATTATTTTTTTGTTGTTTTATAATATTAATTCTTAATTATTTTGATAATTTCTTTTATTTACTATTGTTTAGTGTATTTTAGATGTTAATAATTTGCTCATTAATGTACAATTCTGATTTTCTGCTGTTTTATAATATTAATTGTTAATTGTTTTGATAATTTCTTTTATTTACCATTGTTTAGTATATTTAAGATGTTAATAATTTGCTCACTAATGTACAATTATTATTTTTTTGTTGTTTTATAATATTAATTGTTAATTATTTTGATAACTTCTTTTATTTACTATTGTTTAGTGTATTTTAGATGTTAATAATTTGCTCACTAATGTACAATTCTGATTTTTTGCTGTTTTATAATATTAATTGTTAATTGTTTTGATAATTTCTTTTATTTACCATTGTTTAGTATATTTTAGATGTTAATAATTTGCTCACTAATGCATGATTATTATTTTTTTGTTGTTTTATAATATTAATTCTTAATTATTTTGATAATTTCTTTTATTTACTATTGTTTAGTGTATTTTAGATGTTAATAATTTTCTCACTAATGTACAATTATTATTTTTTTGTTGTTTTATAATATTAATTCTTAATTATTTTGATAATTTCTTTTATTTACTATTGTTTAGTGTATTTTAGATGTTAATAATTTGCTCACTAATGTACAATTATTATTTTTTTGTTGTTTTATAATATTAATTGTTAATTATTTTGATAATTTCTTTTATTTACTATTGTTTAGTGTATTTTAGATGTTAATAATTTTCTCACTAATGTACAATTATTATTTTTTTGTTGTTTTATAATATTAATTCTTAATTATTTTGATAATTTCTTTTATTTACTATTGTTTAGTGTATTTTAGATGTTAATAATTTTCTCACTAATGTACAATTATTATTTTTTTATTGTTTTATAATATTAATTCTTAATTATTTTGATAATTTCTTTTATTTACTATTGTTTAGTGTATTTTAGATGTTAATAATTTGCTCACTAATGTACAATTATTATTTTTTTGTTGTTTTATAATATTAATTCTTAATTATTTTGATAATTTCTTTTATTTACTATTGTTTAGTGTATTTTAGATGTTAATAATTTGCTCACTAATGTACAATTATTATTTTTTTGTTGTTTTATAATATTAATTGTTAATTATTTTGATAACTTCTTTTATTTACTATTGTTTAGTGTATTTTAGATGTTAATAATTTGCTCACTAATGTACAATTCTGATTTTCTGCTGTTTTATAATATTAATTGTTAATTATTTTGATAATTTCTTTTATTTACCATTGTTTAGTATATTTTAGATGTTAATAATTTGCTCACTAATGCATAATTATTATTTTTTTGTTGTTTTATAATATTAATTGTTAATTATTTTGATAACTTCTTTTATTTACTATTGTTTAGTGTATTTTAGATGTTAATAATTTGCTCACTAATGTACAATTCTGATTTTTTGCTGTTTTATAATATTAATTGTTAATTGTTTTGATAATTTCTTTTATTTACCATTGTTTAGTATATTTTAGATGTTAATAATTTGCTCACTAATGCATGATTATTATTTTTTTGTTGTTTTATAATATTAATTGTTAATTATTTTGATAACTTCTTTTATTTACTATTGTTTAGTGTATTTTAGATGTTAATAATTTGCTCACTAATGTACAATTATTATTTTTTTGTTGTTTTATAATATTAATTCTTAATTATTTTGATAATTTCTTTTATTTACTATTGTTTAGTGTATTTTAGATGTTAATAATTTGCTCATTAATGTACAATTCTGATTTTCTGCTGTTTTATAATATTAATTGTTAATTGTTTTGATAATTTCTTTTATTTACCATTGTTTAGTATATTTAAGATGTTAATAATTTGCTCACTAATGTACAATTATTATTTTTTTGTTGTTTTATAATATTAATTGTTAATTATTTTGATAACTTCTTTTATTTACTATTGTTTAGTGTATTTTAGATGTTAATAATTTGCTCACTAATGTACAATTCTGATTTTTTGCTGTTTTATAATATTAATTGTTAATTGTTTTGATAATTTCTTTTATTTACCATTGTTTAGTATATTTTAGATGTTAATAATTTGCTCACTAATGCATGATTATTATTTTTTTTTGTTTTATAATATTAATTGTTAATTATTTTGATAACTTCTTTTATTTACTATTGTTTAGTGTATTTTAGATGTTAATAATTTGCTCACTAATGTACAATTATTATTTTTTTGTTGTTTTATAATATTAATTCTTAATTATTTTGATAATTTCTTTTATTTACTATTGTTTAGTGTATTTTAGATGTTAATAATTTGCTCATTAATGTACAATTCTGATTTTCTGCTGTTTTATAATATTAATTGTTAATTGTTTTGATAATTTCTTTTATTTACCATTGTTTAGTATATTTAAGATGTTAATAATTTGCTCACTAATGTACAATTATTATTTTTTTGTTGTTTTATAATATTAATTGTTAATTATTTTGATAATTTCTTTTATTTACTATTGTTTAGTGTATTTTAGATGTTAATAATTTGCTCACTAATGCACAATTATTATTTTTTTGTTGTTTTATTATTTTATTAATTGTTAATTATTTTGATAATTTCTTTTATTTACTATTGTTTAGTGTATTTTAGATGTTAATAATTTGCTCACTAATGTACAATTCTGATTTTTTTGTTGTTTTATAATATTAATTGTTAATTATTTTGATAATTTCTTTTATTTACTATTGTTTAGTATATTTAAGATGTTAATAATTTGCTCACTAATGTACAATTCTGATTTTTTTGTTGTTTTATAATATTAATTGTTAATTATTTTGATAATTTCTTTTATTTACTATTGTTTAGTGTATTTTAGATGTTAATAATTTGCTCACTAATGCACAATTATTATTTTTTTGTTGTTTTATAATATTAATTGTTAATTATTTTGATAATTTCTTTTATTTACTATTGTTTAGTGTATTTTAGATGTTAATAATTTGCTCACTAATGTACAATTCTGATTTTTTTGTTGTTTTGTAATATTAATTGTTAATTATTTTGATAATTTTTTTTATTTACTATTGTTTAGTGTATTTTAGATGTTAATAATTTGCTCACTAATGCACAATTATTATTTTTTTGTTGTTTTATAATATTAATTGTTAATTATTTTGATAATTTCTTTTATTTACTATTGTTTAGTGTATTTTAGATGTTAATAATTTGCTCACTAATGTACAATTATTATTTTTTTGTTGTTTTATAATATTAATTGTTAATTGTTTTGATAATTTCTTTTATTTACCATTGTTTAGTATATTTTAGATGTTAATAATTTGCTCACTAATGCACAATTACTATTTTTTTGTTGTTTTATAATATTAATTGTTAATTATTTTGATAATTTCTTTTATTTACTATTGTTTAGTGTATTTTAGATGTTAATAATTTGCTCACTAATGCACAATTATTATTTTTTTGTTGTTTTATAATATTAATTGTTAATTATTTTGATAATTTCTTTTATTTACTATTGTTTAGTGTATTTTAGATGTTAATAATTTGCTCACTAATGTACAATTCTGATTTTTTTGTTGTTTTATAATATTAATTGTTAATTATTTTGATAATTTCTTTTATTTACTATTGTTTAGTGTATTTTAGATGTTAATAATTAGCTCACTAATGCACAATTATTATTTTTTGTTGTTTTATAATATTAATTGTTAATTATTTTGATAATTTCTTTTATTTACTATTGTTTAGTGTATTTTAGATGTTAATAATTTGCTCACTAATGCACAATTATTATTTTTTTGTTGTTTTATAATATTAATTGTTAATTGTTTTGATAATTTCTTTTATTTACTATTGTTTAGTGTATTTTAGATGTTAATAATTTGCTCACTAATGCACAATTATTATTTTTTGTTGTTTTATAATATTAATTGTTAATTGTTTTGATAATTTCTTTTATTTACCATTGTTTAGTATATTTAAGATGTTAATAATTTGCTCACTAATGTACAATTATTATTTTTTTGTTGTTTTATAATATTAATTGTTAATTATTTTGATAATTTCTTTTATTTACTATTGTTTAGTGTATTTTAGATGTTAATAATTTGCTCACTAATGCACAATTATTATTTTTTTGTTGTTTTATAATATTAATTGTTAATTATTTTGATAATTTCTTTTATTTACTATTGTTTAGTGTATTTTAGATGTTAATAATTTGCTCACTAATGCACAATTATTATTTTTTTGTTGTTTTATAATATTAATTGTTAATTATTTTGATAATTTCTTTTATTTACCATTGTTTAGTGTATTTAAGATGTTAATAATTTGCTCATTAATGTACAATTCTGATTTTCTGCTGTTTTATAATATTAATTGTTAATTGTTTTGATAATTTCTTTTATTTACCATTGTTTAGTATATTTTAGATGTTAATAATTTGCTCACTAATGCACAATTATTATTTTTTTGTTGTTTTATAATATTAATTGTTAATTGTTTTGATAATTTCTTTTAGTTACCATTGTTTAGTATATTTAAGATGTTAATAATTTGCTCACTAATGTACAATTCTGATTTTTTTGTTGTTTTATAATATTAATTGTTAATTATTTTGATAATTTCTTTTATTTACTATTGTTTAGTGTATTTTAGATGTTAATAATTTGCTCACGAATGTACAATTATTATTTTTTTGTTGATTTATAATATTAATTGTTAATTATTTTGATAATTTCTTTTATTTACCATTGTTTAGTATATTTAAGATGTTAATAATTTGCTCACTAATGTACAATTATTATTTTTTTGTTGTTTTATAATATTAATTGTTAATTATTTTGATAATTTCTTTTATTTACTATTGTTTAGTGTATTTTAGATGTTAATAATTTGCTCACTAATGTACAATTATTATTTTTTTGTTGTTTTATAATATTAATTGTTAATTATTTTGATAATTTCTTTTATTTACTATTGTTTAGTGTATTTTAGATGTTAATAATTTGCTCACTAATGTACAATTATTATTTTTTTGTTGTTTTATAATATTAATTGTTAATTATTTTGATAACTTCTTTTATTTACTATTGTTTAGTGTATTTTAGATGTTAATAATTTGCTCACTAATGTACAATTATTATTTTTTTGTTGTTTTATAATATTAATTGTTAATTATTTTGATAATTTCTTTTATTTACCATTGTTTAGTATATTTAAGATGTTAATAATTTGCTCACTAATGTACAATTATTATTGTTTTGTTGTTTTATAATATTAATTGTTAATTATTTTGATAATTTCTTTTATTTACTATTGTTTAGTGTATTTTAGATGTTAATAATTTGCTCACTAATGCACAATTATTATTTTTTTGTTGTTTTATAATATTAATTGTTAATTATTTTGATAATTTCTTTTATTTACCATTGTTTAGTATATTTAAGATGTTAATAATTTGCTCACTAATGTACAATTATTATTTTTTTGTTGTTTTATAATATTAATTGTTAATTATTTTGATAATTTCTTTTATTTACTATTGTTTAGTGTATTTTAGATGTTAATAATTTGCTCACTAATGTACAATTCTGATTTTTTGCTGTTTTATAATATTAATTGTTAATTATTTTGATAATTCTTTTTATTTACCATTGTTTAGTATATTTTAGATGTTAATAATTTGCTCACTAATGCACAATTATTATTTTTTGTTGTTTTATAATATTAGGTTTCAATTATTTTTATAATTTTTTTGTTCCAATTGTTTAGTATATTTTAGATGTCCATAATTTGCTCACTAGTACACAATTCTGATTTTTTTGTTGCTTTATAATATTAATTGTTAATTATATTTATAAAAGCCTGCTGTGGGAGAAGCTGATTAAACAGAAAAAATATTTTAAAAATTTTGATATTAAATGAAAGAAATATGTATTTGCTGAAAACATGCACACAAAACATATTAAACAGATTTGCATATAAAGCTTTTCATTCTAAAGCTATAATAAGCAATGAAACAGGGGAAAATCAACTTTATATTATTGTGCACATATCATTAATTACGTTTTTTTTTGTATACAATAAGAAATAAGGGATAAATTTGGTCATCATCAAACGTAACAAAAATGTTTATATTCCCACGGTCGTCTTCATACATGCCAATAGCTGTTTGTACTTCCTCATCTAGATCCACCTCGGTGAGTGCTTCCTTTCCAGCAATTGTTTTTCCAATAGTAACGTCGACAAGGAACATGCATTGTTCATCTTGGTTATTTTGTTCAGTGAAACAGTCCGAATAAAATGCCTTATCGCAAAAGTAACAACCTTTTCCAAACGCATGATCTAGAATAATAAGAAAAAGAAAATAATCCAAATCATTGCTTATTTAAATTTGTGTATATCAAAGAGATAGGGTGTAAGTGGGCTAATGGATATTTTTATGGACTATGGAAGAAAACATGATGATTTCACATCTTTATCGAATAATCTTTTGTGGTCAAACACATACCAATACTGTTGAGAAAGGTATAAACCCAAAACTTGACCCCCATAATCTATTCGTTAAATCTCAACTTGTGTTAATCGTATAAAATATGTGTATTTCTTGATACATGAAATCCTTGTATCTGGCCCCTGTCATTTAGATTTAGTCACGTCCTGATGGGAAGAAGGGAATGTTAGTGATGCCCCTCCATCTTATGCGTGTACCATTCTACTCTATGCGCATAAAAAAACAACAAATTAATAACAATAAAAAAACTATAAAACAGCAACAACACCAGCAAAACAAAAACAACAACAATGATAAAAATGATAATGACGGGCTCCACACCAAATAGTCGGGAAGGGTCAAGAAGGATGGAAAAACCTAGGAGAGAAAGTACTAACTAGACCTCCACTGGATGAATGCGAAAAGATCTGAAACCATGGAAAGGCTTGTGTCCACCCAAATTCCAGTAAAGCACTGTTGCGATAACGCAAGATCATTTGCAAACAAAGCGGTAGAGTACTAGAAATCTGGGTAGACTTGTTGTCACTCAGTTTCCAGGGAAGATCACCATTAATGATCAGTTAGCCATCACTGATGATGACCTATGTAAGAATTCCTAGTGAGTTGCTTATGATAATAAACAATTATATATTTACTTTCAACCAGTCTCCAGTCAAATCCGTATCGAATGATGCCATCAATAGCGCCATGTTTTGTACCGTGCCATAATTCCTCGGTAGGACATTCGGGGAATTTGTTTCTGTACCATCTCGATGTAATATACAGTCTTTTGTTTACGATCCTTTCAATCTGAACGAAAAAAATATAAAATTATATCAGTTATTTGAACGTACAATCATGTGTATGTGTGAAAGAGTATGTGTGCCTTCCCCCACTTCCACATCCCATTGTGTATTTTGATTCCCCTCTGCCCCAAATTGCCATAGGTTTTCAATAACAGATGCCACATACAAATTTATTATGTCTAAACGTTCAACCCCCGTCTTACATAACTTTACTACATCATTATATACACATTTATTCGTTATAATTAATTCCTATATTTCATCCCAGGCGAAGTATCATCACGATTGGCACATCTACTAAGGAAGAAGTTTCTATTTTTCTCTCTGATTATCAAGTCCTACCACTGCTACCACTATACACCATGTACTCTTCTTCATTTCCCTATGCTGTTCATATTTCACCGCTCTTAACTGCTTATGACATACATAGACTAAACATAACCTTCCCTTCTCCTTATACACAATTACTAATGCCTCCCGAGCTATCATCTGCCCATTCCTATTAGCTGCATTGGAAGATTCCATTATTCTTAGATTCCCATTCTTGTCTAGATTAATGAACGATTTTTCATATTGAAATATGGCAACTCTATACGCGCCTTCCATAATATTAGTACGATATCAGTTCTTGGTTGACAAATATTTTACTAAAACAAAAGTTATTTATTACATATATCTACTATACTTATATATATCGCAGTATACATTTTCTTTTCTTCTTAGCATTGTACGACTGGGAAAAAAAAGCCATGTTTGTTTTCCCGTGTCTCGCTGAAGATAATGTTGAAAACATGGTTTCCTTCTTTTGGGTACGAAAACAAACTACATTGTAGTAACGTACGTGCGTGCGTGCGTGTACATATACATACATACATACATACATATATATATACACACACGCAATTTTATACCTATATACACACGCACGTGAAGTGCGTGTGTATATAGGTATAAAATCGCGCGTGCATGTGTACACACACACACACACACACACATACATACATACATACATACATACATACATACATACATACACACGAACTTCACGTGCCTGAGTGCGCACTCACACACACACATACAAACACACACATATGCATGTCCACGAGCATGCACACTCAAACCCGCACACAGACAAATTAACACAATCACACACACACACAATTATTTATTGCAATGTTGAGTTTTTAAAAAATAAATTACTTGATTCGATTCAAAAACCATGTTTTCTACATTATCTTTTAGACAAATAAATCGTTACGTTATTAATTTATTACTTGGGACGTTAAATTCAGTTCATTGTACATTGCTGCAGCTGCACAGTGCACCAGTCCACCCTATCAAAACAGGTGGCCATAAAATGGGTGCTCATTGTACGTAGAATTTTTACAGGAAAGTGATCACACATTTTTAAAACTAACATTTTCTCATATATTAGAAACTAGGTATTGCCAGTAATTGTAAACGTTATTTTCATTTGCAGCATTTTTCTCGATGGTGGAAATGTCCACTTGCCCCCTCCCCACAACAAAACATATAAATCGCCCTCATAAATGAAATTTTAAAAAAGTTAAGGGTACAAATAATTATTTTTAGGATTGGAAACTATCTGTCAAATCTTACACACGCGTGTGTGTGTTGGGGAGTGGGGGTAGAAACTTAACCTATTCGGTCGACCACACTTACCCACCTGTGTGCTGCACTACCCTACCAAAACTGGTGGCCATAAAAGGGTGCTCATTGTACGTACAATTTTTACAGGAAAGTGATCACACACATTTTTAAAACTAACATTTTCCCATGTATTAGAAACTAGGTATTGCCAGTAAACGTTATTTTCATTTAAATATTACATTGGAAATGTCCACTTGCCCCCTCCCCGACAATAAAATCTTCCTCATAAATGAAATAAAAAATAAGGGTACCAATAATTATTTTTAGGATTGGAAACTATCTGTCCAATCTTATACAAGCATGTGTGTTGGGGGAGGGAAGTTAACCTATTCGGTCGACCACACTTGCACACCTGTGTGTGCATGCATGTGTGCGTGTGCGTGCGTGCGTGTGTCTGTGTGTGTGCGCAAGCGTACGTGCATATATATATATATATATATATATATATATATTATTATTATT
Source organism: Euprymna scolopes (assembly GCF_053919585.1). Taxonomy (NCBI): domain Eukaryota; kingdom Metazoa; phylum Mollusca; class Cephalopoda; order Sepiida; family Sepiolidae; genus Euprymna; species Euprymna scolopes. Next base: position 21,428,062 of record NC_136525.1, on the reverse strand, counting down.
ATTATTATTATTTGTTTTTGTTTTTTGCGATACGTTGTGAATTATTTATACGAAAGTGCATTTTTACCTAAATGCGAGTTGGGAATAATTTTCCCTTTGACCATTAGATAATTATATTTTTAAAACAATATATATATATATATATATATATATATATATATATATATATATATATATATATCATTTTCTTGCAATAAATTCAATTATTTATACGAAATGCCTCTTTGACAAGTGTTGGGGGGGGTAGAAACTTAACCTATTCGGTCAACCACACTTACCCATCTGTGTGTGTATGCATGCATGCATGTGCATGCGCGATTACGTGTGTGTGTGCGTGCGCGCAAGCGCACGTGCATATATACATATTTATGTGTGTGTGTGTGTGTGTGTGTGTGTGTGTGTGTGTGTGTGTGTGTGTGTTATTTAATTGTTTTTGTTTTTGCGATACGATTTGATTGAATTCAATTATTTATACGAAAGTGCATTTTTACCTAAATGCGAGTTGGGATTAATTTTCCCTTTGACCATTAGATAATTATATTTTAAAAACAATATATATATATATATAATTTTCTTGCAATGAATTCAATTATTTATATGAAATGCTCTTTGACAGTTGGATAATTATATTTTAAAACCAATATATATATATAAAATAATTTTCTTGTGTTTTTACGAAACAAAGAAAAAGAAAACACTTCTTGTATTATCAAATAATAAAACAAATATTTTATTTAGAAAAAATTAATTTACTTTTAACACTTTTTGTGTTCACGAAACAACAAAAGGCACTTGTGCAGTATGCGGACGGCGGCCATCTTTTTTTCGTGTTTTTCACTAAACTGTCGCTAGGTGGGGTTTCTCGGTCAAAAAACAATTAAATTACTAATTTGTTGTTGACCCTTCAAAGTTGCTTCAGGACAAAAAATGTTTCATTTAAATTAATTATTTGTTAAAAAAAATCTATTTTACTTTATAAAAATCCAATGTTGTTTTTTAATTACAAAATTGTTTCATTAAAATTAAAATTTATGACGCAGACTTTTAAATAAATGTTTTTACAATTATATATTGATACATTTTTATACAATAAATGTTTTGGTTTCCAAATATGTTCTGTTCGGAAAAAAAGTGCCCCCCACCGAAATGACTTTTAAACGATATCTTCTCCCAATATTCCTATTTACAATGCCTCCCCACGGGACAGAGTTAGACACCAGGGCCGTTTTTTAATGTGGAGAAAAGGAACAAAAATAAAAATTGTCTCAGTCGTGAAGGATTCTCTCTGTGGCACTATTTCTTTGTGCCACTGTTTCTAACAAACTCTGCGGCATGGCCGGGTTGTTATTTGGCCATGTGCGTAGAGATACAAAGAAACACCTTCCAATAATTCCCTTTCCTAGAGCTCTCTCTCTTTCCTGCTCGACCACCATGAAGTGAAGACGCATATTCTGTCTCTCCGTAAATGGGGGGGGGGGCACCCCTCCCTCAATACTAGTTAGGTTAGTTAGCTTTGAAAAGCCTATTGTCCAGTTTTTAATTGTTAAATTTTTGTAATATATATTTTGTACAATAAAATAGTTAATTATGCTTTATATATATTACAATTGTGTTGCGTGTCGTTTTTCTTGTGTCTGCCATAAATGCCTTCATAAATGCCTTCATTGAAACAACGAAGCGGTCTGGAAAATGAAGAAAGAAAATTCCAGTCAGAACGCCACCAAGGGTGAAGAGGTCAAGACGTTTCCTGAGAGAAGAAGGAGCCACACAGCACATCCAACATCTCAGGTATGCTTTTCTTCTTATAGATTCTAATAACGACCATCTTCATATCTTCCCGAGACCGCTTTAAGACATTTACAATAACATGTCTGTCGGTCACACCTCCGTGACCATCGGATAGTGATATTAATGGTGCCGTGACCAGGATATATTGTTTCCCAGCATGGAACTAATTTCGACCCTTAAACCCACAGCACAACAACAAAAAAAAATTATAACCACTAGACAAATAAAGAAAAAAAGAAATGGTCCACGGTCTTTAAAAACGGAAAAAAACTTATTATTTCTGGCAAAATTAAAAAAAAAAATGGCAGACCAGTACACACATGCATAAAAAACGCACTCAAAAAGAAAATTCAGAACCTGAACAAAAAATGTCTTTCATGAACAGTTGATATGTCCTTTTTCAGGTTAGGTAACAATTAACGCTGAAACATAACGGGACTTTTTGATTTGATAATGTTTTTTATTGATATTTTTTGTCTGTTTAAAAAGAAAGGAAGAAAATGTTACTGGTAAAAAAAAAATGGGTTAGAGAATATGAAAGATTTTTGTGTGTGAGCGCCTTACAAAATTGCTCAAAATAAGATTTTGTCTGTTTTGTTATTTTTTTAAACTCGTAGAAATGTTAAGTCTACCTGTCACTCATTTGTTTAAAACAATGGCCGCACATGGGAAAGATAAGTGAAGATGACCTCGTCATGGTGTTTGTGAGGGTGTTGAGGGATGGGTGGTAGAACAATGCTACCTGCCCCTGTCTCTCTTCTTCTCTCTATCTCTCTCTCATCCCCTTCTGTGAGAACGAGAGAATGACTTTTAAAATTGTCGAAGATATTTTGTGTCTGATTACGTAATGGTGTTATGAAGGTGGTGGGTGTGTAATGGCATCGCTTTGTCTCTATCCCCTTCTTTTCTCCCTCATTCTCTTTCTCTACTCTTGCGTTTTAGTTTTTGTATAGCTAAACCCCCGTGGCGGGTTGCAAAAGGGCATATAATAACGAATTAACTTGGAGTTTTTAAAATTTTTCTACCAAGTTTAAAGAACAAAAATACTTATGCTTCTAAAATTACATTAAATGATGTCTTCAATTGTTTTTTATTAAAAATAAAAAGAGAGAAAATTATTCAAACAGCACTTGAAGTACTTTTTTGAAATCTTCGAGTGTTTGCAAAAGCCAACTGTTACATGATTACGTTAATTTTTAAGAGTTCTCTGAAATTTTCATAGTTTTTTTAAAGAAAAATTATGCTATTACATTTCGAATATTCTCTGAATTTTTTTTAATAATTTCTAAGGGAATATTATTTGACTAACGAAAAATTTTTTCCTGAATTCTAGATTATTTTTAAGGAAGAATTATTCGAGCGAATTCTTTAATTGAAGGTTTATTTGAAATTGGACCGTATGATAGGGGTCCCTGAAATATTGACTGAAGAGTATTTACGAAAAATTGAATTAATTCTTAAGAAGAAAAAAGATTTCCTCAGTCTAGAAAGATCTCAATTAAATTAATACTTTAATTTTCTCAAGCTGTTAACTATACAGAACTGGTCGTTAACTAATGTAACTCCCAGGTGTGGCGGGAGTTTATTAATTCGAAATAATCTTTGTGAGTGATCTTAGGAAGAGGGTTGTTTTTTTTTAAATAATAAACTAATTACTTTGAAAAAAAGTAAATTAACGTGAAAAGTTTCTGAATTCGAAATGACCTTGATAATGGTCTATAAGAAGAAATGCTTTTTATGAATCAATTAAATAACTTTAAATGTACACTAAATTTTAAAAATAATAATTACGAAATGAAAAAAAAAATTGGGATGTCTCTGAATCTCATTGTGAAGAGTAAATTGATTCAAAATAAATTTTCGATGATCTTTTAGGAAGGTTAATTTTAATAATGAACCAAATGTTTGGAATAATTTTTGGATTTCATTGTGAAAAATGGGTTGATTCGAAATTTATGATCTTTTGAGAAAATTGTTTTAAAATGATAAATGAATTACTGGGAAAGAAGTTAACTAACAAATTCGGAATTTTTAATAGTATTTTGGGAAGAAAACCAAAATACTTGAAATAATTTTTAAATTTTGGAATTAAATTTTAATGATCTTTTGTAAATCAAGTTTTGAAAAAATACACATACTTTTTAAATGTACCCTGAAATTTGAGAAAAAGTTAATTATGAATGTATTAACTTGAAATGCGTTTGCATTGTGTAAACAAATTCTAATTGTGACCGAGGTGCTCTGAAATGATTTTTTGAAAATGTTTTCTTTTTTAAGAAAAAAAATTGTTAACACCCTATTTCATTGATTTAATATGTATACCAGGTTTCTGAATTGTTTATTTTTTTAAATTTTTTGCCCTAATTAAGTATTCTAACTCATGGAGGCTGAGTGCCCTTCTTAATTAATTCTTTATATAATTAATAAATATTCCGTGGTGGATAGTTTTTATTAGTCGTTCGGCGGCAGACTCCTTGCTCTAACAGAATTAAATTGGATTAGAACCTCTGAAGACCAAGGTTTTACTAAATCCATATAGATCGGCGTGATGAGGTCACATAACACCGACTTATTTAAAATACATTATACTGGTTGCTGAAAAGAGCGTAAGTCCAGTTACCAAAGTAATAACTTGGAATACATATAGGTCAGCGTGGTGAGGTCACGTAACTCCAACTTGGTTAAAATACATTATACTGGTTGCTGAAGGGAGCGTAAATCCAGTTACGGAAATAATGTTATGCAGACTAAATTAAAAAACGTATAGATCGGCGTGATAAACTCACGTAGACTCCGTCTTAGTCAAATACGTATAGGCCGGCGTGATAAACTCACGTAGAATCCAGCTTAGTGAAATACGTATAGGTCGGCGTGATGAAAATCCGGCTTTGTTAAAAAATATTATACTGGTTACATAAGAGAGTGTAAATCCAGTAACTTAAATCATGAGGTCATTGCCTCGATGGAGGGCGAGGATGATTACCTTCTCTGGTATTTGAAGCAGTATACCAGTCTACCAGGTGGAAAAAATAACTTGCTTCACTGAGTTCCTGACGGAATATAGAGCATGTGAACATTGATCGCTGCGGCCGGCTGACGCACCATCGACGGAAAATTAGGAACTTCCGAAATTTATGAATACTTATAACTTTCGGATTGCATAGAGAGGGATGTGGCACTATTTCTTTGTGCCACTGTTTCTAACAAACTCTGCGGCATGGCCGGGTTGTTATTTGGCCATGTGCGTAGAGATACAAAGAAACGCCTTCCAATAATTCCCTTTCCTAGAGCTCTCTCTCTTCCTGCACGACCACCATGAAGTGAAGACGCATATTCTGTCTCTCCGTAAATAGGGGGGGGCACCCCCTCCCTCAATACTAGTTAAGTTAGTTAGCTTTGAAAAGCCTATTGTCTAGTTTTTAATTGTTAAATTTTTGTAATATATATTTTGTAAAATAAAATAGTTAGTTATGCTTTATATATATCATAATTGTGCCGCGTGTCGTTTTTCTTGTGTCTGCCATAAATGCCTTCATAAATGCCTTCATTGAAACAACAAAGCGGTCTGGAAAATAAAGAAAGAAAATTCCAGTCAGAACGCCACCAAGGGTGAAGAGGTCAAGACGTTTCCTGAGAGAAGAAGGAGCCACACAGCACATCCAACATCTCAGGTATGCTTTTCTTCTTATAGATCCTAATGACGACCATCTTCATATCTTCCCGAGACCGCTTTAAGACATTTACTATAACATGTCTGTCGGTCACACCTCCGTGACCGGCGGATAGTGGTATAGAACAGAGAAAAAGAAATTGAAGTGCAGCATCTGAAGAACAGATACTACATTGTGATCTTGTCCCGAAGGCCAGATATTTATTTGCTCCACCACCGAGCAAATTAGGCACAAGGCCGATTTTTAATGTGAGGAGTGAAGGGGAAATGGGGACCAACTCCCCGGGGAGTAGGGGAGCTGGATAGTGACAATTGGTATGAAGGGTTGCCCCTACATTAACCAAGGTCTTATCTGTGGGGTCGCCCCCACATAGTGTCTTTGCTTGCAGTATCTGCTGGAACAGATACTACACTTTGATCTTGGCTTGAAGGCCATGTTAAGAATGACTTTCAAAATAATGATGTTATTTCAGCGCGGTACCAAAAATACATATGTACTGTGTTTTCTTTTTTTGTTTCGTAATAACAATAGAATTGTTTAAACTAAATTACTTCTTCTAAATAAAATAATCGCTTTCTTTTGAAAACACGTAAATGTTTTCTTTCTTTTCTTTTTTTTTCGTAATAATAAGCCCAAAATTGTTAAAACTCAAGTATTTTTTAAAATAAATATATGGTTTCGTTTTTTTTTGTGTCTTAACTCCGTGATTTTTTTTTATTTTTTAAAACGAGTTCAAAATAATTTTTTAAAATATTATGGGGTTCATAGTCGCCTTTAAAAACAATATCTCATTCAAGGGCGGTCATAAAATGTGTTTTTAATCGATATTTCAATCAATAAGGGACTAGTTTTCCTATCTAGCAAAAAATGGACGAATTTTCCGGGCACCATAATAACAGATGAAAAAATCAAAGAGTTCAGAATTGAATGACTCCACATAAGATATTTTTAGAATATAGCCATATACCTAGAAAGTTGACTGATAGCACCCTTACTGAGTGTCGAACATTTAAACTCCTAGCTCTCACAATCACAGGTAACATAAATTTAATCAAATATATAGAAAATACTGCCAAGTTTGTTGCAAATAGCTAAACATCTTTTAACATCTGTCAAATTAAGCAGAAAATAGATTATACTACTTTGAGGATAATGCTGCTTATTTAATAAATCAACTATGACTGAAAAACAAATATATCTCCATGATACTTGCAAAATTTTAAATGTAATGTGAATAAAGATCTTGCTCTACAACTCCCCACTTAGAATGTCCCTATAAATATGGCTCCTGGATAACAGAAAAAAATTTAATGATTACCTTGATGATGTCGATATCTGAAACAATAGTCTCTCGCAATTTCGCAGCAACGCGCAAATAATCATTGTCCGATTCTTCTAATTTGATTCTGCAAATATCTTTTCTCACTGGCCAAGATCGTGGAAACGAAACTGTAAAGGACAAAAAATAAACATTTTGTATACTGTGGCGTTGAATCGTACGTGTGTTGTGTATGTACGTGAAACTAAATAAATGTCTGTTGTGTTCTTACCATAACGGACCATACGTATGTATGCTGTGTATGTTGACATATAACGAACTGTTGTCCTTGACTTAAATGTCTATCTTAATGACCCATGGCTCGTCTAGTGTTATAGGTGCGTGCATGTCAACATATATCATACACGTAATGAAGACGGTATACCTGTCTGCTGCTGCTGCTGGTCGATTCTGGGAATCCTTCAACCATCTTGGAGAGCCGGGCCTGCGTTAAGGAAGCTGCTTCACAAGACATAGACGAAGACGTTGTAAAATTTTATATATTTTATTCACTCTCAGGTATTCGTCATAGCAGAAGGGGAGTGATCAAGGAACTCTCAACTTATTGGTTTTTCTACGTCTCCTATTTGAGGCCGTCCCCTCTGTCTTTCTCGGCGTCTCAGAGGAAAAAAATAAGAAGGAATATATCCCCCACCCCCTCCAAAATTTCTACAAGTAAAACAAAATTCCAAAAAAATCATCAACCTTACTATACATATATATAAAATTAAATTAGATATTACTCTGTATTCAGGACTTCATAATTATAGTTGAATTATTTTAGGTGTAAAACCTTTACATACGTTCAAATAATATAGTTTGTTTTACCTTTGTAGCCAATTCTTTCTTTTTCTTCTTCTGGCGTGATGTACGATGCATAATCTTTAACCTCTTCATTCTCAGGATATATAATGATATATGCACATTTCAAAGCACCAGGATTATTGTGCATGAATTCCAAAAGAGTCCGGTAAATTGTCTTGAAAAGTCTTTTATGAAATTGCATGGCTCCCGTACCGATTACTGGAAATGCAATACTGTATGGTCCATTACCCATTTTCATGACTGTCTGCAGACATGCAGTCACAACCTCTCGAATTTGCTTGAAAATAAATAAAATAAAAAAAGAAACATGGATGAAAAAACACATCTGAAATGTGAATGTGATGGCAATTAAAAATATGTAAGTTGACAACCGCCCTCTGGACAGAAGTACTGTTTTTAATTATGTGGTGAAGTCCACGGAAGAGATTTAAGGCTAGGGTTCAAGTTAGAATTATGCAATTCTTTCTTTTTTTTCCCCTCTTTTTTTTTTTTTGTTATTTTCCCTTTTTTAGTTGATAAAGTTAGGATTATGCAGTTCATTATTTTTGGATTCTTTTTCTTCTTCTTTTGTTATCTTCCATTTTTTGAGTTGATAAACTGACATTAAAATATCGCTTTTGTAGAAAACTAACGTTTTGTTCCGAAAAGATCCTAGGATAAGTATCCCAACCCTACACAGCATATGAACCGTCTTTCTGAACGCATTTTCTTGAATAATATTTTGTTCAAATTTAAACATTTGCCATCATGTTGACGTGACATCTGAAAACAGAAGCCGAATCCCTTCCCCGATCCCGCTTTCTTGTTTATGTGCTAATATTTCCCCGCAAATTTAAATTACTAAATATGTACTAGAGAATATGTCCTTAGAAATGGACTTGAGATAAAGACTTCTAGTAGCAGTCGCATAGACCACAAAAACAATCTAATACAATTGTAAATAATATTTACTTATGCATTGTTCATGGATATTTTCTTATCAACGACCCTGATAATACATGTGTCTTTCTTGTTGTATTTGGGAATTAATTTTTTCTCATCCAAGTAATTATATCTGTGGTTTTACTATTTTGTATATATAAAAAAAAAGAGTGATGAAAACAGACATAATAGAGAGAGAGAGGGACAAATAAATACATGGCCAGAGATAGGTTAGTAATGAAATCAATTTGTAAAAGCCGTTCAACACATGCCATCATGTAAAATGAAGGTTAAAACGAATATGATAATATCCTATTAACACTTGAGCAAACCTTGCTCTTTAATCTGAAATAGTCACTCTAGAAAAGACGACGATTCCATTTCTGTTTGATGAAAGCAGGGTTTCTTTTTTTTTGTTGTAAACTATCTACTAGTTGGCCAGTTGTGTACACATCTTTTGGGCGATAGGGCCTTCTATCATGTCTGAAAGTGGCACAATGTTCAACGAGCGAGATTGGAGATGTGCTACTGTACAATTCATGCTCTCTATCCATCCAAGTTATGACAAAAGGACCATTGCCAACACCCTCAAAATACATCGCTGGATTGCCATGAATAACAGATGTGCTCAGAGTGATGAAAACAAAGTTTCCAGCGATGGTTATGGTCTTTGGTGTGGTTTCAAGTGAGGACCACATCATGCCACCTCACATCGATGTCGGCTTGAAAGTCAGCACCAAAGTGTACCTGGATGTGCTGAAGAGTGGTAATTCTCTGGGGCAATCAGGTGGCCGCTGGTAGACCCTGAGTGTGGCAGTAAGACTCGGTGCCGGCCAACAAATTCAAAGAGACCCAGGCGTTGCTTCAGAAGGAATGCTATGACTTTGTACTCTTCTCTCACTGGGCCCCCTCCTCCCCAACCAGAACCTGCTGGGCTACTTCATTTGGTCATATGGCGAGAACATCACCAACAGGCCCTCCCACAACACCAAAGCCAATCTGATCACCGTCATTCGTCAAAGTATTCACCAAGCACCTGCCAGCACTTGTGGAAAAAATGTGCTCCCAATTCTGGACCAGTATCAAGGTGGTGATTGAGGCTGAAGGCGGCTACATTGAATAGTTGTGAGCTCTATTACATAATCAAGTTACCTGAATTGATTTTTGCAATAAAAGTTTTAAAATAAAGCTGTAGTGTTATTTTCTTTAGGGCGACAATTTTATTGTTCCGCCCTGTACTTACCTGATGGGAAATTCTTTTTTCAATGTTTTGCAAGCTGCAATGAAAGACAAACTTGTAAGGAAGATTGTAGCCATCTGTGACAGCAATTTCGCCAGGTGCAATGCCACGTGGGTATTTGTTGTTAATTTCCTTTTGTATACAGTGACCAGCATGCTTAAGTATTGTTTTTGATATGGCCCCACCATGAGCGAGATTAAGTGATTTCTCAGTTGGATTAACAATGATATCGACCTGCAGAAAAGAAAGAAAATAAAAGCATTTCTGTATAATTAGCCATAAAATAAATTAAATACAATAAATAACACACACACACACACACACACACACACACACACACACACACACACACATATATGTTCTACATAATCTTAAAAATAGATTATTTGTTTTAAAAAAACTTAATCCCAACAAATGCTAACTCTTTTATTTTTCTCTTGTTTTATTTTATTTTTTTAATTTTATTGTCATTTTTTTTTAATTATATGAATTTATTGTCTTTATTTTTGGTTGTCTCAATGTAGCATAGATGTTTAACTCCAATGCTCTGAACTAACGAAAACGAGTGATAAAATAGCTTAGGCAAGATAAAATTTTCTGAATTTAACACAAACGGGAAAAGTTAGAACTTTATTTAAAACAAAAAAAAATTTTAAAATAAGTAAATAAATAAATATATAAAAATAACAAAGGGTGGAGAAAAAGCTGCTTTCCAGGTCGGTAGTACTTCGTGAGATGTCGGAAATTCTTTGTTTCTATGTCTATCCATGTGGCCATGTCATTAGTGAGGGTGCTGGAGGTAAACGTTTCATCTGGGCTGACGTTACCCGTCTGATAGTCAGGGACCCGAACCTTGGATTAACCACTAAGGAGGCTGTCCTATCAGCAGGGGCAAAGTACTGGGGATGCTGTATTGTCATTTGGTGAATGGGTTCTGAACCATGCAGTAGTTTCTGGTGGGGCCTCTCGATGCCATACTAGTGGGTAATTGTTACGGCTTTACCTTATCATGTGCTACAAAAAAAAAAAAAAGAATTCCTGTCTTTTTCTCTCTTACTTTCCCTCTCTGTCCTCTGTCGACCTGTTCCACAAATCCCAAAACCCCAACATGAAACATCTCCAGAAAAAAAACACGCATAAACCTAGAACCCCATCCTCCAATGTAGACCCTACTACCATGTCTCCTACTCCAACATCAGGGGTCCACGTTCCACCCTTCCAGAGGTCAAAAGCCAATTACAGGAGACGAAACCGGACATATTCTTCCTAAGCGAAACTGGCATAGGGCCGACCACTTCCCTAGATGAGTTCATAATTAAAGGATACTCTAACTTAATATCTAAATTTGACCCCCAATATCGCGATGGGCATGGAATATGTGCCTACATTAAAGATGGCTTTCCATGTGGTAGGGATATCTCCAGAGAAGACCATAATGTACCTTATATGTGCTTCTAGGTTGCACTTGCTTACACCACCGCATTTATATTTGCCCTCTATCGCCCCCACAACAGTGGAGTTACTATCTTTAAGAGTATATCTGAGAAAATTTACCACATTCTGTCTGCTCATCCGTTGGCTAACATTCACATTTGCGGTGATTTTAATGTCCATAATGTGGAATGGCTGACCCACTCAAACAAGACAGATGATGAGGTGAGGTTCTGTCATGATTTTGCCATTGCCTATGACCTAATCCAGATTGTTCATGAAGCCACCCGTGTGCCCGATACTACCGGTCAGTATGCCAGCCTTCTAGACCTTTTTGTCACAAATTCCCCTGAGCTATGTTCATGTTCCATTCTATCTCCTCTAGGATCTTCCGACCAGTCAGTTATATCAGTTAAGATAAAAATGAAATGTAATAAGTCTCCAGACGTACCTCTCCACCGTACAGTATATTGAAACTCTATGGCTGACTGGGATAGCTTCCATATATTTATATCTGATCTACCTCTGCATTCCATGTTTAAAAAGGATGTGTCCTCTATAGTATCAGACCTGACCGAATGGTTAATTGTAGGCATAGACCGATTCATATCATTCAAAAAATTCCAACAAAAACCTAACAGCCAGCCATGGTTCTCCCCAGAACCTGCTGCTGCCATCGTGCATAGAAACCACTTTTTCCATAGTTACCAACGTAATAGATGTACTGAGACTAAAGCTGCTTTCAGGACTGCCAGCAACCACTGTAAAAGAGTAATAAAAATGCAAGAGAGCTATATGCACAGTCCGTTAAATCCAAAGTAGCTGAGCAGCGGCTTGGTTCCCACCAGTTTTGGCAAATAGCAAACAGGATCCTGTACAGAAGCGTGTGTTCTATCCCAACCATCATCAGGTCCTGACATCATCTTGTCAGCATCAGACAAGGCCAAATTATTTGCCAAGTACTTTGCAGCTAATTCTACCCTATGAAACGAAGTCCATCAACTCCCTGTATTTCCTCCTATAACAGAAAACACGCTATGCAACATACAAATATCTGTGCGTGAGGTCGCCAAGCTAATCAAGAACCTTGATTCCAGTAAAGCAACTGGCCCTAACGGCATTCCAATTATAGTGTTGAAAAAGCTTCAACCAGAACTTGACCCCATACTTACAAAACTGTCTACAATTATATATATATATTATTATAATTATATATATATATATTATTATTATTATAATTATATATATATATATTATTATCATAATTACATATATATAATTATAATTATATATATATTATTATTATAATCATATATATATTATTATTATAATTATATGTATATATATATATATTATAATTATATATATATATATTATAATTAAATTGTATATATATATTATTATTATCATAATTATATATATATATTATAATTATATATATATATATATATATATATATATATATATATATATATATATATATATATATATAATTAGTTACTATAATAATTATAACTAGTGTTTCATCCTTTAATGAATCATCAGTGCATGGTGTCATGATTAACACCGGTTGAGGGATTCGAACCCGGCAACAAAGCCATCTCTATTTTAGTTAAAAGTTCTTTAGTTAAAAGGTTTTTTAGTTAAAAGTTTGTTTCTTGGTGAGAGTTTATGGAATTTTCTTTTGTATATCGTTATAGTCTGGTTGGCACTGTATGAGGGTGCTCTTGAAATTGAGACTAGATGTCTACAATGGGTCTGGCTAAAGGTTCATTTCATGAGGTCAATGGTAAGTTTATTAATTTTTGTGATGTTTTCTTTTGATATCTGTGCATCACCGCATGTGTACGCGCGTGTGAGGGTGAGTGGTCGTATGCTGCGTGTGTGTGTATGTGTGTGTATGGGTTAACTTTTTGAATTGTTCTTTTTTCTTTTTCTTTTCACATGTGTGCATGTATGCGTGCTCGCATGTATGTATCTGTGTGTAAGAGGGAGAGAGAGACGGAGAGAGAGAGAAAGGTAGGGAGTGTGTGTGTGTGTGTGTGTGCGTGCACACATACATGTTTGTGTGAACGTGATACGTGTGCGTGAGTATTTTGATATGTTTGATTTGATTCATCTGTGTGGATGTATACCCGTAGACGTATGTATTTACTTGTCTCCCTACGAGGGCTTAGTTAGGTATAAGGTCGACCCAATATAAACATACAAAGATATATAAATAAAATAGAAAATAAGTGATAAATAAAATTAAAAATATATATATATATATATATATATATATATATATATATATATATATATATATATATATATATACACACACACACATACGTACACACACATATACATACACACATGCAAACACACATATATATGTTGTTTAAAATTGTCTTGGTCTAGAGAGATTTTCTAAACACACACACATATATATATATATATATATAAATATATAAATAGAATAGAAAATAAATAATAAATAGAAAATGAATAATAGAAATAATAAGAATATATATATATTAAGTATATATATATATATATATACATATATATATGTATATATATATATATATATATACTCCACACACATACACACCCACACGTACATATATATATATATATATATATATATATATATATATATATATATATATATATATACCCACCAGCACACACATATATATATTGGTTAAAATGTGCATACTTACGTCTGTTAGCTTTTCTAAGCAACATATAACTCTTCTCACATCACCATCTAAAAAAGAAAAAAATTGATAAACAAAAGAAAGGATTTTTCATGTTAATTTCCTAAGTTATGAATCTAAATTTTAAAGTAAAGAATAAAATATTGAATTTAAAACAGAAGAAAAAGAAATACAATCTGGTATACACCACCCTATAATTAGATGCTAAAAGCTAAACTTGGCAATAAATTCTTAAATCAAATCGAAATCAAATCTTAAATCAAATCGAAAAACACTTCCCCATAACCCATCACTTGGACAAAATTTTCATACGAATAACCTTACACTGTCTTACAACTGAAGCAAAAACTTAGAAATGATACTTCATGAATAATAACAAAATAATAAATGATAGCAATAGAGAAAAAACAAGAAAATAACAACAACAAAGAAGAACCCAAAGTAATCACCCAAATAAGAAAGTTAATAATCAAAAGAAAAGTTGCAACTGTTAAACTTGTTTCTTTTGTCCCCACAAAATAAATGCATGAAGAAAAGCAGTCTTTACTTAGTCACAATATTTGCCAATGAAATCCTTAATAACAAGAAATATTACATGAGTATGAACTCCCTAAATTTAAAAATTAAATAATACGATCCTTAATATGCATTCCATAACAGAAAACGTTGAATAAAAACAGCACTTGCGATGCATTACTGGGAGCTAAAATAAAGCCGAGACTCGTCAATAATCAAGTGGAAAATAGTATGACAAACCAGAAATTTAGACAACCCATGTACATTATGTATGAATGAAAAATTTGAAATTCTAAACTTTAAAGCCACTCAAAAAGTAAAATAGCAAACAACTGTAGATATAAAATAAAATTTACTTTACGTTAAAAATGCATAAGAAAAACAAAATTAAATAAATTACTAAGCTAAAGCATCATCTAAAATAGAAATAAAAAAGGATTCTAAACACATAGCATTTAAAATAAGGTCATCTATTAATTTGACATATATATGTATATATATATATATATATATATAGATATATATATATATATATAATTATTTACTATAATAATTATTAAATACCTTCAGACACTAATATATATATATATATATATATATATATATATATATATATATATATATACTAGCAAAAGTATCTGTCGTTGACTGGATTCAAAAACAGCTCACAGAGTACAAAATAGACTCCGTGGCTTAGTGGGGGATGCCCTTTTCTCTTCCCTGCAACCTCTCTCCCACAGAAGAGACGTTGCAAGCCTATCTTTGTTTTATCGTTATTTCTATGGCAGGTGCTCGTCTGAACTCCAATCTCTGGTCCTCCCTCGCCAATCTTTTACGAAAAACACCCGTCTAGCTGAATCCACTGTCAAAAACTTTCCCCACTCTTTATCTATGCCTAAATCAAAACATGGATTCCATGAACAAAGCTTCTTTCTTAGAACTGCACACCTGTGGAACTCTGTTCCGTCTGCCTGCTTCCTACATAACTACAACTTGGATGTCTTCAAGTCCAACGTAAACAAATTCCTGATGAACCGCCCCTTTAAGTAGACACTTTATTAAATATCCACACTAACGTACTGTATTTACAATAACCCTTATCCCTGAGTGGCTTCCGGGCCTTTATAAGTGGTGACCACCTTGTAAAAAAAAAAGAAAAAAAAGCCTACAGAAAATGGACTCTGAATTATCAAAGAATGATAGGTTATGAAAAGGAAGGGTTATAAAGAGATATCTTCGAATTTGGGGGTATCAAAACCAAAACAAAATATGATGAAAGTAAAAATAAAAAAGATAAACCCCATAATTTATTATACCATACCTGTTCACACTGAAACACTTATCACAATAATTTGTGGATCTATATTAAAAAACTTTGTTAAACTTTGTGACATATTTCCATTCTATGGAGGTCAGGTACGAACGAACACCCCATAATTTTATCATACCATATTTCTTCAAACTGAAACATAATTATCAAAGTATATTTACGCAGATAGATATGAAAAGTCTTTATTAAAGTTCATCCCTATTTCCATTCTATGGAGGCCAGGCGCGAACGCAGACCCCACAATTTTATTATACCATCTCTATTTAAGTTAAAACATACTTATCAAATTATTCTTATGTACATCTATATCAAAAACACTTGTAAACGTTTTTTTTTTTAAATTTTTTAATTTTTTATTTCCATACTTTGTGGACCAGGCACGAACGCAGACCCCACAATTTTAATGAACCAGCGTTCTGCTAGATCAAACATACCCATTCCTGTGTCTCGATACATCTATCATTATATGTAATCGGTTTTTTAAAATAGTCAACCATATTGAGCCTATTCGTGACCACACACACACACACACACACACACACACACACACACACACACACACACACACACACACACACACACACACACACACATTCAGCTTTATATTATAGATATATATTTGTATATATATATTTCTGTAGAAATATTTTTTCTTTTAATATATATCAATCCTTATTTAAGAAGCTCAATGTAATTAAAGAGCAATATAGAGAATAAATGACAAAAAGTTATATTCTAAAATTCATGATGTTGACCATCTTATAATTTATTCCTTTAATTCAGTTGATTTATACAATTCTTGACAGTATCTGTTTCGTAGCACAAAATCAATGACTTAATTCTTGAATCAATCAGTGAATCTATTATGCCCTTAACTCATCAGAAGAAATAGCAACAATCAATCCTTCAAAAGGAACTGAAATGTGATTTGACATGATTAAAATCCGAAAATTGGAAGATAAGCTGCAAGTACCTTTTCATTTTTCCATTTCGCTATATTGAATTAAAGGAATAAATTATAAGGTGGTCAACATCATGAATTTTGGAATATAACTTTTTGTCATTTATTTTATATATATATATATATATATATATATATATATATATATATATATATATATATATATATATATATATATATATATTTGTGTGTGTGTGTGTGTGTATTTCCTCAAAACCTCTGACCTTGGTGGAGGGGCGACTAAAACTTATTGCTGTGGTTTCAAATAATCTGAATTAGCAGCAAGGAGAGACTTGATTCCAAATATTTCTCATATGTTATAGTTCCCCTCTTTTATAAATAGGGTACTACTGTTATATCCATATATAGATATACCACTTTTTGGGGCAATTTTATAAGTTCGAAATATCAGCACCTACTGATCAGAATTTTACAAATAAAAGCTCATTGGAATGCTAATGACCTGAATTGTGCAGTGGGCTATGTGACATTTGCCCTTAGGGTCGCATATTACTGTTTCAAGGAGTTGGGTATCACTTTTCTATATTAATTTAACGTAAAATGAGCACCAATTTTTAGCCACCTTGGTTATAAAATGGGTGTTCATTTTACTTTAAATTAATATAGAAAAGTGATCCCCTCACTTTTTAAAACTAATATTTCTTCATATCTTTGAAACTACTCATTTTCTGGGATTTTTACTGTTATTTGCATTTTCAGCACCCTCGAAAACCTATGATAGTGTTGATTTTAAAGGATTTTTTGTAGGTGGAAAGATACTGCACCATTACCAATACTTCAATCATAGTCATTTGTTTTGCTAGTTTTGCATATTAATTACAAAATATCTGATGTTTCCTCAAAACTTCTAGCCTTGATGGAGGGGAGACTAAAACTTGTTGCTATGGTTTCACATGATTTGAAATAGCAGCAAGAGGAGATTTGATTCCATATATTTCTCATAAGGTATGTTTTCATACGACGGCGTATAAGGATTATTTGATACTGGAGATATTCATAATTGTACCCTATTTTCAAAAGAGGGGAGATATAACATATGAGAAATGAAAAACACTCTTTCACCTGACATGAAACGTTTACTGGGTACACAAGTGGTCACTAGTTGCCTTGCCTTTTTGGGGTAAGAGCTTGTCAAAAACGGATCTCACTTTCCACGAAAACATTGTTTCTGCAGGTGAGACTGCTTTTGGTGTGTTCGGTTTGGGTGTAATCCTATACACGTGTAGAAATTGTTGAAGTGCTTCATCTGTTGGGGTCCCTGTAGCCTTCTTCAGCGCTCTTTTAAGAGTGTCCACAAATCGTTCCACTTGCCCATTCGACCAAGAATGGTATTGGGGATTAGTGATATGATTAATTTGGAACATATCACAAAAACTTTGAACTCAGAAGACGTAAACTGGGTTCCATTATCACTTACGATGCAATCGACTGCGCCGAAACATGTGAACAGTTCATGTAAGAAATTTATAGTCGTTCCAGTTGTCAGTCTTCTGCACCTCAATATTTCAGGCCACTTGGTGAAACTATCGACTACGATTAAGTAATAATTGTCCTCGAGTGGACCTTCAAAATCAATGTGCATCCTAGACCATGGCTGGTCAGTCTTTAACCAAGATTTAAATGTAATCGGTGGTGATTTAGCCACAAGAGCACAGCCTGTGCACGAATCTATCTTCTCATTTATGTCCTTGTCCATTTTAGGTCAGTAGACATAGCTCCTTATCAAACTCTTCACACGATTTTCCCCAGGATATCCTGTGTGGAAATCCCAGAGAATTCGTTTCTGGAGACATTTGGGAATGATCTCTCTTTTGCCATATAGTAAAACCTCATCGCAAAGCGAAAATACTTCCGGAACATCGCCTTGTATGGTGATCTTGTTTTTTTATGTCACAGATGAAGTCATCCTTGTCTGCTTCCCTTTTAATCTCTGGTAGTTCTCTGATTGTATTGCCCATCATCATTTTTATTTCCCCATCTGTGCAAAGAGTTGCAATGATTGAATCTTCAAACGGATCTCTTTTCAATGGTATCAGCTTAGATAGGCTATCCGCATGGCTAATTTGTTTCGAAGACAAATACTCTAGGATGAAATCATAATTCAGTAATAATGTACCCCATCTCAACAGTCTATTAGCTGTATATATCGGTAAGGAATTTTTGGAACCAAAAATCATGAGCAACGGCTTATGATCCGTCTGC
Source organism: Euprymna scolopes (assembly GCF_053919585.1). Lineage (NCBI taxonomy): Eukaryota > Metazoa > Mollusca > Cephalopoda > Sepiida > Sepiolidae > Euprymna > Euprymna scolopes. Next base: position 21,409,133 of record NC_136525.1, on the reverse strand, counting down.
AATGTAAATTTTCTGCCGTGTAAATACCTATGAAACTTTGTCACAACGAATATAATACTCAAGGCTTCTTTTTCAATTTGAGAGTACTGTCTTTCGGCCGTTAGTAGCGTTCTTGATGCATGTGCGGTCGGTTTCCTGGTACCGTCAGGCATTATATGAAGTACGCAAGCTCCCACACTAAATGAGCTTGCGTCACACACTACTATTATTCTCAAAAAAGATCTGAAGTTAATGTCTCTTTGATCTTCTCAAATGCCTTCAGCAGTTCATTTGGTGGGGCACGCAAACCATGTATATACTTAATGAAGACTTGGTAGAAATTAGCTAGGCCCAGAAAGCTTTATAGTGCTTGCACGTTATTGGGAACAGGCATGTTCTTTATGGCTTCCGCCCTCTCAGGATCAGGGTGTCTACTATCTTCATCAATAATGCGACCTAAGTAACATATTTCCTTCATCAGGAAGTCACACTTTGCTTCTTTTACTTCCAAACCGAAACTTTGAATTTTTTCAAAAACTTCATGTATGTGTTTTCGGTGCTCATCTGTGAATTTACTGGCTATGACAATATCATCCAAGTAGGCGCAAGCGAAATCGAGGCAACCCAGCATGGTGTTTATGATCTGCTGGAAAATTGCAGGTGCGACCTTGAATCCGAAAGCTAACCTTTCAAACTTGTAGAGTTCCCTGTGCATATTTATACAGAGGAGTTTTGAACGTTCCATCTCGACGGGGATCTGCAGATATGCGTCGCTTAAATCCACCTTAGAAAATACTTTACCACCGTTTAATTTGTTAAATATCTCCTCTGGTGTGGGGAGTGGATAGTGGTAATCTTTAAGGGCTGCGTTCAGACGCGTGGAGAAATCCACACATACACGAATCTGGTTTGTTTTCTTAGTCACATATACTGATTACCATATGCTGATAACTTTCGATAGTATACTGGCCTCTTCTAGCCAATCCAATTTTCTCCATTGTTGCAAATGGGACGTTTTGTTTCTTCTTGAAAACGTACAGAGTGTTTTCTTTTAGTTCGAATCTTGCTATAGCCTTTGTACATTTTCCTAGTCCTGGTGAGAATACTTCTGGAAATTCCACTTTTAACTCGTCCTTCAGTTGTTGCGCCTCCATAGACGAGTCTTCTACCCTATGACAGAATTTATTCATAGGTTAGTTCCAAAATTCGAATCGCTCCATCCAGTCAGTACCGAATAGCTTTTTGGATGTCCTATATACATACACTTTCACTTTTTTAGTAACACCATTTAAGGTCACCGGGAGTGTAAGCTCTCCCTCAACTTCCATTTTATCGCCTGTCACAGCTCGAGCTGATTTGTTTGTCTTCCGCATGGTTGGTTTCCTTAGCCTTTTCCACGTCTTAAGGTTAATGATGGACAGGTCTGATCCGGAATCCAATTGTAGATGCACAGTTTTATTTGTGATGTTAACTGTGACATATTTGCGCCGATTCTTATCCGAATCCAAGTTGGATCTAATGTGCTCGGATCTCCCGTTCTCAGGTCTAGCAACTGACCTCTAACTTCTTCAGAAACTGTGACTCGTGATGTCAAGTCTACCGGGAGACCTCCATACTGAATTCTTGGTGTCTCTGTGCAGAATTCTGCTGAAAAGCAAAAAGCAAGAAGACAGACAAAATCGGGGTTTCTATCTACTAAAAGTTAATTTCACAAAAGTTACAGATCTTTTTTACATATGTACAACGTTTAGTTACTAAAACATTTCAAGTTTTACAAATCTCTCTTCTTCGTCACTGGATGCTGATCAGGATGGTGGAGAGGGGGTCGTCAGGCATTAGGAGCTTCTTCCTTCTCGAGACTTTGGCGCAAAATCTGTCAAATCCGAGCGGGTATTGGCTCTTTATACTAAGGTCATGGGGTGGGGTCTGGCGATCTGCTGGACCAATCAAAGCCAGCCACGTATCTGGGGAACCCCAGATACATTTGCGTGTGAAATCCCTTTCACACTACCTCAGGATAAAAACCTATCATTCAGAGAGTCCTCGTCTGAAACAGGTGTCCTCGAGGCCACCATAGGTCTGGCCCTATCTCCACATTGTTCTGACATTTCTGGTCTCTTCATTCTCAAACAACAAAACACATGTCTGGTTTTAGCAAATAAAAAAAAATATATCTGTTTTAATTCAATTAGTTTTAATACCTGCCGTGTCTGGGATTCAATTAGACAATCTTAGCATATTTGCCCGGTCTTCTTCAGGTCCCAGGGGGGTCGCAACCTCCCCAATGGGGAGCAAATCGCTCCCTCAAGTCGATCATGTGACACTAGTCTGTCGGACACTGTTCTTGTCCTTGTTCTTCCTGCACTGGATAGCTTTGTGGTCCTTCCTGCCACATTCGTTGCAGTACTTATCTTTGTAAAAACATTGACTTGACCAATGTTTTCCGCCACAGCGATAGCATGGTCTTGTAGGGGATCTGGGTCTTGTGACTCGGTGGTACTTATTAGGTGTAGCCTGAGTTTTTTTACTTCCAGCTTTGCTTTTTCGGGGTGAGTATTTTTCTGGTCTGAAGGTCGTCCATCTAATAAATGTTGCACCTGACTCCTTGACGTGTCTCGAGTTGTTCCTTATGCAGACTACCCATTGACAATCCCTGGCCAACTTCTGGAGGGTGAGGCCCTGTTCACTCTCAAGTCTAGAGAGAACATGTCGTTTAATCTCAGCGTTTTTGGATTAGACTAGGCCCTGCATAAAAATTAAACACTTAAAGTCATCTGCCGATATGTCAGACAGACGTAAATCATCGCAGTGTTTATTTACCACTGTTACGACTCATCTATCTTCATGGGGAACTGTAAAGATATGATCGCAATGATAATAAAAAAATTTTTTTCTTCTGGAATTAAAATGTAAATAAATAAATACGGGAAGAGATTATCCAAATTCTTCAAAGACAACGGTAAAACATAAGACAGAAAAACACAATGGAAATAACAACACAAAAATAAATAAATAAAAATGCAATTATTTTGATAATTTAAGGAAGTAATGCATGAAAGAATGTTCAAGAAAAATGCCAGATCTCAATACGACATTTTCATACTGGTTATTGTCGTCTGCTCAGTTCAAACAAAGAGAGAGTAAGGGAGATAGATAGATAGATAGAGAGAGAGAGAGAGAGAGAGAGAGAGAGAGAGAGAGAGAGAGAGATATTTTGCTTCACTCACTGTCTTAGCGACTTTACTTCGTTCTTCTTCTTCTTCTCCGATTTCTTTTGAAAAAAAAAAATCTGGCTCCAAATATATCAAATAGACTTCTTTTCCAATGTTTATTAAGTGCACCTCCTCATCTTTTATCCACCGCAATATCACTGCTAATCATATCTGTTCCCAGTGTCGCCGTTGTCGGTTGCTTCCCTCAGCAGCGAGGAGCAGACTATCTCTTCTGGCCTTCCTAAGCGTGCAGGTTAAAACGACCCCCTCTCTCTCTATATATATTTTCACCTCCCCCTCTTTATACAGCCTGCCAGCGTTCGCTAGCTGGTTTCTTTCTTTCTTTTTTTCTTTCTCCTCTACTGTCAGCGCTCGTTAGCTATTCTTTCTTTTCTTTTTCTTTTTTTTGACCACTCTCTATATATCTCTTCATATCCTCTCTCGTTGTGATTGTTTTCTTGTTTTTTTTTCTGACGACAGTACAATTGATGAAAATAAAACAAAGCAAACAAACTCCTATTCTCTCTCGATTTCGAACAACATATAAAAGAATAATTAATTACATTTTTTTACTAAAAATGTAACACCACAGACGCGAAGGTCAGGTAATCGTCATCGTCGTCGTTGCTTTTTTGCAGGTTAAAGCACTTCCATCTTTTATGAAAGAGCGTACTATTTGAGCTGAACAGTTCGGATAAAGGTTTGACCGCTTCAGAAAATGCCAATTCACTCATCTTCCTGGGGAGAATATAATCCACAAACTTACTATGTTCTGTGGTTCCTTAATTTCCTCAAAAGTAGGCAAACTTTTAGCATTGCTCCACTCTTGACAGTCCACGGTGAATAGGTCCTCATATCTTCGATAGAAAGCATCAAACGTCCCTCCAACTCCAGTTGGTAGTTAAACGTTTCTATAGCTGTCATCCCTGTGTTCCGTTCTATCGAACATTTTTAACAATAGCTCTTCTTGTCTCTGTTGTTGGAGTAGCATTCTCTCCTCCAACGCTTGTTTCCTTTTGTAGCAAAAACAAATGGGACTTTTTTCTTCCTCAAATCAATGCCTCTCCCCTGTGCTATTCGGCCACATCTTGACCAGTCAGGAGTACGGCGCATTGATACTTCCCCAAAGGAAATCGGCCAGCATCCGGTTTGAAGAAGAACAACTTATTCTTACGCAGAGAGACATCAAACGGAACGAACCTCCTTTTTTTTTCTCTCTCTCTCTCTCCACCTCAGTGTTATGTCTACGGTATCGACGATTCCACTGGAATAACTACCACGATAATACCAGGTGCTGGAGTCCAGCTTTCTACAAGGAAAATACCACAGTCTCCTCAATAAACCTTTTCCGTGACCTTTTATGAAGTTGTTGCATTTGTCATTTCAGAAGCTTGTATCGAATTATCTATTTTATTAGGGTGTGCCCTAAAAGCATTACAAACTCTAAACTTTCTTTTAAATTTTCCTCAGCTTTCTGCTGCTGGCCCATCTGAGCCTTGATTAGCTGTATTAACACTCCTCCATCTTGTAATGGTTTTTTCAAGCGCACAAGAAAAAAAGATTATTTCCGTTTTTGACTGGAGAAGAGAGATAAAATAATAAATAAAAAAAATGCCCTTTCCTTGAATGTGTGCTTATGAGGAGGGAGCAATGTATCCCTTGCTTCTTGGTAAAAACCTTAGAGATAACCCAATATGAGGATGAACAAAAAAAATGTTTTACTTGCGAAACAAGAAACAAAAAATATATATACTGTGATACAATACAGTTGCAAAAGAATAAAATAATTGTGGAATTGTCCGGAAGTTAACCAAAATGGCTAGTTTTTTTTATATGTGTGTGTGTGGAACTTGTCCCCACGAGAAAGAAAAAAAATTTCACTTTAGAACAAAAAAAAAATAGAATATTTCAGAAAATTCCACTCAATGAAAAAGTCTTTCCTTTCAATATTACTTTAGTCCAAGTAAAAAGAAAGGGGAAAAACTATTTCTCTCCCGTTAAAAATTTGCATAAAGTTAGCGGCAAAAAGAAAGGCAAAAAAAAATTTCTCTTCATTTGAAAAATGTCCGAATTTGCATAAGAATGAACAGTAGACAAGTTACAATTAGAATTGTTTTGCGCTGAATTCGGGTCAACATTTTTCTCTTTTTCTTGCTATAAGCAACCAAATTACTTTTTACGGTATTAACAAAAATGCATTTGGTACAGTTCTTTTCAATTTGTATATAGAGACAAAAAGATTACTTACAATTGCGTCGAGAGCTTTGCCTTGCGTTCGTTTCTTTTTTTGTTTTTAGAATTTTGTTTTTAGAAAGTAATTGCCAGCTGAATTCTTAGCTTGTAATCCGAAGTTCTTTTGAAGTCAAATTAATTTCATTTTTTCTTTTTTTCTGGGGTTAACCTGTGTGAAGGTCAAATCCATTCGTCGCTAGTTTTTTATGCCGTTAAAAGATAATAAAAATGAAAGGAACACAGGACTCTTAGAAACAATCCTGTATTTACATATATTACAAGCAAGGCGGGTTGAGCAATACCATTTCTCAACTGTTGGGCGTTTGCACACGACCTGCTTAGCCATGTACCAATCTCTGACTGCCGGGCACCAGTACTCGTTACCGGAAGTGATGTCACCAGAGGAAGTGACTTCATGAGATAGTCCATTAACCCCATGGAGGGGGGTCTCCAACAATTACGTGCATAAAAGTAATACTATTTATATATATGTATGTATAGTGGTCAAGGTCTAGTGTGAACGTGTATTAAAAGCACACAGATGTCTTAGCGTCATACTGTGCTTCTCTAAGACAAATCAACCCCACATGCACGTTGTGACCACTGCCATGCAAATGAGGCTCTGATGAACGGCGAGTGTCCTGCGCTGTATAACTGGACCTCCACTGTTTTGAGGGCAAAGGTTCTTTTAACCAAAGGCTAAAGGTGAGGTAACCCTGACAGAAACCTCCAGAGGAGCTTAGACCCTGTCAACTGCGACATACATGACCCACCGGCGTGTGATATATGCTCTGGTGCCCAGCAACCTATCTGCTAGTCATGGATCAAATTGTATGTTGGGTGGAGAGGGCTCCCATAAGCCATGGGGAAGGCAACCTCTCTGGGAGAAGAAAAACTCTGATATAAAACCTGTGGCGACTGCTGCTTCCAATGATGTTGACTTGCTCTTCTTTTTGGTTCAATGTGGCAGTTGTTTAGAGAGTGTGATTGTCTCAGTGCAAAGTCTTTCATTACTATAAAAAGCTTCAAACACAGGCATTTCTTGATATGTAAGGGAATACACATTTTGCAATCAGTGTGTATCTCGATAACAAAATGTTTGGCTTTAGCTTGAAATGGAAAAGGGACATTCAATGAGGACTGATGCAAATATGGGCGTCAATGGCAATAAGGGCTCTGGATCTTCCAGGGTCTGGCCTGGTAGGTGTTCGAGGCACCACAGCTTGGACCCGGTCATCAGTGAATGTTCAGGACTATAGAAAGTTCATAGAAGTGACTGTCTGGCAAGTGCTGCTAGTTGCACTCATGTTTGTATCATTTGAGCCAGAGATATATTAAGTTGCTGCCATCATGTATGTATGTATGTATATATGTATGTATGTATGTATGTATGTATTAATATGTGTGTATGTATATGTGTGTATGTATACAACAACAGAATTAAAAGATTTTAATAAAATATATTTAAAAAACAAAACGAGCTATGAGATAACAAAACTATTTTTTACCTTTATCCAAAAATGTAACTTCATGGTCAACTATCTTAATCGGGCTGCTAAAGAAACTCTGGAAAAAAACAAAACAATATATATATATATATATATATATATATATATATATATATATATATATATATATATATATATATATATATGTGTGTGTGTGTGATAATAGAATAGGTTAAATAATAATAATAATAATAATAATAATAATAATAATAATGATAACTAGCAGAACCCATGGAAATTCCACGGTAGTTGAAAACATAAGCAAACAATAGAATGTCCTTCAATAGAAAAATCAATGTAATGTTAGTTCCGATCAGACCGTGAATTAAAAGATATATATTTTTCTAGCCAAATATGGAGAACTACTTGAGGTATATATTACAAGAAATAGAACTATAGTAAGACATCACTCTTTTCTAAAGATTATAATTTAATCAAAGTGACTTGTAAATCAGTTAGTAATAACATACGTCACAATCTTTTCTTGATAATCTGATAATTTTGCATGTAAGTAATAAGATTTGAGAGAAACATGTTACTTGTCAACTTTTGCAATTTTTTCATAGTGGTAAGAAAATTAAATGAATCAGAAGGGAGTGCGATTGATGGGATTTGGTTAAACAAAAATACTGTGGGATGTTGGCAGATGATATGGCAACGCTTGCAAATATATATATTTTATATTCATTATGAAACTGAATGTCTGAATTTGTCAAATTGAATAAAGTGATTTTTAGATCGTAAATTGCTTCAGCCATTTCCGAGAATGACTTCATATAGCCCTTTCTCTTAAAATATATATAAAATAAAGTGATGTTTAAATCATAAACTGCTTCAGCCATTACCGGAAGTTACACCATACAGTCCACTCTTAAAAATATACAATGCCACGTAAACGTATTGGATACATTACATTTTTCTTCATAACTTTAATTAGGATTCAAGATTTTACCTAAAATTTGGTCAGTATATTTCTATTACTATTCTAACTAATATTTGGGGTAGTAATTACAAAATTAAAGTTTAGAAAGCTTATATTAAAGGAAAAATATAAATCAACTAAGCAAAAGTACTGGATACATTGATTTAATATTTGGTTGCATAGCCTTTATTGCGTTCAACAGCTTCCAATCGCTTTCTATAGTTGCACACATGTTTTTTGCAAAAAATATGCAGGTATTTTGCGCCATTTCTCTTTGCAGAACTGTTTTAGTTGTTGAATATTTTGTGGATTCCTCTTGTGAACATTGATCTTCAATATTTTCCACAAATTTTCAATTGGGTTGAGGTCTGGAGACTGACTGGGCCAAATAAGAACGTCAATTCTGTTATTTTTAAGCCATTCTTTGGTTAGATTGGCAGTATGCTTGGGATCATTGTCCTGCTGAAACACGAAATAGCTATTATGTCCCAACAAATCAGCAGATTTCTGGAGGTTTTTCTCCAAAATCTCCCTGTACATACGTCCATTCATTTTACCATTGATGATTTCTAGTTCACCAGTACCTTTGGATGAAAAACACTCCCATACTTATAATCGAACCACTGCCAAACTTTACCGTAGGAATGGTAGGTGCCATCTTTACGCCATACATGTGTTGTTGTGTTTCTTCCAAAGATTTCGATTTTCGTTTCGTCTGACCAGATTACCTTGTTCCAAAATTCGTGGGGTTGTTCCCCATATGTTTTAACATAATTCAAACGTGATTTGACATGTTTAAGCTTCAATAATGGAACTTTTCTTGGGGCCTTGATACAAAACCTGCACGATTTAAAACTCTATTGATTGTATCCTTGCTCACATTAATCCCAGCTTTTCTGGTGCCGGTTTGAATTTCACCACAAGTAAGAAAAGCTTTTTTTTTTGTACCTTTCTGCTTACCCACCTATATATTTTTTCGTTTAATTTCCTTAGCCGACCACATCCTTCTTTGTGCTTATCAATGATTTTTTGACGAATGTCTATTGATAACTCTTTAGTTTTAGGCATTTTTATAAATGAACTGATTGATTTTGAAGGAGTGAACCCAAACTGGAAGAATTTTATAAAATTATTTTAATATAAAGCTCTCTGATTAATCAGTAATAACTGGTTTGCATTATTGCAACATGCTAAGAAAAAGTCATTTAAATCTATTTCAGAAAAAGAATTTTTTTAAAAGTGTATCCAATACGTTTGCGTTTGTTAATTAATGTTTTCTTAAATAGATAGTGCTGTAATCATAAAATAATATTTATTGCTGTAATGGAAAGGAACGTATTATTGAATTGCTAAAAAATATATATATGCACAACTGGCGTAATGCCTCCTACTTTTTATTTGTCTGCATGAATCCGAGGGGGTTGCAAATTACATTGTTATGATGAATGAACTTATGCATTGATGGCCTGAAAATTGGATTTAGCTCTGACAGATATTGATGGTGACCGTGTTGACAGATATTGATGGTGACCTACGTCAGAAGGAAAGATGCGTCATTGAATTCTTGGCAAAAGTGCATTGAGAACTGTGGTGACTATGAATAAAAATAATTTCTGGAGAAAACGGGTATTACTGAAATCGGAAGGAACAGATATTACTGAAATGGGAGGGAATAGATATTTCTGAAATAGGAAGGAACACATATTACTGAAATGGAAAAGAACTGGTATTATTATAACACAGTGAAGACCCGGTCTCCCCCAGTTAAAGATAATTTCCTGTCACGGAAGCAGCAATATAACACTGTGAAGGCCGTAGTGTTCACCAGTATATAAGTATAGTACTAGCCAGATCGAATTTCGGAACACCCAAGAAACTTCAATGTCATGATATTAATCGGTTCTACGATGATGGGTTTGATGTGAGATTCTTGTATTTTCTGCCCAAATGTGTCTTGCAGGTAAAGAACAAAAACAGAAAAAAATTTTTTTTTTAAATTAAAAAACAAAAAAACAAAGTACATAGCTAAAACGTTTCCATGGAAGACAAGAACCGCGGATATATTCACGGGCGCTCTTGCTTGCTGTCTCCTGAACAAAAATAGAAAAAAATTGTTTTTTTAAATTAGAAAAAAACAAAAAACAAAAAAACAAAACAAAACAAAAAAAACAAAGTGCACAACTAAAATGTCTTCAGGGAAAACACGCACCGCGGATTGAATTCACGGGCGCTAGGTTGACCAGCCTCTCTCTTACTAGCTATCTCTTGGAAGAAATTACTTTCAATTGGTATCATTCATTCGTGTTGTAGTCATGAGTGCCGTCGCAACAAATAACTGAACCCAGACGTAATCTTGGATTTTCATTCATAAAGATTAAGTATTAAATAAATTCCAGATACAAGAAAAATTTACTTTTACAGTTATGAATAGGAGAAAAGAAAAAATATATGGAATGTCTTTTTCTTTCAACAAGCAACGGGAGTTATTTTCTCGACAACCGATTGTCTCTTCTCTCTTTATCGGATGGTCAGCGAACAGGGGTATGACGTGGGTGGTGTGGGAAGACCTGACTTTCAACTTCAAAAAGTGTTTCTGCTCTTGTCTGCTTAATTAAACCCGCTCTGCAAATCTTTTTTTTTTTTTGCAAGGTAGTGGGACTTGGCCTGTGGAGTCTGGGATTCTCATCCAACTAATTCCTCGTCATTATGTCAAACTCGAGTTTGCCCTGATTGGCTAATTGACCAAATCACTTGTGCATATTAATTAGGTGATTTCTCCAAAAGAAATTACAATTTTCATTACAAGTTTTTCCGACACAGGCAATACTGAAAACGTTGACATCAAGGTCATATCCAATACAAGACATTACTATCTAACATCCCGTCACAAAAAATATTATTAATTTTCCCAAAGTTATTTTTTTCTCTCGCATTGTACATTACCAATAAAACAATTTGGGCCAGCAAGGCAACCTGCTGGTGTCCGGGATTGCTCACATAAAAAGCACTAATTCTGCTCTAATTCACACGTTACTGAAGCAATTTTCGAAAATCACAGGTGGTTGAATCACATTACTGCATTGGAAATAAACGAGTATTATTTCAATGTTAAAGAACTCATATTACTGCAATGGGAAGGAACGGGTATGACTGAAATGTAAAAAGAAACGGGTCTCACGGCAGTGAGAAGGGCTGGTATTACTGAAATGGGAAGGAACTGGTATTATTAAATTGGAAAGAAACTGGTATTGCTGCAATTGAAAGGAACTGGTATTACTGCAATATTAAGGAACGGATGTGATTTCAATGGGAAGGAACAGGTATTACTAAATGGGAAATAACTGGTATTACTATAATCGGAAGGAACAGATATTATTGCAATCTTATACATACGCGCACACAAACATATGCGCCCACGTCCACACATGTACATATATTCACGTTCGCGTACATACACTCACATTCACGTGTATATACACACACGCTAAAATGAGATATAATGGGTATTACTGAAATGGGAAATAACTGGTCTTACTGAAATAGGAAGGGACTGGTATTACTACAATTAGAAAGAACTGGTATTACTGAAATGGAACGAAACTAGTATTACTGAAATCTGAAGAAACTGATATTACTAAAAAGGGAATGACTGGTATTACTTAAATAAAAAAAGAACTGGTACTACTAAAATGGGAAATAACTGGTATTACAGCGATTGAAAGTGACGAGTTTTGCTGTAATTGGAAAGAAAATGTACTGCGCCCTGCGCGAGCCTTTTCAAGTCTCACACAAAAACATGCGTTCACATTTCAAGCTATATTACTTGTCATATACATACGCGCACACAAACATACGCGCCCACGTCCACACATGTACATATATTCACGTTCGCGTACATACACTCACATTCACGTGTATATACACACACGCTAACGTACACACATGTACTCGCATACACGCAGGCATGGACAACATCACTTCCGCTTTCAAAGGAAATCCATACATGTGCAAAAGACACTTCGGAAACGGATATAAAAGAAAGAGCAATAAGCGGCGGCTCCTCCTTTTAGGACCAGCTCTCGGGCTGAGAGGTTCGACGAACCGTCACCTCCCTTTTGGGAGGCGCGTACCTCACACCATTTACTACTATGTGGGACAAAAAAGCTAACAGACCGTACGTACACATTCTCACTCTTTCTCTCTCTATCTTTTTTTTTTTTTTTTTTTTTTTACAAAGGCATCACCACATTATCAAGGCCCAGAGGCCACTCAAGGATAAGGGTTAAAGAGTGTACAGTAGAAGTTGGTCAATATAGTAATCATTAGTAATGAAAATTTGGTAAATTTAATAACTTATATGAAACGGCTCATCAAGAACTTATTTACTTTAGACTTGAACACAACCATATTGTAGTCAGCCGGAAAGCAGGAAAACGGAAGACAATTCCACAGGCGTGCAGTTCTAAGAAAGAAGCTTTGTTCATGGAATCTACGTTTAGGTTTAGGCACAGATAAAGAGTGGGGGAAATTATTGATAGTGTTTACAGCTAGACGAGTGTTTCTTGTGAAAGTTTGGCGAGGGGGGACCATAGATTGAAGCTCAGTTGAACACTTTCCATGAAAATAACGATACATCAGAGACAAACTCGCAACATCTCTTCTGTGAGATAGAGGTTGCAAGGAGGAGAAAAGGACATCTCCTACGAGGCTACGAAGTCTATTTTGAACTCTATCAAGGCAGGACAAGTCCTTTCTAGCAGCTCCTGCCCAGATGTGGCAACAGTATTCCATCCTTGGACGTACCTGGCTCTTATATAGATAGAGAATAGCATCAGCAGTGAGATATCTACTGGATCGATAGAAAGATCCCACCATTTTTCCAGCGGCCTTGGCAACAGATTTGATGTACGTGTTCCATTTAAGATCAGGAGTAATGGTCAAGCCCAGAAGCTTGTCAAAACTTGAGGCCTCCTGAAGACGAGAGCCATTCATTTCAATTGATGACAAATGTGGATCAGAATGTTGAAAACACCTTCGCATAGCTGACTGCTAACTGACGTCAACCCTCTATCCTCTTCTTTGTCTTTGTCTACACGCTGGACTATCATTCTCATTTTTACTATGTTACTCACTTCAATTCCCACGCGCGAACAAACAATAGTGACTCGAACTTGAGATGAACACACATTTCCTTTTCTTTCTACAACACCAGTTCCGCAACGAACATTGGTTACACACGCGCGGACATGAACACATGTTATAACTAAAACGTTCATTCTTTCAACAGTAAATAAATGACGTTTATCTTATCCATCAATTGAGTCTTTGTTTCCTTCAATTCCATTCGTTTCATTATTTTCTTGTAGCGAGCTAGGGTATTATATCCTGGTCCGTTACAGCCCCAGCACCACCACTGCATCCCGCCCCTTCCCAATGTAAACAGAATTTTTGTGAAATGGTAAATGTCGACGCGTTATTTACGAAAAAACGGTTAATTAAACTGCAGAAGCATCTGTTAAACAACACAAGTTCTATAATGGAATACCCCCACCTCCAAAAAAGAACGAAAAACAAACATATGTTTGGTGGTTATGTTTTTGTAAACCTCACGTGAAAACATTTTTTTTGATCAATTAAAAAACATTAAAACTACGGCAAAAAAAAAAAAAAAGTAATAATAAATAAACCACATTTGTTTTAAAAAACTTTATTTGAAATGACCGCTTAAAGATTCCGGCATGCCAAAATTCCTACGCGATGTGATAAGACACCCCACTACGCCCGTTCACGCGCGAACATATCATGTAAGAAAAACACTACCGAAGGCGGTGAAATAGCACAAAATAGTCCCAAGATCTAGGGGTTAATACCATGCAGACAGTAAATTTGCGGCGGGTTTAATTATCAGCTTCGTTGTCAGCGACCTCGAATACCCCTGAAAAAAAAAACAAATTAGAGTGGTCGGTGTTCTGTTTTAGCGTAAGGTAACATTTACCAAATGGGAAATAACTGGTATTACTGCAATCGGAAGGGACGGGTATTTCTAAAATGGGAAGTAACTGGTACTATAGAAATGGGAAAACTGGAATACTGAAATAGGAAGCAACGGGTATTACTAAAATGAGATGTAATGGGTACTATTGGAATGTGAAATAACTGGTATTACTGCAATAGGAAGGGGCTGGTATTACTACAATTGGAAAGAACTGGCATTACTGAAATGGGAACCAACTGGTACTCCTGCAGTGGGAGGGAATTGCTGTTACTGAAATAGGAAGTAAAGTGTATAACTAAAATGGAACGAAACTAGTATTACTGAAATCTGAAGAAACTGGTATTACTGAAAAGGCATATAACTGATATTACTTAAATATAAAAAAAAGAAGTGGTATTACTAAAATGGGAAATAACTGGTATTACAGCGCTTGAAAGGGACGAGTATTGCTATAATTGAAAAGAAAATGTACTGCTTCAGTGGGAAAGAAAAGCTATTTCTGAATTGGGACGAAAATACTATTGATATAATCGTAATTAATATGTATTACTGCCATGGGGGAAAAAAAAAACAGTAAAAAATCAAAGCATCAAAATAAAATAAAAATACGTACAGCTACAAGAAAAAAAAATATATTGCCACAACGAGAGAAAATATGTATTGCTGTAATGGGTTAAAATTTGTCCAATCTTACATCAAGTAGCTTCATACCTTGTCTGGAGCAATTTCCATAAAAAATAGATATTGTTCTAATGAGAAAAAATGTCTATTTGTGTAGTAGGAAAGAAGAGACATTGCTCCAGTCCGAATAAAATATTGCTCTGAAGATGAATAGCATTAGTGGGAATGAATTGATCATTGTTCAAATGTGAATAATGTTTCTAACGCGAATAGAATAGGCACTACTACATTGAGAATGAAGGATTTAAACTGAAAACAGCAAAAACTTATAATGATTTTTCATATTAAATTTATTATAGAATTATCAAACATTAAAAATGATCTAAAAGTCAAACTTCTTATAAACATTTAAAAAATGCCAAAATGACTGGATGAAAAGAAACATATGTGCGCGAGCCTTTTCAAGACTCACACAAAAACACACGTTCACATTTCAAGCTATATTACTTGTCGCATACATACGCGCATACAAACATACGCACCCACGTCCACACACGTATCAACACATATGGAGGAAGTTGAATCAACAATATGAGTTGAGATGCACCACGCACGCTGATAAACTCACAACTTGGAAGTTTCGTTGACAGCCAGCAACCAAACCCTGTTCAACACGAACGAATGCGCAACTACCACCAGTCCAAACGATGCACACATTACCGCAGACTCACTTGCCAAGATACCGTCAACTGGACACACACACACCGTTAACACGAAAAAAAATTTTCCTTCCAAACGAACAATTCACTTCTCTGTCCAAGCAACTCGTTGCACATGTCAGCACCCCCCCCCAAAAAAAAACAAACAAACAAATGTCAGCCTAAAAAAAAAAAGAGTAAACGCATTTTCCACGTGTAAGTAAATACTTTTTTTTATGAACACACTCCGTTTTTGACATTCCGTTCCTTTTGACGTTTTTCAAACAACCACACCAACAGCAAAAAAACAAAAAACAAAACAGGACGCGCCCACGTTCACACACGTACATATATTCACGTTTGCGTACATACACTCACATTCACGTGTATATACACACACGCTAACGTACACACATGTACTCACACACGCGCACACGTACACACACAAGGATGACGTCACTTCCTTTCAATGGAAATCCACACATGTGCAAAGACCACCGGAAACAAGTATAAAACAAAGAGCAATAACCGGCTTCTTCCTTTTAGGCCCAGCTTTCAAGCTGGTTGGTCTACGAACCGACCGCACGTACCTCACATCATTTGCTACTATGTGGAGCAAAAAGCTAACAGACCGTATGTACACCTTCTCACTCTTTCTCTCTCTATCTACTAATGGTCCCTGAGAACACCTTCGCGTAGCTGACTGCTAGCTGACGTCAACCCTCTATTCTTTGTCTTTGTCTACACGCTGGACTATCATTCTCATTTTCACTACGTTACTCCTTTCTCTTCCCACGTGCGAACAAACGATAGTGAGATGAACACACATTTCCTTTTCTTTCTACAACACCAGTCCCACAACGAACGATGGTTGCACCCACGCGAACATGAACACATGTTATATCTAAAACATTAATTCTTTCAACAGTAAATAAACGACACGTTTATCTTATCCATCAATTGAGTTTTTATTTCCTTCAATTCCATTCGTTTCATTATTCTTTTGTAACGGGATTAGGATTTATATATCCTAGTCCTTTACAAATGATGGTGACCTCGTTATTTAAGAATGGAATGGATGCGTTTGAACGAAACACTCATATACACACAGACTCTCTCTCTCTCTCTACAACTATACACTTTTCTTCTCACCAGCTAACAACGAGAGACGCACGCCAAGCTATACATTTTCCTTCTCACCAGTTAACAGCGAGAGACGCACGCCAAACTAAACACGTGTGGTACCATTTTCTTTCATTTGTTTCTTTCACAAAACAAATTTCTGTTTGTTTAATTCAATTTAACACGTCGTTCGTTTCTTCCTCGAGACAATTCATTTTCCCTATTTTGCACCACCACCACAAAATGGTGTCAACCGAACGGGAGACGAACAAGCATTGCCTCCTATGCCACAAGTCCACAACAAACTGGCGCCCGACTGACGCGAAACGAACAAGCATGGCAACCCTACCTTTTTGAAATTAATTGTTTTGAGCGAGACGCACGTTTTATTTGATAAAGAAAAAAAACGAACTTTTCAACAAAGAAAAACAAGTGAACTACTACCGACAGAAATAACAACTACGAACTACAATGACGGAACCCCTCGTCAGACTCGGCAGAAAACGAACATGGAGCTGTCGACTTCATAGCGAATTTAAAAATGAAAAATTCGAGCTCGACAAACATTTTTCACGGTTTCCTGACATTACCCTGCAACAAATGCGAGGAGCAAAATCACATAGGTCTATACACATTCCCTCCCGCACAGCAGATGCAACAACAAAGAAACAATTACAGGACATACCTATCAACACATAGGAAGAAGTCGAATCAACAATATGAGTTGAGATGCACCACACACGCTGATAAACTCACAACTTGGAAGTTTTGTTGACAGCCAGCAACCAAACCCCATTCAACATGAACGAATGCGCAACTACCACCAGTCCAAACGATGCACACATTACCGCAGACTCACTTGTGAAGATACCATCAACTGGACACACACACACACCGTCAACACGAAAAAAAAATTTTCCGTCCAAGCAACTCGTTGCACATGTCAGCACACACAACCCCCCCCCCCCAAAAAAAAACAAACAAACAAATGTCAGCCTAAAAAAAAAAGAGTAAACGCATTTTCCACGTGTAAGTAAATACTTTTTTTTATGAACACACTCCGTTTTTGACATTCCGTTCCTTTTGACGTTTTTCAAACAACCACACCAACAGCAAAAAAACAAAAACAAAAACAGGACGCGCCCACGTCCACACACGTACATATATTCACGTTTGCGTACATACACTCACATTCACGTGTATATACACACACGCTAACGTACACACATGTACTCACACACGCACACACGTATGCACAAAAGGACGACGTCACTTCCTTTCAATAGAAATCCACACATGTGCAAAGACCACCGGAAACAAGTATAAAACAAAGAGCAACAACCGGCTTCTTCCTTTTAGGCCCAGCTTTCGAGCTGGTTGGTCTACGGACCGACCGCGTGTACCTCACATCATTTGCTACTATGTGGGGCAGAAAGCTAACAGACCGTACGTACACCTTCTCACTCTTTCTCTCTCTATCTACTACTGGTCCGCGAGAACACCTTCGCATAGCTGACTGCTAGCTGACGTCAACCCTCTATTCTTTGTCTTTGTCTACACGCTGGACTATCATCCTCATTTTCACTACGTTACTCCTTTCTCTTCCCATGTGCGAACGAACGATAGTGAGATGAACACACATTTCCTTTTCTTTCTACAACACCAGTCCTGCAACAAACGATGGTTACACCCGCGCGAACATGAACACATATTATATCTAAAACATTAATTCTTTCAACAGTAAATAAACGACACGTTTATCTTATCCATCCATTGAGTTTTTGTTTCCTTCAATTCCATTCGTTTCATTATTCTTTTGTAACGGGATTAGGATTTATATATCCTAGTCCTCCACAGATGTCATTTCAATATTACGTAGTGCAAATATACTCTAAGTCAGTTCTAAAAATCTAGACAGCTTCAAAAAGTATAAAAAATGTTGCCCAGTGTAATGCTCCATTAATAAATCATAGGTGATGCTGTAACGGAAGATGAAGAACTAAAAATCAAAACATCAAAACCTTATAATTATTTTCATATTTAGTCAATCATAGATATATCAAACATTAAAACATATCCAAAATTTAAAATAACTTAAAAACAGTTTAAAAATGCCAAAATATAAAAAAAGTCTGAGAGAAATCAAAAAACGAAAAAGTTTCAATAATTTTTTTATCTATTAAAAAGTTGGTTTGTACTTCCTCACGTCGTATGTTTGCCGTTTATGATATAAAAAATGAGCCTTCTTTTAAAACTTTCTGTTTGAAAGTTCGATGAAATTTATCTAATAAGAAAGAAATTTAAGTATTTAATATAATTTTTATTTTTAAAACACTCTTTCCTCTTATGGCACCAATATTATGTCGATGTTAAAGGTAGTGAGGAAATGATTAATTAAAAATACCATAAGCTTTCATCTACAATATTGAAAAGCAAAATTCATAGTTTCACTTTAAAAGTGAAACCTAATTATTTCTGTTGAAAGAAAAAAAAATGAAAGTTTGTGAAAATCAATCAACCATCATAAAATGTTTTTTTTATAGAAAGAAAAACGTTCAAAACAAGATTATCTAAAAAATACGAAAAGTTATTTATTTACTTTTATAATGAAATATCTAGACATTTGTTAGGTTTAAGTTCATAAAATGTAGGACAAAGTTTCGGCCATTTTCAAAACGCTTCATTTATTCAATAGTATTGTTGCAAAGGGATCTAAAATATTTAGCTCTAATGAGAAAAATATAGATTGCGATAATGATTGGTTGTTTTTGTTTTACGGCATATCAACCCTTTTCAGATTATTTAATGCCGAATCCAGTGATTTTGAAGAACAATTAAGTAGATTTTTTTTTTTTTTTTTTTTTTTTTTTTTTTTTTTTAAGTCGGTTTCGTTTTAACCCATAGTTGGGACCCTAACGTACTACCACTCCGGGCCAGAGTGAACCTGGGAGCAATGGCAATTAAAGCTGGGGCGTCATCATCGGATATAGTTTAAGGTCATATCCAGGACCTGCGATAATGAGAAAGAACAGGTATTGCTAAAACGATATAAAAGTGTATGTCTGTAACGGGAAACAAATAGATATTGCTCTAATAAGGAAAAATATATATTGCTGTAATAGAGAGACAGGTAGCAAAAGCCAAAACAAGAGAGAGAGAATTAGAGAGCGATAAAGACAGAGAGAGATAGAAGGTAAAAAGAATAAGCAAAAGACAGAGAGGGATTAAAAGAGAGAGAGAGAGAGAGAGAGAGAGAGAGAGAGAGAGCGCGAGAGATACAAAGCAAGAGAGAAAGCAAAAGAAAGAAAGCAAAAGAAAGAAAACGAGAGGGAGAGGGTGTAAAAGATAAAAGCAGAAAGCAAAACAGTGAGAAAGTAGGGAGTAAATAAGAGAGGGCGAAAGGAATGGAAGAGGAGTATAAACTAGAGAATAAAAGAGAGTGGAAAAAGAGTAAAAGAGAGGGGAAAGGAAGAGTAAAAGACAGAAAGAGGAAAAGAGAGAGAGAGTATATGCGGGAGAGGGAGGGAGAGAGAGAGAGCAAAAGAAGAGGGGGGAAAAAGAAAGGGAGAACAAGAGAGAGCGGGGGGATTATTAGTGAGAATAGGAGTATAAGAGAGAGAGAGAACAAAATAGAAAGAAGTCAAAATACAGAGATCAAAAGAGCGAGGGCAAAAGAGAGAGTAGGAGTATAAAAGAGAGAGGGCAAAAGGCAGAGAGAGAGAGAGAGAGAGAGAGAGAGAGAGAGAGGGGAGGAGGAGAAGAGAGACAATGCAGTAAAGAGAGAGAGGGACAGTAAAAGAGAAAGAATAGAGTAAAAGAGAGAATGGTGGTAAAAAAAAGAGAACAAAACAGAGAGAGAGAGAGAGTGAGAGAGAGAGACAGAGATAGACAGAGACAGAGACAGAGAGAGCAAATAAAGAGCAAAATAGACAGAGAAAGAAAAGGAGATAGCGGGGAGTAAAAAAGAAAGATAAGAGAAAAGAGAGAGGGGTGAGTAAAAAGGAAGAGAGAGAGAGAGAGAGAGAGAGGATAAGAGAAAGAAAGGAACAAGGAGAGTGGGACATAAGCTGGGAGAGTTAGAGAAAGAGAGTGAGAGGAGTGTTAGAGACAGAGAGGGTAGGAGGAAAGTTAAAGAGAGAATGTGTGTGTGGGATGAGGGTCAGAGGAGGAGGGAGATAGGAAGGAGAGTTAGAAAGAGGGAGGGAGGCGAGTTAGGGAAAGAGGGATAGAGAAGTGTAGGAGAGGAGAGAGGAGAATAAAGAAAGCGCGAGAGATCAAAGAGAGGCAGTGACGTAGCAAATTGAGAGGGGGATGGATGGTCTGCCCCGGGTGGCACATGCCAAGAGGCAGCATTTTGAGGGGGTAAAAATAGAAAATAGAAAAAATTAAAACAATAAAAAGTTAACAAAAGAAATCTTAAATTTTATATCAAAATGAGTTTTTAATGTCGTAATATGTTTTTAAATGGATTTTAGATCCGTGATTATATTTCCATGAAAATAAATATTTTGACGACCTTCTGGAAATTTGAAAGTTAACTGATTATCAACGGGCATCGGGTGGGGGGATGGCAAAAATAGTTGCTACGCCACTGGAGAGAGGGTAGATTTAACTGTGGTGCGATATCTTCACGAACCCGAGTTGGCCGATTGTGGTTGACTGGCGGAATAAAGTTTTCTTAGAAAATTTTAACTGCACTTAGGCAGCGTTAATTATGTAGAACGGAATGGCAACGGATTTTGTTTTTTAAACGGCGACAAAAAAACGAACCAACTCCGTTGCCACTCTGTTCTACACCATTGACGTTGCCTAAGTGCAGTTAAGAGACTCTGAACTGAGAGAAGGACCAGCTGTACAAATACAGCTAGCCGAATTCTTCATGGATGGAATAAACAATACTTTCATTAAGGAAGATGTGGCCAGAGCCAACCCGAAGACACTGTGGGAGGCTTTGTCATCAGCCAGAGAAAGTGAAAGGCTTCGGGGCTGTGGGAAACAAGAAAAAAATCAATGATAAATTTTCAGGTAGAAATCATTGGCAACAGGAGGGAATAGGCTCTCGTACAGTACTAAGGGAACCAAAGGCGGAGGGTTACCATAGAAAATGGTCTGGAGAGAGTCATGGTTGTTACAGTTGTAGACAACCAGTACAAAAAAAAGGGGAATACTTCAAATCAGCATGAACTCTGGAACAAACAAAGGTGTCCAAGGTCTGAAAGCGGGAATGTAACTTACTCGACTTCCGAAAAACGAAAAACCAAGACACAAAGCTAATCATATTCAGTCATTAAAGGAAAAAAAGAATAAGGGTATCGTAGCTCCCAAAATGAAAACAAATCCAAAAAATTCCTGCTTGAAACGGGAAATGACTAAAATTCCCAAACACAAAAGGAGCAGAAGAATATGAATTATTCACACATGGCTCGGAGATGATGTGTAGGGTAGATATTATGGGCAAGCAGGTACAAGCATTGATAGACTCCGGGTCAGAAGTCTCGCTTCTAAAGTCCTCAAATTTTGAAGACCTAAGAAATAGCAAAATGAAATTGAAGGATTCAGATTTAATAGTGACTCAAGCAAATGGACAGAAAATGAAACTAAATGATATGATCCACCTATTAAAATCGGAAAGATTAAGACAGGTTCAAAATTATACATTGCACCTAACCATGATTTTAGGGGAGGATTGGTTAAAAATAAATAAAGCACAATTATGTTTTAATCCAAATCGACCAACGATAAGAGGCGTAGAAATTCCCTTGGGTAGTAATTCCAGCAGGGAAATTAAAATCTACACTGTGGACAGTGTAAAATTACCCTCAAGAACTGCTATTTCCTGCGCAGCCAAACTAATCTCTCCAGAGCCAAATAAAGAGAACCTATACGAGGTGATTTCAACGGAGGAGGTAATACCAGAGGAGGAAGAAATAGTGTTAGTTGAAGCGATAGTAAAAGAAAATGAGAAGGGGAAGATTCCAGTTATGTTGGCAAATTTTGGTAATAAAACATTGAGTGTCCGAAAGGGTGAAAATTTGGGAAGGGTAGCACCAATAAGAATTCGGAAGCAAGGTAAGTACATTAGGCAACGCCCAATTAAGATCTGCAATTAATCCTAAGGACATCAACATACCTAATGAGCACAGACAAGAGATAGTGGATTTAATTCAGGAGAATATAGATGTTGTCACTAACTCAGATAAGGAGTTGGGACGAACTCAGTCAGTTCAAATGAAAATAGATACTGGCAATAACTCACCCATAAAAATAAAACCGTACAGAACTCTGATACACAAAAGGGAGTTAGTAGAAGAAGCTGTCAAAGAAATGCTGGAAGCTAAGATGATTGCACGCTCACAACCTCCTTGGAGCTTTCCATTGTAGTGGTTGACAAAAAGGATGGGGGACACCGCTTTTGTGTAGATTTTAGAGCCATCGACAACATAACTAAGCCCTTGCTTACCCACCACCATTAATATATGATATATTGGCCCTTTTAGGCAAAGCAACTTGTTTTTCCTCCCTTGATTTGAGGTCAGGGTACTGGCAGGTCGCTCTTGATCAAGATGACCGTGAAAAGGCTGCATTTGTGTGTCACTATGGGCTTTTTCAATTCCGAGTTATGCCCTTTGGATTTGCTAATGCTCCAGGTGTTTTTCAACAACTCATGTCCATAGTACTTGGAGGGCTAGAAGGCTTTGCTTTGGCATATTTTGATGATATACTAGTTTTCTCGAACAATATAAATGAACATTTCAAACACCTACCAACGGTATTTAATCAGCTGAGAAAACATAGCTTAAAATTAAAATTGACAAAGTGTCAGTTCATGATGGCAGAAACCAAATACTTGGGATTTGTTATAAATAAACAAGGAATAAAGTCAAAGTAATTCGCTCGATGCCAGAACCTAAAACTGTTAGATAGGCCAGAGGTTTTATAGGCGCAATCGAATATTACCAAAGATTCATACCAGTATTTTCAAGAATAGCTACTCCTCTTATTGCTCTCACAAAAAAAAAAAAAAAAAAATGCCCGCTTTAGGTGGACAGATGATTGTCAGTGATCATTTGATATGCTGAAAGATCAACTGTCAACGATTTCACTATTGGCATACCCGGACATGAATAAACCTATGATATTGTACACAGATGCAAGTGATTTGTGTATTGGGGCATGTCTAACTCAACCATGTCCTGAGAAGGACGGCCCTGTCCCAGGAATACCATAAGAAGTACCTATCTACTTTCTTTCTCACAAGCTAACATCTACCCAACAGAAATGGCCTGTTATAGAAAAGGAAGCATTTGCTATTGTATATGCTCTCCAAAAATTTGACCATTATCTAAACGGTGCACAATTCACAATAAAAACAGTTCATAAGCCTTTGAAATATCTATTTAAAGCAGATTGAAAGAACAAAAAGATACAACAATGCCCCATAAAAATACGTGGATACAACTGTACTATAGAATATCTATCAGGTAGAGAAAATACATGTGCTAATTTATTGTCACGTATCTCTAATCAGCTAGAACAAGAATCGACGCCCCAAGAACTTGAAATTGATGATAAGTTTTATCAAATAAACATGATAAACTCACATAGGTTAGATTACAGACATAGGTTAGATGAAACAAATGAAAAGGATGAAACCCCCAAAAGAGAAATTCCCCAATTAAGCAGACACAAAGAAGATGAAGAAATTAAGACGCTAAAAAGAACCATAGAGTCAGGTAAAACATCTAAACCATTTCTAGAAAGATATATGATACAAAATGGGTTGCTATACTATCTTTCTGACTGAGACGAATACGTCCGACCTAGGTTGTATGTACCTAAACAGATTCGAGGGGACATATTGAGAAAGCTTCATGATAAAATAGGGCATATTGGTATTGACAAGACGTATGAACTCATAGGCAGGAAATATTACTGGCCGAGGTTGTACAAGGAAGTCACAAAACATGTAAACCTATGCATTGTTTGTCAGTCGAGGAGCAGCAAATCTGAAATTGCACCCCTTGAAAAAACTGATGTCCCATTTTATCCCTTTGAAAAAATTAGTGTAGATGTCTCCGGACCCTATGGTGAAACTTCACAGGGAAATAAATACATAGTTAGCTTTGTGGATTGGCTAACTAACTGGCCAGAAGCCTATGCAGTACCAGATAAGAAAGCTTAGACTGTAGCTGGACTATTACTAACCGAAATAATCCCACGTTTTGAGACCCCTTAGAACTGGTATCTGATAATGGTCCAGAAAACGCTAATGAAGTAATGAGACAAGCAATTGAAACTCTCAATATCAAGCACATTGTTACATCCCCCTATCACCCACAAGCTAATGCTAAGGTTGGACGGTTCCACCGTTTTCGGGGAGATACATTGGCAAAGCTCACCGAAGGCGAGAGGGAAAATTGGGATTTATTCTTGACCCAGGCATAAGGGGGCCATAAGATTTTCTATTGATGAAGTGACCGGGTTTTCCCCTTATTTCTTACTATTTGGACGAGATGTAATCCTGCCTATTGATAATCTATTAAAACCCCATAGGAAATATCTGGGAGAAGATTTTCACCAGATAATCCTCCAAAATCAACATAAAATATTTATGCAATCTAGGCAAAGGATAAAATGTGCCCAGAAGAAACGAAATGAAAGGGTAAACTTGGGGAGGAAAGAGGTAACCTTCAAAATAGGAGATCCTGTGTATCATAAGAAGCATCTACGTCAAGGAAAGCTTGACGAAAAATGCTCTCCTTATTATAGAGTACTTTTGTTGTATGGGACCAAATAAATGGCAAAGTAAAAAGGCTCATGCAAATGATTTAAAATTAGCAAGGGTAGAAGAATGGGAAATTCCTAAAGGAAAAGAAACAAATCCACGTATGAGACGGACGAGGTGGGTGAAAGCCCCTCAGAGACTGATTCGGAGTCAGAAATGGAAATTGAACCAATCATAATTGCTAGACCACAAATAGAAATTGAAGAAGTAGGAAATGCCTTTGTGCAAAATGAATCGGATAGTTGAGACAGTGAAGACGAAATTCCCCTGTCAGAGTTACGAAAAAAATATCATGAAAAGTACACCTTTAAAATACAGATTAAGAAGCTATCAAAATAAAAAAGAGATGACTTAGGATCTGGCCATCCCATAATATAACTGATTACCAGCTTGCACCAGCGAATTAAGCATGGGTGCTGTATAAAATCTAAAACAGGCATTATAAGGCAGAGATATCTTTATGTAAGTATGCATAGATTCGTCTGAAAAACAAAATAAGATAAAATAAAATATAGAATAGAATAGAGAAGGAATATATACACAGAAAGATTGGGAAGAATTAGGTGTTAAAGTTAGCCGGAACCAGATTACCTTTCATTAGTAACCGACTGAATTTACCCCCCTATTCTCTTGTAGGATAGCTGAATTGAAGTCCCTACTCCTGCTGAGCATGCTGACAACAGTAGCATCCCTGTGACATAGTCAGAATGTAATTTTTCACAAAACAAGTGAGGTGACGATTACAACGTCAACATGGTTAATAGTTTTGACGATGGACTTCAAACCCTATCACTAAATAAGTTGAAAAAAGAAATAGATGAGGTCACCTTAGTAAGGATTTGGAAAATGATTGCATAGCTAATGAAAAAGGTAAATGTTTTAATCTGTGCGCCCACTTATGCAGGACATAAAGATTATGAAAACTAGTGTGGAGGTTATAGAAAAATATTTGGATGGATTGAAACTATTACAAAATAGAGAAAAAAGGTCAGTACTTCCCATAATGGGGGAAGCGTTAAGCATACTTTTTGGACTATAATAGAGGAGGAATTAGATGCCCTAAAGAGAAGATTGAAGGCTTCTGAAAAAGGTCAGATGAAATTGACTCAGGTAGAGAAGGATAGTATTACTATTCTAAATATAACCAGGTAGAACTAGCCCATAACCGTCGCAAAATAAATGAGTTAATGGAGGGGTTTAAGAAAATGCAAGTGGAGCTCGGAAACAATCATTGACCAATTGCAGAAAAAGTTGCAAGCATTGTTGGGCTCCATACGAAATTTGCAAGTGCAGTTTGATATGCTAGCTTTGGTTCATTTGTCTTCAAATATAGTGGAACCTTCTGTATTAAATGATCACTTACTAGAAGTTCAGGCCAAACTACCCCATCACCTAAGATTGCCAGCGGATCCTACAGTTGAGCTGTGGTATTATTATAAGTCATTGGGTTTGAATGACAGGTGTTATGAAACTTCAGCGGTGTCAGAATTATTCAAGAAAGATCAGACTTACATGCGGATATCTCAAGTTGAAAAAAAGCAAAACATTGCATAAAACGCATATCTCTCTCTCTTCCTCTATTTTTCTCTTTCACTCCCCTTCTCTCTCTTTCAATGAAGGTAGAGAGAATTAAATATAATTTCATTATTTTAAACAGTTGACGCTTGCATTTTGGGGTCGGCAGACGCGACATAGCATGCG
The DNA here is from genome assembly GCF_053919585.1 of Euprymna scolopes. Taxonomy (NCBI): domain Eukaryota; kingdom Metazoa; phylum Mollusca; class Cephalopoda; order Sepiida; family Sepiolidae; genus Euprymna; species Euprymna scolopes. Next base: position 21,382,358 of record NC_136525.1, on the reverse strand, counting down.
TCTGATTTCAGTTGGTTTTATAAAAATATGCTCCTCATTGTTAAATCTTAAATTATATTTTTATAAAAATGCATTTGTTCGCTATTTCTGTACAAGTGTTCAATTTCAGCCTGCAGTTCCTCCCATTAATGCAACAACGGAAAGCTGCCTGTAACGACGCAATGAACAAACAAGAAGCAACCCATGCCAGCCAGTTATAGCCGACGACATATCGACTCGTTTTTGTTGATGTTTCCAACATGTGCCTATCGTTTGGATATCGTTTATTCCCCGGGGGGCTGGTTGCGTTCCCAACATGTTCCTCAACCAAACAACCCTCCCGGGGAAGCGATAGTAACATATAACGAACAGGGAGCCAGTGAGAGAGATTAAAGTGATTATATATATAAATTTATATATATATATATATATATGTATATATAGTAAGTTATAAAATGTATATGGCGATTAAGCTAAACTGAATATTCCGCATTTCATTCACTCTAGGATTCTTCAGGCTTATGCGCGGTTGTTTGTCATTTTTACATGCGCATCTTCTATTGAGATTTTAGTTAGCCAATCAGCTTTCTAGTATCCACTGCGCCCTTCCTATCCTAACTAGCTCTACCTACGTATTGAGCACTTTTGAAGTAAATACTTAAAGTTTACGCATAAATTTATACTTTCGTATATTAATTTTATGTGAGTAAATTAAGTAGTTATATATATATATATATATATGTATATACACAGAGAGAGAGAGAGAGAGAGAGAGAGAGAGAGAGAGAGAGAGAGAGAGAGAGAGAGAAGCAGAGATCCGTGAAAAATGAAAGCACAGAAATAGAAATCTGTTGTAGTAGAATCCACCTGGGGGGGGGGGGCAAAAATAGTTACTACGCCACTGGAGCGAGGGTGGATTTACGAGTAATGAGCGGGGAGTGAGTGATAAAGAATAAAGTGATATATATATATATATATATATATATATATATATATATATATATATATATATATACTAGCAGGGGTGCCCGGCGTTGCTCGGGTGTTTGGAGGTGTATGCTGTGCAAAAAAAGCAAAAAAAACAAAAAAAATTATGACCCCTTAAAATTTATAGTTTCGGGCTCAAATCACTTTATTAAGTTAGATCCAGGTTCAAGGAACCTATATCTAAAATTTCAAGTGTCTAGACCAAAAATTGTCGGAGGAGTTTGGTAGAGTTCTTAAAGGTCAAATCGTTGAAATTTGACCCCTTAACAGCCAAATTTCTGGCTGACACCTGTCACATCGATTTTCCCAAATCTCAGTACCCGGTATTTCAAATTTCGAGTCTATAAACTAAAAATTGACAGAGTTATTGCGTAGGGAAATGTACACAGACAGACAGACACACAGACACACAGACAGACAGACAGACAGACAGACACGTTCACTTTTATAGATATATAGATATACTAGCTGTACCCTGCCACGCGTTGCTGTGGCTCAATTTGGTGTAATGGAAAATTTTAATAAAAAGAGAAAATGCATGTTTCTTATATTCTTAGTACAGCAATCCACTCCAAAAAGTAAAAAAAAAAAAGCGAAAAGGAAAAAGAATGTTACTCTTGCAGAAATGGATCCTGATCCTCGGGATTACCGTCAATCATGGCTTGGGCTCGACTAACAATCAGTGGATAAAGCTGAACGTAGCAAAAATGTTGAAGCGCTAAATGTTTTTTTTTTTTTCTGTATACAAAAATGTGAGTTAGTAATTGATATTTGAGTGATGGGGGGAGGGTTACTATACACAGATTCGAAAAAGTTGTCAAAAACAAATAAATGAAAGGTAAGGTAAGTTATGTTTCTACCTAACTGGATAATTGTTTAGTGTTTTTATGTAATGTAGAATCTTTAATCGGCTCGAAAAACAGAAATGGTTGCAGACTCTGTTGAATACATTAAGTTTGGGAAAGTAAGTTGAAAACTAAAAACTATACGATACAGTGTCAAAAACCCACCGAATATATGTTACCATGACATAGGCTGACATAATCGGTGGCTTTATGATAGTATTTTGTATAGTTTTTTAATTTTAACTCACTTTCTCAAACTTAACGTAATCAACAGTGTCCGCTACCATTTGTATCTTTCAAATACACCGATAAACAGTTTTTCAAGCCGACTAAACGTTACATTAAATGAAAAGGGTTTGTATTACTAAACACAGATACAAAGAAGTTGTCAAAAAATAAATATATAACAAATAAATGTTATCAAAGGCAAGAAAAGTAAATGTTCTACCTAACTGGATAAGATTGTAGTGTTTTTATGTAATGTATAATGTTTAATCGGTTCAAAAACATGCAGTGTTTATTGGTATATTTGAAAAATACAAATGGCGGCAGACTGTATTAGACACATTAAGTTTGGGGAAATTTTGGGAAAATGAGTTTAAACTAAAGAAGTATACAAAATACTGTTAGGAACTCACTCTATATATGTTACTGTGAGGTAGGCTGACATATAATCAGTGGTTTTAAACTTTTGCTCGATACAGGTAACGACTTTTAAGAGTCCCTTTTAGTGATTACCTGATTTGAAGATATTTGTACAACTAAATGACAAATCTGCTCCAAAAATCCGGTATTATTTTACTTTAAGGCCCGTCTCATGTTCGTATATAACGAAATATTTTATTGTAGATTTCGGTGTACTAAAAACGAATCTGCAAACCGCTTCCGTCGCAAAAAGAAAGTTTTCATGATATGAAGAAATTACTTTTTCGAAAAGTGGGTGATCACTTTTCAATGTAAATTTAACTTAGAATGAGCACCCACTTTCTGACCACCTGAGAGAGGGGCATTTTTCTGTGTGTTTCTTGGCTAAAAAGTTTTTGTTTGATTTCTTTTGCATGGTAATAACCCCTGAACCCTGGGACTATTTTCCATTTCACAGCCGTAGCCTTCGTTTATGCTACGCGCGAGCATAAGCGAAAGCTGTTTAGCCAATAAACATGGGAAAAGTCCCACCCTCTCTCAGCTGGCTAGAAAGTGGGTGCTTATTATAAGTTAAATTAAATACATGGAAAAGTGATCGGCTACTTTTTGAAAAAGTAATTTTTTCATATCATAAAAACTATTTTTTTTTTACGACGGAAACGGTTTGCAGATTCGTTTTTAGCACACCGAAATCTACAAAAATTTTTTTTTGTTATATACGAAAATGGAATATTTTATCAAAAATCCGGGAGAAAATAGTTTCCAATAAAAACAGCAAATGAATTCGATAGAAAAAAATGGATGCTATTTTTTAAAATTTTTTCTGTGTGTTTCTTAGCAAAAAAGTTTTTTGTTTGATTTCTTTTGCCTTTTGCAATTTAAACAGGTAATTTTAAAGGATTTTCCAAGGGTAAAAAGAAAGTCCCCCCCCCCCAAAAAAAATCGTGGCCACAAAGTGAGTGATCATTTTACGTTACATTATTATGGAAAAGTGATCCTCCACTTTTTTAAACTAACATTTCTTCATATCTTGGAAACTACTCGTTTGCCTTAATTATAAACGTTATTTTCGTTTTCAGCGACCCCGAAAACCTATATGAGTGGTAATTTTAAAGGAATTTTCGAGGGTGGAGTAATTCTTCATATTTACCCCCCCCCTTCCCCAATAAAATAAAAAATTAAGAATTAGACAAATTTATTTTAGGTAGGCTTCGCAAGGAAAGCTTTTAAAAAGAAAAAAAAAATAAGATAAACAAATGATGCTAAGTGGGTGCTTATTTTAAGTTAAATTTACATGGAAAAGTGATCGCCTACTTTTCGAAGAAGTAATTTCTTCATATCATAAAAACTATATTTTGCGAAGGAAACGGTTTGCAGATTCGTTTTCAGCGCACCGAAATCTACAAAAACTTTTTTTTGTTGTATACGAACGTGAGACGCATGCATGGAAAATATTTTATCAAAAATCCGGGAGAAAATAGTTTTTATCTTACGGCTTTTATTTTTTTTATTATTATTATTCTTTCCCATGTCAGCATTACATATTTTTATCTTACGGCAGTTGGTTTGTATTTACTCCCATATTTTACGTTGTATGTTTGCCGTTTATGATATAAAAAATGAGCCTTCTTTTAAAACTTTCTGTTTAAAAGTTCGATGTAATTTATCTAATAAGAAAGAAATTTAAGTATTTAATATAATTTTTGGGTTTGTATTACTGTACACATAGATTCGAAAAAGTTGTCAAAAAACAAATATATAACAAATAAATGTTATCAAAGGCAAGATAAGTTACTTTTCTACCTAACTGGATATATTTTTTGTGTTTTTATTCAATGTAACATGTTTATTCAGCTAAAAAAACATGCAGTGTTTACCGATGTATTGGACAATTCAAAATGGCGTCCGACTGTCTGTTTAACACGGTAAGTTTGGGAAAAGATGCTATAAATAATAAACTAGACAAAATACTATTAAAAAACAACCGAATATATGTCAACTTATGTCACGGTAATATATATTGAGCGAATTTCTAACAGTATTTTGTCTAGTTTATTATTTATAACTCCTTTTCCCAAATTTCCCCTCTCCGAGAGAGAGTCGGCCGCCATTTTGAATTTTCCAATACATTGGTGAACACTGCATGTTTTTCGAGCTGATTAAACATGTTACACTGAATAAAAACACAAAAAAATATATCCAGTTAGGTAGAAAAGTAACTTATCTTGCCTTTGATAACATTTATTTGTTATATACTTGTTTTTTGACAACTTTTTCGAATCTATGTGTACAGTAATACAAACCCTAATTTTTATTTTTAAAACACTCTTTCCTCTTATAGTACTAATATTAAGTCGCAGTTGATGGTTGTGAGGAAATGGTTGAGTTAGAATACCGTAAGTGTTCGTCTACAAAAATGAAAAACAAAATTCAGTTTCAGTTTAAAGAATAATGAAAATGCAACCAAATTATTTCTGTTAAAAGAAATAATAATGAAAGTGTGTGAAAATCAATCACCCATCATAAAAAATGTTTGTCGTTTCAGTTTTTGTATAGAAATAAAAACGTTCAAGACAAGATTATCTAAAAAATACCAAAAGTTATTTATTTACTTTTATAAAAAAAATATGGAGACATTTATCAAATTAGGTTCATAAAATGTATGACTAAGTTATTAATATGTATTGCTGCCATGGGAAAGAACAGTAAACAATCAAAGCATCAAAATAAAAAATATGTATTGCTGTAATTGGTTAAATTTTATTCAATCTTACATCAAGTAGCTTCATAGTTTGTCTGGAGCAATTTCGATAAGAATTAGATATTGTTTTAATGAGAAAAATATTGCTCCTAACAGAAAGATATGCTGCAATGAGAAGAACATGCTAATAATGTAATAGTAATTAATAAGTATTGCTGCCATGGGAAAGAATAATAAAAAAATAAAAGCCGTAAGATAAAATATGTACTGCTGTACAAAAGGAAAACAATAGATATTTCTCTAGGAAAGGAAAATATGTATTGCTGTAATGGAAAGAACTGGGTCAGAATCTATTCAATCTAACACTTAGTGTTGGCATTTTTTTTTTTTTAACTTGAAGTGGTGTTTTTTAGCTCTTTAGAACAAGAGGCGCTATTCCTTGTCTGAAGCATTTTCTATTAAAAAATAGATATTGTTCTAATGAGAAAAATATCTATTTGTGCAACAGGAAAGAAGAGACATTGCTCCAAACAGAAAAAAAATTGCTCAGAAGATGATTTTTCATATTAAGAAAATTATAGAAACAGGAAACATTAAAAATCATCCAAAAGTCAAACGTTTTTTAAACATTTAAAAATGCCAAAAATGACCGGATAAAAAGAACTTTTTTTTTTTTTTTTTTTTATTCAATTTTCACCCCAAACAAGGCACAGTGCCACTTTGAAGCAGGGGGCTACTATTAGGGAATTAATTAGCGGGGTCATTATGAAGGGAGAAGAGTAGAAAGATGTTTGTTAACATTACACTTGAACTTCTGCATATCATTGCAGTTGGGAAAGCAGAATCCCGGAAGGGAGTTCCAAAGACCCGCAGTTCTGGGGAAGAAACTATTGGAGTAAAAGGCTTTCTTGCACCTAGGGATCTCCACTGTAAAGGGATGAGACTTAGTAGCTTGTCGGGTTTGTCGGGGGTAGTTACGTCGGGGAGGTACAAGTGTTTGCAGTTCGTCAGAGCATTCACCATTAAAGTATTTGTAGAACAGGCAGAGGGATGCAACATCTCGTCGATGGGACAGAGGTTGAAGCCCAGATGACAGTTCAGGACCTATCAGGTTTGCGACTCTTTTTTGAACCCTGTCCAGGAGCGAGAGACAAGCAGCAGATGCACCAGCCCAGATGTGACAACAGTACTCCATACATGGGCGAATGGTTGCCTTATAGAGGTATAGGATACTGGCAGGCGTAAGTAGTTTTCTAGCACGGTAGAGGGAGCCAACCTTCCTTGCAGCAGCCTTGGCAATGCTCTCAATGTATCTATTCCAGTTCATATTCCCTGTAAACGTTAGGCCGAGGAGTTTAAAAGAAGTACTTTCAGGCAATGTGTTCTTGGCCATTGCTATTGGTGGTAGAGAAGGTTTCTTGTAGTTATTGAAGGAAACAAGCTTAGTCTTAGCAGCATTGAATGAGACCAACCATTTTTGTCCCCATTCCACTACGGATTGGAGGTCATCCTCTAGTGTTTCTGCCATTTTCTTGGATATGTGTTCATTTGTTTTCCCCTCATATCTGTTATAGAGAGTGGTGTCATCGGCAAATATACCCATCTCCGAAACAATATTATCAGGGAGGTCGTTTATAAATATCAGGAACAATAGAGGTCCAAGGATAGACCCCTGAGGCACTCCCGCATTTATGTCATATTGTTTGGATGTACGTCCGTCGAGGACAACTTTGATTTTTCTATTACTTAAGAAGGATTTAATTACGTTATGAATTCTTCCAGTGATTCCATATGATCTAATTTTCCTTAGAAGACCATCGTGCCATACCCTGTCAAAAGCCTTAGATATATCAAGGGCCACCGCTCTACCCTCCCCTGTTTTATCCAATGAACGGTATATACGTTCAGAAACTACAGTTAAGATATCTGCTGTTGAACGGGCTTGCCTGAATCCATATTGTTTGTCAGTCAAGAGTTTAGCAGCTGTTAGGTGCTGGACTAGGGCTTTATTAACTAAGGACTCAAATATTTTGGCGAAAAGCGGGAGGAGGCTAATGGGGCGATAATTTAGTGGGTCAGTTCTTTCACCAGAATTCTTGAAGACTGGTACCACAGAGGCGGTTTTCCAGCAGTCGGGAAAACAAGATTCGTTAAGGCATTTATTGTAAAGTTTGGACAGAACTGGAGCAACCTCGGCAGAGCATTTTTTTAATAGCACAGCCGGGATGAGATCTGGTCCACATGCTTTAGAGGTGTCTAGGTTTTTTATAATAGCATGTACCTGAGAGGGGGTGATTTTCAAGTCGTCAAGTGTGGCGTCTGTTCGCAGAGGAAAATCAGGGAGTGAGTGGTGTACCGAGTTCAGTGTGGAGTTTGAGGCAAACCGACTGGCAAGCAGATTAGCCTTGTCAGTTGCCGTGCAAGCAACCTCATGATTGTTTGTTAGTGGGGGAATAATTGACTGTCCATTATTAACTACGCTGTTGTAGATTTTCCAAAAATCCCGGGTTCCTAATTTCTGTGCTTCGATGCGCTTTCTGGTGGTTTCAGAGTAATCTGACTTAGCTGTGTCTATCACTCTCTTACAATTATTTCTAGCTTCTATAAACTTCTGTTTATTTGAGCTGGACTTATGTCGATTGAATCTGCGGAACGCATGCTGCCTTTGACAAATGGCAGCTGCACAAGCAGAAGTAAACCATTGGGGGGAGTGGGGCTTGCTATAGTATTTCCGTGCGGGAACATGTGCTTCAATAGCAGTTTTGAACCATTCAGTTGTCTCATTTGCACACTGTTCCGCTGGAAGAGTAAAGATATTTTGCCATGGGGCATCTCTGATGAGCTCCCTGATGGCTTCCCAATCAGCCTTTTTGTAATACCTCGTTGTTTGGAGTAGTGGGTCTTCAGTTTTAGAGCGAGAATTTAGGCTGATTTCTACCATTATCACAGCATGATCAGCATTCCCGAGTGGGCTATGGGCATTTGTTGTACAGTCATTGGGAACTGTTGTCAGAAAGAGATCTAGAAGTGAGGCATGTTGATCGTGCTGGTCTGGGAAACGTGTATGCCATTTCAACATTTCGTAGTGCAGACATACTCTAAGTCAGTTGTACAAATTTAGACAGTATTCAAAAAGTAAAAAAAAAATGTTGCCCAGAGTAATGCTCCATTAATAAATCATAGGTGATGCTGCAACGGAAGATGAAGAACTAAAAATCAAAACATCAAAAGCTTATATTGATTTTCATCTTTAGTCAATCATAGATATATCAAACATTAAAACATATCCCAATTTTAAAATAAGTTAAAACAGTTTTAAAATGCCAAAATATAAAAACATAAAAAAAAAACAAGAAAAATAAAAAATATAAACAAGTTTAACTAATTTTTTAATCTATTAAAAAGTTGGTTCATACTTACCCCCATATTTTAGTCTTATATTTGCCGTATATAAATATAAAAAAATGAGCCTCCTATTAAAACTTTCTTTTTAAAAGTTCGATGATATTTATCTAATAAGAAAGAAATTTAAGTATTTAATATCATTTATATTTTATAACACTCTTTCCTCTTATGGCACCAATATTAAGTCGATGTTAAAGGTTGTGAGGAAATGATTAATTAAAAATACCATAAGCTTTCATCTACAATGTTGAAAAGCAAAATTCATAGTTTCACTTTAAAGCATAATGAAAGTGAAAGCAAATTATTTCTGTTGAAAGGAAAAAAAATGAAAGTGTGTGAAAATCAATTAACCGTCATAAAAATGTTTGTCGTTTTAGTTTTGTATAGAAAGAAAAATGTTCAAGACAAGATTATACAAAAATACTATAAGTTATTTATTTACTTTTACACAAAAATATGAAGACATTTGTCAGGCTAAGTTCATAAAATGTATGACTAAGTTATTAATATGTATTGCTGCCATGGGAAAGAACAGTAAAAAACCAAAGCATCAAAATAAAAAATATGTACAGTTACAAGAGGAAGAAATATATTGCCATAATGAGAGAAAATATTTATTGCTGTACTGGATCAAAATTTATTCAATATTACATCAAATGGATTCATACCTTGTCTGGGGCAATTTCAATAAAAACTTGGATATTGTTCTAATGAGAAAAATATGTATTTGTGTAATAGGAAAGAAGAGGCATTGCTCTGTACAAAAAAATATTGCTCCAAAGATGTATTGCACGAGAAGATGAAGAACTAAAAATCAAAGCATCAAAAGCTTAATGATTTTCATATTTAAATATTAAAACATATCCAAAATATTGGAAAATATCAAATATTAAAACATATCCAAAATTTAAAATAAGTTAAAAACAGTTTATAAATGACAAAATATAAGAACATAAAAAAGCTAAGAGAAATGGAAAAGTCAAAAACTATAAATAATTTTTTATCTATTAAAAAGTTGGTTCATACTTACTCCCATATTTTACGTTGTATGTTTGCCGTATATGATATAAAAATGAGCCTTCTATTAAAACTTTCTTTTTAAAAGCGTGATGAAATTTCTCTAATAAGAAAGAAATTTAAGTATTTAATATTATTTATAATTTTATAACACACTTTCCTCTTATGGCACCAATATTAAGTCGATGTTAAACGTTTTTTTTTTGTTTTTTTTTACACAGTGATCACCACTTATCAAGGCCCGGAAGCCACTCAGGGATAAGGGTTATTGCAAGTACATCACGTTAGTGAGGAGATTTTATGAAGTGTTTAATTAGGGGGGCGGTTCATTAGGAATTTGTTAACATTAGACTTGAAGACATCCAAGTTGTAGTCCGGAGGGAAGCAGGCAGACGGAACAGAGTTCCACAGGCGTGCAGTTCTAAGAAAGAAGCTTTGCTCATGAAATCCGCGTTTTGATTTAGGCACAGATATAGAGTGGGGGAAATTTTTCACAGTGGATTCAGCTAGACGGTGATTTTCGTGAAAGTTTGGCGAGGGGGGACCAGGGATTGGAGTTTAGACGAGCACCTGCCATGAAAATAACGATAAAACAAGGATAGGCTCGCAACGTCTCTTCTGTGGGAGAGGGGTTGCAGGGTAGAGAAAAGGGCATCCCCCACTAAAGCACGAAGTCTATTTTATACTCTGTCAAGGCATGATAGGCTGTTTTTGGCAGCTCCTGCCCAGATATGGCAACAGTATTCCATCCTTGGCCGTACTTGGCTTTTATATAGATAGAGAATTGAATCAGTAGTGAGATATCTTCTGGAGCGGTAGAAGGATCCCACCATCTTTCCTGCGACCTTGGCAACAGACTTGATGTACGTGTTCCATTTCAGATCAGGAGTAAAGGTCAAACCCAGAAGCTTGTCAAAACACGGGGCCTCACCCAGACGAGAGCCATCCATCACAATTGATGCCAGCTGGGGATCAGAGCGTTGATGATGTAAGGATAGGAGTTTGGTTTTAGATGCATTAAAGGTAACTAGCCACATCTTCCCCCACTGAACCACGCGCTCGAGATCAGAGGAGAGAGAATCCGAGAGAACTTCGTCATTTACAGCCTTTGATGTGTTGCCGTAGATGGTCGTGTCATCAGCATAGATGTCAACGAATGATTTAAGTATGTGTTTAGGGACGTCATTGATGTAGATCAGGAAGAGAGTTGGGCCGAGGATTGACCCCTGAGGGACTCCAGCATTTATATTGCAGGCCTCCGATTTTTGTCCATCTACCACTACTCTTATGAGCCTATCGGAGAGAAATGATTTAATGATTGAGAAAACATTTCCAGTTATACCGTAGCTGGAAATCTTGTGAAGTAGACCCTTATGCCATACTTTGTCAAAGGCCTTTGATATGTCAAGAGCAATTGCCCTAGAAAGGAAGCCTTTGTCAAGAGATTCACTAATCCTGTGGGATATAACCGTCAGCACATCTGCGGTAGATCTTGCAGAGCGGAAACCATATTGTGTGTCACTAAGAAGGTTGTTTCTGCTGAGGTGGTTGACTATTTCTCTATTTAATATTGATTCCAGTAACTTACTCATAACACAGAGAAGACTTATTGGTCTGTATTGAGAGGGAGATGACTTATCACCTGAATTCTTAAATACAGGGCAAACTGATGAGGTCTTCCAGGGGGTCGGAAAGCACTTCTCCTTAAGGCAGCGCTTAAATAGTTTCGTAAGTATGGGAGCAAGTTCTGGTTGAAGCTTTTTTAACACTATAATTGGGATGCCATCAGGGCCAGTTGCTTTACTGGAATCTAGGTTTTTTATTAGCTTGGCGACCTCATGCACGGATATTTGTATATTACCTAGCTTGTTCTGTGTTATAGGAGGAAATATGGGGAGTTGATGGCCTTCGTCGCATAGGGTAGAATTAGCTGCAAAGTTCTTTGCAAATAGTTTGGCCTTGTCTGACGCTGACGAGATAACCTCTGGTCCATTGATAATGGTTGGGATAGAACGCACACTTCTGTTCAGGTTGTGAGGAAATGATTAATTAAAAATACCATAAGCTTTCATCTACAATATTGAAAAGCAAAATTCATAGTTTCACTTTAAAGCATAGTGAAAGTGAAACCCAATTATTTCTGTTGAAAGGAAAAAAATTGAAAGTGTGTGAGAATACATTAACCGTCATAATTTTTTTATTTTTTTTACATAGGCATCACCACTTATCAAGGCCCAGAGACCACTCGAGGATAAGGGTTAATAGTGTACAATTGAACAATATAGTAACTGTTAGTAATAGAAACGTTTAGGTTTAGGCACAGATAAAGTGTGGGGAATTATTGATAATGTTTTCAGCTAGATGAGTGTTTCTTGTGAAAGTTTGGCGAGGGGGGGCCATATACTAGAGCTCAGTCGAGCACTTGCCATGAAAATAACGATAAAGCAGAGACAAACTCGCAACATCTCTTCTGTGATATAGTGGTTGCAGAGAAGAGAAAAGGACATCTCCTACGAGGCTACAAAGTCTATTTTGAACTTTATCAAGGCAGGACAAGTCCTTTCTAGCAGCTCCTGCCCAGATGTGGTAACAGTACTCCATCCTCGGACGTACCTGGCTCTTATATAGATAGAGAATTGCATCAGCAGTGAGATATCTACTGGATCGATAGAAGGATCCGACCATTTTTCCAGCGGCCTTGGCAACAGATTTAATGTACATGTTCCATTTAAGATCAGGAGTAAATGTCAAGCCCAGAAGCTTATCAAAACATGAGGCCTCCCCAAGACGAGAGCCATTCATTTTAGTTGATGCCAGATGGGGATCAGAACGCTGATGATGTAAAGAGAGAAGTTTGGTTTTAGATGCATTAAAAGTAACTAGCCACTCCTTTCCCCATTGTACTACGTGCTCACGATCAGAGGAGAGAGAATTGGAGAGAACTTGGTCGTTTACGGTCTTAGATGTGCTACCATAGATGGTAGTGTCATCAGCATAAATGTCTACGAACGATGTAAGGATGTGATTTGGAAGATCATTAATGTAAACCAGGAAGAAAGTTGGGCCCAGGATGAAACCCTGAGGGACTCCAGCATTAATACTGCGAGTTTCTGATTTCTGCCCATCAACTACTACTCTTATGGACTTATCAGAGAGAAATGATTTAATAATTGAGAAGACATTTCCAGCTATACCATAGCTGGAGATCATGTGAAGTAAACCTTTATGCCATACCTTATCAAAGGCCTTTGATATGTCAAGTGCAATTGCCCTAGAAAAGTTGCCTCTGTCGAGCGATTCGCTAATCCTATGAGATATAACTGTAAGCACATCTGCTGTAGATCTAGCAGAACGGAAACCATATTGTGTGTCACTAAGAAGGTTATTTTTGCTCAGATGGTTGATTACTTCTGTATTTAACACAGATTCCAGCAACTTACTCATGACGCACAGGAGACTTATTGGCCTGTACTGAGAGGGAGATGAGCGATCACCTGAATTCTTAAATACAGGGCATACTGATGAGATTTTCCAGGTTGATGGGAAACAATTCTCTTTAAGACAACGTTTAAACAGTTTTGTATGTTGCAGAAAATAATTGAGTTTTACAAAGAAAAAAGGTTGTAGTATTATTGGTTGGACTGTTTTAATTTAGGAAGCCAGTAAAGAAGTGGAGGGGATGGAGAGGAGGGGGGCTGTTGTTTTTGTTTTGGGTTTTGCAGAACATGCCTTAGTTGGGCAAATAATTGAAAGGAAAAACAAAAACAGAAAGGTGTTAATATAGGTGCATTTGTGTCAGGGAGTCATCTTCCGACAGCCTGATCTGGTTGCATTAGCACGCTAGTATAAACAAAGCACTTGAACGAAAGACAGAGTTACAAAGGTCAATTGCTGCTTGCTATGAATCATGCAGTCGCTGCTCCCCCATTCTCTCTCTCTCTCTCTCTCTCTCTCTCTTTTACACAATCACATGTATCAATTGTCAAAATAAAGTGGGTTGTTATAGATAGAAGACTTTTGTCATTTATTCGATAAAGACAACTATATACTCGTACACTGAAAATGCAGAGCAACTTTTATACATTTCAAGACACATTTGTTATCCAACACTGGGGATAGAAAGGTTTGTCAGCCAAAGAACAGAAATACATAACTCTTCCTTTTCTAAAAGTGCGTGCAAACTAAAATTATATTTTGATAAATTTTATACAATCTTTCTGTGCAAAAAAAAAAAATTCTAAAACAATCTACAAATGTTTCGTGTTTTTAAAATCATATTTTGTTACATTTTTATACAACCTTACCGTAAAGAAAATTATAAAACAATTTATAAATATTTCGTGTTTTTATCTTATTTGTTATTTTATTTTCAGATATGAATCACTCATTGAAAAAAAAATTATATTAATAAATTAAAATTATATTTTGATACATGTTTAGTCGTGTGCAAGCGACTCTAAATGTCACTTCGTCGGTCCGTCTGTTGGTCTGTCCGTAACACTTTTGTGCTTGGCCTTTTTAATTAAGATCAAAGGTCTGTTGTTAATAGATGCTGTTCTTAGCTTTTTAAGCTTTTCTTGGCCTTTTGGCCAAGATCAAAGTGTGTTGTCTGCTGTCGCCCCTGCTCTATGTCCTGGCTTTGGAGCCCCGGCTCCGCAAGCTGAGACATGGGGAGGCAAATTCAGCCCTGCGCGGAATTGCAATACCCGGTGGCTCAGCCGCCAAGCTATCCACGTTCGCCGATGATGTCACGGTCTTTGTGTCGAGCTGCAGAGACATCAAGATCGTGTCGGAGGTGCTCGCTCGGTACGAAAGAATTACAGGAACCAAGATAAACCACAGAAAGTCAGTAGGACTGTGGTTGGGCTCCTGGAGTGGCAACACCAACCTCCTGGCGCCCTTCAGCTGGACGCCCAGTTCGGATCCTCGGCGTGTGGTTCGGACTGGGTCTCCAGGTTGACAAAAATTGGTTGGAGGTACGGTAAAGGTGGAGGCTGCAGTCAATTCGTGGCTTCCTAGGAAACTTTCCTTAAAGGGTAGAGCTGAGGCATGTGCCACTTACGTCTTTCCTCTCATCCTTTACCGACTGCCTGTACTTCCCCTGCCTGCACAACACCTAACAGCTCTTGTCGAACTCTTGTCCTCGCTTCTTTGGGACAGAGGAAGACATTGGGTGAGCAGACGTCCATGTGAGGGAGGCTTGGGAATGCCGGACTTGAAGTGTCATCGAGACGCTGAGAGGCTGACCTTCCTGAGCCACTATATGCAAGATGACCAACCGTGGCACCCCGTGGTTACTGCCGCCTTCCCCAACCTCATTCTCAACCCGTCTATTGAGAGCTGTTGCAGGCCGTGGTGAGAATCTGCCTACATGAAAGAGTGCCGAGCCGCGCTAAAACGACTACCAAGGTCCAGCGACCTTGTGACTGCTACACGTAGGGAACTCCACAGGGATCTAGTGAAGGAGGCCATCGACGACCTGCTATGCACGCATTTGGGTTAGGAGCAGAGTGAGATCCACTTCACGTGGAGCTGGGCGCCAGGTTCGAGTCATCTGAACAATTCGGAGTTCTCTCTGACCTGGCGATTGGCCCGAAATGCACTTCCACTCAACAACATACAATGCAGTTCTGGGTTTTTGGAGTCGCCTGATTGTCCCCGTTGTGGTTCAACTACCTTGGAAACGACTGATCATGCTTTCTTCAATTGCCGCGAACTCCACCAGTACTGGTCGTATGTCAGCGAAGTGATGGCTAGCATCGATCCTGAGCATCCTCGCCCAATTACCGTATCCAATATCATGGACAACGTAAGGCCGCCGTGGGACCGGGAAAAACAAATGGTCTACGTTACGATCCTGGTCGTGGCGAGAATGGTGATTTGGACATTGCGTCTGCAAGGTTGCCGGGGAGGGGGGGGTTGTCTTTTTCTGATCAGGATCTGATCGCTTTCTTTAAACACCAACTACGGGTGAAGATCAGATGTGATAGAAGAAGGCTGCATTGCGCGGCATTTGACAGAAGATGGATACATGTAGCAAGTCTGTGTGTATGAAGAGGAGCCAAATTTGAATACGTGTTTCCCGCCTAGGTGTAGAACGCACAGTTCCATAAAGTAAAATTAAACAAGTAGCCTCTCAGCTAGCTGAGTGTGTGTTCCATCCCTCCCCGATTAGGAAGCCTCCAAGATCCCCAGCCCCTCCTATTTGTTATTTTTGTTTTCACCCCTTCCTCTAAATTTCACCCATCTTGGAGAGAAAGAAATACAAACTAACCTCCATCCCTTACCCACAAAATTTTCTTTTCTCCATTCACCCGCATCTAGAGGGCATCCCCACTTAAAGACTGACCCACAGAAGCGAGGTTCCTTTTACAAACCTAGTGGAACGTGCAGTCTATCAACTAGACGGGGTCGGGAGTGTCCTACTAATCACCTTCCTCCCCCCCCCACCGCCCTCGACACAAATGAATTATTGTACCATTTTTATTGTTATCTTTTTTTGTTTTTACACGTTAATAAAAAATGTTTTAAAAATTGGGAGTTAAGTAGGATGTCCCCCAGTATGAAAGGGTGAATGGGTGAAAGAAGATACTAGCTGGGAGAAACTTTTGATTTTGTTTAGTTCTGGAGTGACAAGGATGACCAACGACCCCCACAATCCCCCCCCCCCTTTTGAGTTGGCCATGTGCCTAAGTTTTTTGTTCATTATTGATTTTCACTGTATTTTTAACATGAATAAAGGATTTAATATCTCAAAGTGTAGTATCTGTTCCGGCAGATACTGCAAGCAAAAACCTTATGTGGGGGCAACCCCACATATAAGACCTTGGTTAATGTAGGTGCAACCCTTCATACCAATTGTTACTATCCAGCTCCCCTACTCCCCGGGGAGTTGGTTCCTATTTCCCCTTCACTCCTCACATTATAAATCGGCCTTGTGCCTAATTTGTGCAGTGGGTGGGGAGAGCAAATAAATACCGCTTTTTTTGGCCAAGATCAAAGTGTAGCATCTGTTCTTACTACATGCTGTACTTATTGCGATATAAAGTGGGGGATCACTTTTCTGTATTAATTTCATGTAAAATGATCACCCACTTTACAACCAATGAATCAAAACCATTCAGGCTATGAATGCAAGAGCAAGAGTCTCAAAACCATTCAAGTCATTCTCCAGATCATTGAAGTTGTTTTTGAAGGATTCCAGTTATTTTTTAAGCATTCAAGTCATTCTTAAGGTCATTCAATTCATCCTTAAGTTCATTAAAGTCATTCTAAGTCATTTACTTTTTATTTAAGTCATTTCAGCCCATTTTTCGGTCATTTTAGTTTATCTTTAAGAATTTCATGTCAATCCTACATTCACGCATTCATTCATTACACGAGAGCATGCGACTAATGGCTATCGGCCTTGTTTATACAATAACTGTTTCGATTTTCGTATATTTTTATGTTATTTATTTTGTTATTATGTATATATTTTTTTGTTATCGTAAACACTTGTTTATATTTGAGGTCTACATAATGGTCGCTAGTCGGCAGTTCTCTTTCGGAGAACAGGGTCGATAACTCGTCTCTGTTGCTAATATGTCACAGACATTCACAAGTGCCCTTATTTCTCCTTGTTTTTTGTATTTTTAAAAATATTTTATTGCCATACTTAATCTAAGGATTTGTTTTGCATTTGAGATTCATGTAGGGATGGAGAAAAGAGAACAAAGTTATCTACTGACCAGTATCATCTCTCTTTAAAAATAAACTAGCCTGGATGCCCAGCATTGCTCGGGTGTTTGGAGGTGTGTGTTGAGCAAGAAAAAAAGTGTTAGTAGGCAGGCAGGCTCGAACCCATACCACGGAGGAAGAAAAGATTATGCCCCCCCCAAAACCTTATCTTCCTTGCCGTTGCGTCCATCGCCAAACCGGTAGGGGCTAGTCAATCGAAAAGAGGGGATGACTTTCAGTCCAGTTGAGGGTGAAGGAATTAATGTTTTTAGCCAATTTTTCTATATTTGTCAATCGAAGGGCTGAGCTTCAAAACGATACCAATCTCGTGAAAATCAGTCACTTTGTCGAAAGTTTTAGGCATACATACATACATACATACATACATACATACATACATACATACATACATTTAAACAGACAGATGAGATTTATATGATACATTATTGTATAGGGTTATTTCTCTTGACCATGGAACTACTTAGTAAAAATGGAATCATAGAAAATAAGAATAAAAACATTAGAAAAAGAATTTTTTCAACTACTTTTTTTTAAATTTACAAATGTTAAAGTTTTTAAAAATGTAAATTTCCTCATTTTCCTTTTTTATATAATGTTAAAGACTAGATTTTTTTGTTACATTAAAAACGTTGTTTCTTTTGCTTTAATAAAATGTTTTGTTTAATATAAAGTACAGTTCCTCTGCAATTAGCATCGCATTTTCCTTTTTTATTTGCAATGTTATACATCACATTATTTAATTGTTAGGTGAAAGTACAGAAAAGTTTAAAAAATACCCCCCTCCCAATATTAAGAATGACTTTCTAAATAATAACGGTTTTATTTCAGCATGGTTCGTATTCCATAATAGTACAATATTATCCACCCTCCCCATATTAAGAATTATTGAATTGTTAGGTGAAAGTACAGGAGGGTTAACAAAATACCCCCCTCCCAATATTAAGAATAGCTTTCTAGATAATAACTGTTTTATTTCAGCACGGTTTGTATTCCATAATAGTAAAAATATTATTCACCCTCCCCATATTAAGAATTATTAAATTGTTAGGTGAAAGTACAGAATAGTTTTAAAAAATACCCTCCCCATCCCAATATTAAGAATAGCTTTCTAAATAATAACGGTTTTATTGCAGCACGGTTCGTATTCCATAATAGTAAAATATCATCCACCCTCCCCATATTAAGAATTATTAAATTGTTAGGTGAAAGTACAGAATAGTTAAAAAAAAAAAAATACCCTGCACTTCCAATATTAAAAACTTCAACAATTCTTTATAAAAATTTGGAATGATCATACTATGGATAATGTTAAACATTTAAAAAGAATCTAAGACACTTAACAACACACACTTATTGAATTTCAATACTATGACTCAGTAGAGGGATTCTGTGTCAATCATATGCTTAATCAAAGACTCACTGCATAGTCCTACATGTAAATTACTAATAAAGTCTAACAAATGTATTTAAAATGCTGCAATTAAGAAGGAATTATTTAATTACCTTAGATTGGAAACTATAATGTCCTTTTTTTTCAAACGGTATGTTTATACCATAAGATCTCGTATTTATAAGTTCTGTAGAACTAAACTGCCCTGTTGATTAAAAAATAAAAAATTGCAAACTCAAAATATATAAGAAATTCATATGAGAAGTATAAAAAAACAAACCCAAAACAAGAGGTGGATAAATTGTGTCTATAAAATAATTTCTTTTCAAAGGTAGATAACTCTATTGCTTACATGACCATGTTGATCTAAACTTTATGTATGTATGGAACAGAGTTATCTACCTTAGAAAAGAAAAATTTCATTGACCAACTTATTGTTGTTTAATCTGTTTTCTCTTTGCTATATATATATATATATATATATATATATATATATATATATATATATATATATATATATATATATATATATATATATATATATATATAAGGATATGTTTTCAGTTTATAAATCGATCTTGGGGTGGTGAATGCAACCGAGTAATCTAATGACTAGAATTATCTCCCTTTGAAAAGAAAGTATTGGCACTTCAACACGGCGCTGTTTTACAAAAGAGGGAGACAACTCCATTTTACTAAGAGATACGTTCATTTTTTTTTCATTTCATAATTTATGACGCTACTAATAACGATATTTTTTTATTAAATCAAAACATAAAAAACGACGAATTTTTATTTTAATCTAGCAAAGTTGATAACAATAATACAAAATGTAGTCTTTACACGACTATTAAGAGACTCGTTTTTGTTTTCATGTCAGTTTTGTTTTGTTTTGTTTTTTTCGACTACATTATTACAAAAAATGAAAATGTAATGATAATTGTAATCATTTTTTTATCTCAAAATTTATGACGAGAAAACCATTAGTAAAATGGAGTTGCGTCCCTCTGCACGGTGACCTTGTGTAAAACAGCGCCCTTCTACACTATCAGAACGAAATTTTTGTCGTCGAGTTTTCATAACAAACACTGGTTTCTACTGATTTTATTTAATTGCGTTAGCCGGTAAAAAGTTGCGAGCATCTTGTTTTTATAAAATAAATCGAAACATAAACAAGGGAAGTAACTCTAACCTCCAGTTAAATCCGTCCTGTAAATCGGGTTTGTGTCTGATGGGAGCACATTTGCGAACCTGCCAAAAGTCCATGGGCATGCAGGAAATAAAAATACAGATTTTATTTGAGCAAAAATAATAAATATCGCACTGATTCAATTTCCTCAGGTCCATTTGGAAAATTCAGAAAACTTTTCCTGAGTTTCCAAGAATTATCGGGAGGAAATTACCTCCCTTAAAAAACTCTCCTGTCTTACATAAGCAAATACGATCTTTTTCTTCAAATTCTATTTTTTTTTAATAAATAATTTTCTACCTCATCGATTTTCATAATTTTTGGATATAATCATCCTAAAAAAATATGAGGAATTCATAGATACCATTGTTTTCACGTGAAATTCAGTAATTACGATTTCCGCAATTTCGTCCCAATAGTGTAGAAATGCCAGAATTTTTTTGGAATTTTTGACACCCCTAACACAAAACTGCGAATAAAGTATATATAAAAAAAAAAAAAAAAAAAATCGTAATTTCTCTTTTTAAAGTGGGTTGTTTATTTTCTGTATGGAATATACATCCAAAATAAACTATTAAAGTTGTTTAAAAAATAATAGAAATATTATTTTTTATTTAAAAAAAAAAAACAGTGTTTATGAAGTGCCGGCGTGCCGTCATGCATCCATGTTTTTACGTAATGAAATCAATTTAATTTTACGAGTTAATATTTTTCAATTTTTAAAATTTCAATATCTATCAGAATTTTTCTAATGGTTCAATTTTTACGATATTTTCAGGTTTAATGTGAAATTTTATGCTCTTTCCAATACACTGAATATAATATTCTTAACAAGCGATTTTTTTATTATTCAGAACCCCATTTGAAATATCTATTCAAATGAAAATAATTAATTTTCTCACTATGACAATTTTTTTTATTTCATTCAATGTTTTTTTTTTAGATATTAAAAAAAATTCACTCCATAAAGAAAAATAAAATATATTAAATCAAAAACTCATGTATTTCTTTGAGAGAAGAAAAAAAATCGAAAATTCGTCGAGTGTTTTTTTTTTTTTAGGCAAAAACTGCTAAGTAAAATATGATCAATTTTTCAACGACGGTGACCCATATTTTTTTCGCACAAGGCGTGACGGCTTTTACGTTTTACAATCCTTTTATCCATCCGTATTTCAAAACAGGAAGAAAGCAAGAAACACCGGCTTGCTAACACCGGTTAATGCTTACGTAATGGTGGTCTTTTCAAATGATTGTTTAAAAAATTTCTTTTATTTAAAAAATACATGAAATATAAAATATATATATATATATATATATGGACAAATTCTCATAACTGAAGAATAGAAGCATCCATTGATTAGTATTTTTATATAGGTAAGTGATTTTTTTATATTTGTTATATTTAGATTAAGTTAAAATTCGTTGAATTTCGTGAAATCTTCTTTAAAGAAAATCGATTTGTAAAAAAATTGTGTATTTTTCGATAAAACCTCTTATTATTTGAAAGTTTGGTCTTTTCTCCTTTCATTGAAAAAAAAAAATTAGGGGTTAAATTACATTATTCATATTGTTATAAGTTTCGAAAGATAGCGAGTCTAATTAATCAATTCTTTTTTAATGGCGACTTCTGACAGTCCTAGAGCTACCCTTTTCAGCTTGAAACCACTTAGTAGCAAAATATACTCTCCAAAATATTGTAAGCAAACATGAGATCTCAGGGCAAGTCCATTTAGATTAAACCCAGAATTAGAGTCTAATGTTATAATATTAAAAGCAAGCCTGTGGCTTCAATGTAACGTGCATCCAGGAGATAAGCGCCCGCGTGTTTGCGTGTTGTGTGGGTACGTGGGAGAGACGGATGAGGGGAAAACGACTTACCTCGAGACCAGCTCAGCGTTACCGACCAAAAATAGAAAAGAGGACCAAGATGGCGACCGCCGTCTTTTATAAAGTATGATGTCTCGCAAAGTCACACGAATTCTCGGAATATGCAAATTTAGCCGGCCTAGAACGACGATAAAAGCGGGTGAGGGGAAAGACGTGGGAGAGTGACGATTGAGTTGGCTGGGGAATCGTGTGGCTGTTGCTTCTTGTGCCGTGTTGAGGATATCTTACCGTGTTAAAGAGAGAGTCGGGCGCCATCTTGAATTTTTCCTTACATTTTTTTCTTACAAGATGGCGACCGCCGTCTTTTATAAAGTATGATGTCTCGCAAAGTCACACGAATTCTCGGAATATGCAAATTTAGCCGGCCTAGAACGACGATAAAAGCGGGTGAGGGGAAAGACGTGGGAGAGTGACGATTGAGTTGGCTGGGGAATCGTGTGGATGTTGCTTCTTGTGCCGTGTTGAGGATATCTTACCGTGTTAAAGAGAGAGTCGGGCACCATCTTGAATTTTTCCTTACATTTTTTTCTTACAAGCTATTCCGGCCATTTGGCCTCTAGGACTATGACCGAGTCGAAATTTGACTTAAAGCTCATACCCGAGTTTGACGGGTCCACGTCCATCGTCGACTGGGTTGAAAGGGTCGAGCTGACGTGCGACCTTTGTGAGGTGAAAAGGGTACACACTGTAATTCCCCTGAGATTGGCTGGGGGTGCCTTGAGTGTATATCAGCAACTCAGTGCTGCCGAAAAGGGAGATGTCACCGCAATTAAAGCTGCGTGTACAAGGCATTTGCCATGGATCCTTGTCCGGCCTATGAAAAATTTGCTTCCCGAAAACTTCTACCGGAGGAAAGCGTGGACATTTTGCAAGGAATTGCACCAACAGGGGGCGTGTGCGCTGTTTTAAGTGTGGCGGTTTGGGGCATCTAGCCCAAAACTGTGCGGGAAACGTATCAGGGGAGAGGACGTCAGCGCCGCCCTGCTCCCCGAGCAAAATTTGAACAAGGCGCAACCAGTAATAACCGTCTACGTAAACAGGATACCCTGCTCAGCACTTCTCGACTCAGGCTGTTCGCATACTATAGTGAGCACCAGGCTGTGTCCAAGTTGGACTAAGAGGAAGATCAAAGTCACCACGATAGGAGGCGAGACCCAGACATGCTGTGGAGCTGGAACTGTCAAGATCTACACGGACACCGGTGCAGCCACTAAGATCAATGTGCTCGTGACCCAAGGAAATCTCCTGGGGTTTGACCTGTTGCTCGGATACGATGCCATCAAGGCGCTGGGGGGAGTCGCAATTCATCGGGATGGAAAGGTGCGATTCTTAGAGGCCCCAGTGTGTGCAGCGCTCCATATCGATCGGCCGGATTTTACAGTAGACTACGACTCGCGCAAGAGGGCCTGGATTGCATCTTGGAAGTGGACCGAGGGAATGGCACCGACTAAACTCAAGAATGGGGTTGCAGAGTACCCTATACCCAGTGAGGCCCGAGCAGAATACGAAAAGGAACTAAAGGCGTGGATCCAAGATGGCTGGTTAATCCCCTACCCTGAGGACAAGCTTGGGCCTCCGAAGGGTCTAATACCCTTGATGGCAGTAGTCCAGCATAACAAGTCGAAAGTACGGCCCGTGCTGGACTATAGGGAGCTTAACAAGCATATTGAAGCCTACACTGCCGATGCTGACGTATGCGCCAGTAAGTTGAGGGAATGGCGTCAGAAAGGCACTAATGTCTCAATATTGGATTTACGAAAAGCCTATTTACAGGTGCGAGTTGATGAGACGTTGTGGCCGTTCCAGACAGTTTGGTTCCAGGGGCAGAGGTACTGCCTTACACGCCTTGGCTTCGGCCTAAATGTGGCACCACAGATCATGAAGACTATTGTCAACACAGTATTGTCCCAAGAAAAGCCCATGAGGGACTCAACGTCAGCTTACATTGATGACGTATACGTCAATGAAGATGTACAGTCTGCGTCGTGTGTCAAAGAAAAGTTGGCTCAGTTTGGTCTGGAATGCAAGAATCCCGAACGTTTAAGGGAAGGAGCACGTGTATTGGGATTGGATGTTTATGAAGAGGATGGCACCCTACAATGGAGGCGTGGCAGTGAAATTCCAAGCATCCCCAACCTCGTTACAAGGCGGACCGTTTTTTCTTGGTGTGGAAAACTTGTTGGTCACTTACCGGTCTGTGGCTGGCTCCGCGCAGCTGTTGGTGTGATTAAGCGCAGAGCAAATTTAACAACCACGGGTTGGGATGACATATCCGATGATGTCCTACTAACTCTGATGATTAAAGAGACACTGGAGAGAGTGAACAAGAAGGACCCTGCTTGTGGGCGGTGGTGTGTTAACGGAGACAACGTAGGTGTGTGGGTTGATGCCAGTTCTTTGGCGTTGGGAGTATCGTTGGAGCAAGGAGGAAACGTGTTCGAGGATGCGTGTTGGCTGCGGCCCGTAACAGATTCTCAGCATATCAACCTGGCAGAGCTGGACGCTGTTGTAAAGGGGGTAAATCTGGCCCTGCAGTGGCAGTCTAAGAAGTTGACCTTGTACACAGATTCTCTCTGTGTCTACCACTGGGTGTCTGACACACTTTCAGGACGGACACGAATCCGTACCAAGGCAGCAAGCGAAATGTTAATACGGAGAAGGCTAGACACGCTAAAAAACCTGGTATCTGAGTATGGGCTATCACTGAGCGTCACTCTGGTGCCATCACATTGTAATCGTGCTGACCAACTGACCCGTGTACCTCACAAATGGTATGAAGCCGCGAAGATGGGAATGGAGATTACTGCTCGATCTTGTGCAGTTGCAATCGACCCATGTCAAATACAAAAAATTCATGCACAGAGCAGACATCCGGGTATCAAGAGGACCCTTTATTTTGTGAGGCGTGCATACCCAGCAGTGACCAAGATGGATGTCAGACAGATCGTCAGAAATTGTGAGGCTTGCCAGTCTATTGATCCTGCACCAGAGCGATGGCAGAAGGGTCGCTTGGAAGTTGAGAGTGTGTGGCAGCGGCTGGCCATGGATATTACCCATTACAGTGGCAAGCCCTTTCTAACTCTCATTGATTGCGGGCCTACGAGATTTGCGGTGTGGCGGCAGATGACCAGACAGGATTCAGCAAATGTTGTTCGCCACCTATCATCCATTTTTTTTGAGCGAGGTGCGCCGGAAGAGCTCCTGACTGACAATGATGCAGCGTTTTGTAGCCAGCAAGTCCGGCAGTTGTTAGATGAGTGGGGCGTCCGTCTACGGTTGCGATGTGCGCATGTGCCATCAGGAAATGGCATTGCTGAAAGAAGCCATCGCAGCATCAAGAGAATTGCTGCCAGGAAGCGATGTACTATTGCGGAAGCAACATATTGGTACAACATTACGCCAAAGGACGGGACGTCCCCTTCAACCGCACTTGCGAATGCTATTTACACGTACCGAGTCGGAGTGAAGGGAATCAACACTACGCAGCCAACCGACAAGGGAACATATAACAGATATTAAGTGGGAGATCCAGTGTGGGTGCGGCCTCCAGGAAATCGGTGCACCGACAAGTTTAAGCGAGGACACATATCTGGAGTGATTAGCCAGCAGTCTGTTTTGGTCGATGGAACCCCACGACATGTGCGAGATCTTCGCCCAGCTACCGAGGTGCGTCATACAACTACAGAAGAAAGCAGTGAAGCGTCTAGCGATGAGCTGCCGATGCACGGATTCAGTGAGCCCCTTCCAGAGACTGATAGCGATACTTCATCTGATGAGGCGGAACCAGATCCAGAGCCCGAATCTGAAACAGTGAATGTACCTCTTCGCAGAAGCACACGCACTAAAAGGCCACCCCCCCAATGCTCTCTATGTGATCATCAGATCAGGGGGGAGTGTAACGTGCATCCAGGAGATAAGCGCCCGCGTGTTTGCGTGTTGTGTGGGTACGTGGGAGAGACGGATGAGGGGAAAACGACTTACCTCGAGACCAGCTCAGCGTTACCGACCAAAAATAGAAAAGAGGACCAAGATGGCGACCGCCGTCTTTTATAAAGTATGATGTCTCGCAAAGTCACACGAATTCTCGGAATATGCAAATTTAGCCGGCCTAGAACGACGATAAAAGCGGGTGAGGGGAAAGACGTGGGAGAGTGACGATTGAGTTGGCTGGGGAATCGTGTGGCTGTTGCTTCTTGTGCCGTGTTGAGGATATCTTACCGTGTTAAAGAGAGAGTCGGGCGCCATCTTGAATGTTTCCTTACATTTTTTTCTTACATTCAAGAAGAATATAAAAACATATTATAATTTGTAGAACTACAAAAAAAAATTTTTTTAAATGAAGGGATTTAAAATTTTTTAAAATTGCTTAAAACTTTGAATAGCAATAATTATAATGGCTATTACAACTGATTATAACTATGGAACTGACATTTTTCTTGAATTTCTTCATGGATAATGGGTAAACATTTGAAAAGAATCTAAGACACTTAACAACACACACTTATTGAATTTCAATACTATGACTCAGTAGAGGGATTCTGTGTCAATCGTATGCTTAATCAAATACTCATTGCATAGTCCTACATGTAAATTACTAATAAAGTCTAACAAATGTATTTAAAATGCTGCAATGTTGACATTAAGAAGGAATTGTTTAATTACCTTAGATTGGAAACTATAATGTCCTCTTTTTTTTTTTAAACGGTATGTTTATACCATAAGATCTGGTATTTATAAGTTCTGTAGAACTAAACTACCCTTTTGATTAAAAAAATAAAAGATTGCAAACTCAAAATATATAAGAAATTCATATGAGAAGTATTAAAAAAAAACAAACAAAAAAAAAACAAGAGGTGGATAAATTGTGTCTATAAAATAATTTCTTTTCAAAGGTAGATAACTCTATTGCTTATATGACCATGTTGATCTAAACTTTATAGTCATTTATGGAACAGAGTTATCTACCATAAAAAATAAATTATTTCATAGACACAACTTATTCTCCCTTGTTGTGTAATCTTTTCTATTCTTTGCTATACATAATTTAAGGATCTGTTTTCAATTTGGAAATCGATATTGAGGTGGTGAATGCAACCGAGTAATCTAATGACTAGAATTATCTCCCTTTGAAAAGAAAGTATTGGCGCTTCTACACTATCAGAACGAAATTTTTGTCGTCGATAAATGGAGTTTTCAGATACAAAACAAACAATGATTTCTACTGATTTTTTTTTGTCAGTTCGAATAAATTACAATGTTAGCTTTCAAATTGTGCAGTCGAAATTACCTGAATATTAATGAATTATTAAAAAAAAAAAAAAAAAAACTTTAATTGCGTTAGCAAGTAAAAAGTTGTGGGTATCCTGTTTTGGTGCAAGTCTATAAATGGGCCACAACAAATCTTTTATACAATAAAAATCTGAAAAAAAATCTTTATAATGTACGTACTTGTTACTGCATGAAAATGTCTTATTCCAAAAATCACTTAAATCGATCAAGTAGTTTTTTTTTTATTTAAGAAAATCAAATATTATCGGACGATTCATCGAAGAAAAAGCCACGCGCCATCTTGTTTGAGAGATAACGCAACTAACGACCCCTGGCGGAAATATGGGTCAACAAGGGCAGTACATGCAGACCATCGACTATTTTATCAATCAAGTACTTTTATTTATTTATTTTTTGTAAGAAAATCAAATTTTACGATTTCTAGGGATAATAAATAAATAAATTGATTTCTTTTAATAAAGAGAATGTGTCTTTTTTTTTTTAAGAAAATCAAATTTTACGATTTTTAGGGATAATAAATAAATAAATTGATTTCTTTTAATAAAGAGAATGCGGAGGGCAGACCATCGACTATTTTTAGTTTTTTTTTAATGTCGAAAACCCTTTTTGGGTTTGTATTACTGTACACATAGATTGGAAAAAGTTGTTATTTTTTTTTTAATTATTCTTTCCCATGTAACCATTACATATTTTTTATCTTACGGCTTTTATTTTTTTTTATTATTGTTTCCCATGGAACCATTACATATTTTTATCTTACGGCTTTTATTTTTTTTTATTATTGTTTCCCATGGAACCATTACATAGTTTTATCTTACGGCTTTTATTTATTTTTTTATTATTCTTTCCCATGGAACCATTGCATATTTTTATCTTACGGCTTTTATTTTTTTTATTATTCTTTCCCATGGAACCATTACATATTTTTATCTTACGGCTTTTATTTTTTTATTATTATTCTTTCCCATGGAACCATTATATATTTTTATCTTACGGCTTTTATTTTTTTTTATTATTGTTTCCCATGGAACCATTACATACTTTTATCTGACGGCTTTTATTTTTTTTATTATTGTTTCCCATGTAACCATCACATATTTTTATCTTACGGCTTTTATTTTTTTTTATTATTGTTTCCCATGTAACCATTACATATTTTTATCTTACGGCTTTTATTTTTTTTATTATTCTTTCCCATGGAACCATCACATATTTTTATCTTACGGCTTTTATTTTGTTTATTATTGTTTCCCATGGAACCATTACATATTTTTATCTTACGGCTTTTATTTTTTTTTATTATTGTTTCCCATGTAACCATCACATATTTTTATCTTACGGCTTTTATTTTTTTTATTATTGTTTCCCATGGAACCATCACATATTTTTATCTTACGGCTTTTATTTTTTTTTTAATTATTCTTTCCCATGTAACCATTATATATTTTTATCTTACGGCTTTTATTTTTTTTTATTATTGTTTCCCATGTAACCATTACATATTTTTATCTTACGGCTTTTATTTTTTTTATTATTCTTTCCCATGGAACCATTACATACTTTTATCTTACAGCTTTTATTTTTTTTTATTATTGTTTCCCATGGAACCATTACATATTTTTATCTTACGGCTTTTATTTTTTTTTATTATTGTTTCCCATGGAACCATTACATATTTTTATCTTACGGCTTTTATTTTTTTTTTTATTATTCTTTCCCATGGAACCATCACATATTTTTATCTTACGGCTTTTATTTTGTTTATTATTGTTTCCCATGGAACCATTACATATTTTTATCTTACGGCTTTTATTTTTTTTATTATTGTTTCCCATGTAACCATCACATATTTTTATCTTACGGCTTTTATTTTTTTTTATTATTGTTTCCCATGGAACCATCACATATTTTTATCTTACGGCTTTTATTTTTTTTATTATTGTTTCCCATGTAACCATTACATATTTTTATCTTACGGCTTTTATTTTTTTTTTATTATTCTTTCCCATGGAACCATTACATATTTTTATCTTACGGCTTTTATTTTTTTATTATTCTTTTCTCATGGAACCATTACATATTTTTATCTTACGGCTTTTATTTTTTTTATTATTCTTTTCCATGGAACCATTACATATTTTTATCTTACGGCTTTTATTTTTTTTTATTATTCTTTCCCATGGAACCATCACATATTTTTATCTTACGGCTTTTATTTTGTTTATTATTGTTTCCCATGGAACCATTACATATTTTTATCTTACGGCTTTTATTTTTTTTATTATTGTTTCCCATGTAACCATCACATATTTTTATCTTACGGCTTTTATTTTTTTTTATTATTGTTTCCCATGGAACCATCACATATTTTTATCTTACGGCTTTTATTTTTTTTATTATTGTTTCCCATGTAACCATTACATATTTTTATCTTACGGCTTTTATTTTTTTTTATTATTCTTTCCCATGGAACCATTACATATTTTTATCTTACGGCTTTTATTTTTTTATTATTCTTTCCCATGGAACCATTACATATTTTTATCTTACGGCTTTTATTTTTTTTATTATTCTTTTCCATGGAACCATTACATATTTTTATCTTACGGCTTTTATTTTTTTTATTATTGTTTCCCATGGAACCATTACATATTTTTATCTTACGGCTTTTATTTTTTTTATTATTGTTTCCCATGGAACCATTACATAGTTTTATCTTACGGCTTTTATTTTTTTTTATTATTGTTTCCCATGGAACCATTACATATTTTTATCTTACGGCTTTTATTTTTTTTTATTATTGTTTCCCATGGAACCATTACATATTTTTTATCTTACGGCTTTTATTTTTTTTTATTATTGTTTCCCATGGAACCATTACATACTTTTATCTGACGGCTTTTATTTTTTTTTATTATTGTTTCCCATGTAACCATCACATATTTTTATCTTACGGCTTTTATTTTCTTTTATTATTGTTTCCCATGGAACCATTACATATTTTTATCTTACGGCTTTTATTTTGTTATTATTCTTTCCCATGGAACCATCACATATTTTTATCTTACGGCTTTTATTTTTTTTTATTATTCTTTCCCATGGAACCATTACATACTTTTATCTGAGGGCTTTTATGTTTTTTTATTATTGTTTCCCATGGAACCATCACATATTTTTATCTTACGGCTTTTATTTTTTTTATTATTCTTTCCCATGGAACCATTACATACTTTTATCTTACGGCTTTTATTTTTTTTTATTATTGTTTCCCATGGAACCATTACATATTTTTATCTTACGGCTTTTATTTTTTTATTATTCTTTCCCATGGAACCATTACATATTTTTATCTTACGGCTTTTATTTTTTTTATTATTCTTTCCCATGGAACCATTACATATTTTTATCTTACGGCTTTTATTTTTTTTATTATTCTTTTCCATGGAACCATTACATATTTTTATCTTACGGCTTTTATTTTTTTATTATTGTTTCCCATGGAACCATTACATATTTTTATCTTACGGCTTTTATTTTTTTTAATATTGTTTTCTCATGGAACCATTACATAGTTTTATCTTACGGCTTTTATTTTTTTTTATTATTGTTTCCCATGGAACCATTACATATTTTTATCTTACGGCTTTTATTTTTTTTTATTATTGTTTCCCATGGAACCATTACATATTTTTATCTTACGGCTTTTATTTTTTTTTTATTATTGTTTCCCATGGAACCATTACATACTTTTATCTGACGGCTTTTATTTTTTTATTATTGTTTCCCATGGCAGCAATACATATTAATTACTATTACATTATTAGCATGTTCTTCTCATTGCAGCATATTTTTTTCTGTTAGGAGCAATATCTCTTCTTTCCTATTATACAAATGCATATTTTTCTCATTAAAATATTGTTTTAATGAGAAAAATCGAAATTGCTCCAGACAAGGTATGAAGCTACTTGATGTAAGATTGAATAAAATTTAACCAATTACAGCAATACATATTTTTTATTTTGATGTTTTGATTTTTTACTGTCTTTCCAAGGGCAGCAATACATATTAATAACTTAGTCATATATTTAATGAACCTTATCCGACAAATGTCTCCATATTTTTTTTAAAGTAAATAAATAACTTTTGGTATTTTTTAGATAATCTTGTCTAGAACTTTTTTCTTTCTATAAAAAACTGAAACGACAAATATTTTTATGATGGTTGATTGATTTTCACACACATTCATTTTTTTTTCCTTTTAATAAAAATAATTTGGTTGCATTTTCATTATTCTTTAAACTGAAACTTTGAATTTTGTTTTTCATTTTTGTAGACGAACACTTACGGTATTCTAACTAAATCATTTCCTCACAACCTTCAACTGCGACTTAATATTAGTAGAGGAAAGAGTGTTTTACAAATATAGATAATATTAAATACTTAAATTTCTTTCTTATTAGATAAATTTTTATCGAACTTTTAAAAAGAAAGTTTTAAAAGAAAGCTCATTTTTTATATCATCGACGGCAAACATACGACGTAAAAAAATGGGAGTAAGTATAAACCAACTTTTTAATAGATAAAAAAAATTATTTAAAATTTTTGATTTTCATTTTTTAATCTCTCTCAAACTTTTTCATGTTTTTATATTTTGGCATTTTTAAACTGTTTTTAAGTTATTTTAAATTTTGGATATGTTTTAATGTTTGATATATCTATGATTGACTAAATATGAAAATCATTATAAACTTTTGATGTTTTGGTTTTTAGTTCTTCATCTTCCGTTGCAGCATCACCTATGGTTTATTAATGGAGCATTACTCTGGGCAACATTTTTTTGTTTACTTTTTGAATGCTGTCTAAATTTGTACACCTGATTTAGGGTATGTTTGCACTACGTAATGTTGAAATGGTATCCGGTTCTTTTCATCAGGCCATTTGGGCATTTTTTAAATGTTTAAAAAAAGTTTAACTTTTAGATCATTTTTAATGTTTCATATTTCTATAATTTACTTGAAATGAAAAATCATTATAAGTTTTTGCTGTTTTCATTAAATCATTATAAGTTTTTGCTGTTTTCAGTAAATATCCGTTCCTTCCCATTTCAGCAATAACCGTCGATTCATTTTAATTGTAGTAGTGTCAATTCTATTCGCATTACAAACATTATTCATATTGGAACAGGGTCGATTCATTTTCACGAATTTAAACTTCAAAGCCATATTTCTTCTTTCCTATTACACAAATATAAATTTTTTCCCATTAGAATAATATTGAATTAATTTTAGAAAATGCTTCAGACAAGGCATAATGCCAATTTTGTAAGGAGCTAAAAATACCACAACATATTAAACAAATTGCTAACATAAGTATTAAATTGAATAGATTCTGACCCAGTCTTTTCAACTACAGCAATACATATTTTCTTTCATTAGAGCAATATCTACTTCTTTTTTTTTCTTGTATAGCACTGCATTTTTTATTTTATTTTGAGGCTTTGATATTTATTTGATCTTTCCGATGGAAGCAATATTTATAAATTACCATTACATCAATAGTACTTTCTTCTCATTGCAGCAATATCTCTTCTTTCCCAATGATGCAATACATCGTTCTCTTGCATTGCAACAATACGATTTCCTTTCCGTGCAGCAACATTCGTTCCTTCCCATTGCAGCAATATCCGTTCAATCCCATTGCCAAAATACCCGTTCCTTCCCATTTCAGCAATACTCGTTCCTTCCCATTGCAGAAATATCCTTTCCTTCCCATTGCAGCAATACTCATTCCTTCCCATTGCAGAAATATCCTTTCCTTCCCATTGCAGCAATACTCATTCCTTCCCATTGCAGAAATATCCTTTCCTTCCCATTGCAGCAATACTCATTCCTTCCCATTGCAGAAATATCCGCTCTTTCCACATTGCAGCAATACTCGTTACTTTCCATTGCAGAAATATCTGTTCCTTTCCATAGCAGCAATACTCGTTACTTTCCATTGCAACAATACCCGTTCCTTCCCATTGCAGCAATACTTGTTCCTTCCCATTGCAGAAATATCCGTTCCTTCCCATTGCAGCAATCCTCCTTCCTTCCCATTGCAGCAATCCTCCTTCCTTCCCATTGCAGCATTACTCGTTCCTTCCTCTTTCAGTAAGACCAATTATTCCCTATCCCAATTATACCTGTCCCTTCCCACTGCAGTAATATCTGTTCCTTTCTATTTCATTAATAACCGTTCTTCCCATTGCAATAATACCCGTTCCTTCCATTGCAGTAATACCCCTTCCTTCCTATTTCAGTAATACCCGTTCCTTGCCATTGCAGTAATACCCATTCTTCCAAATTCCAGTAATATCCGTTCCTTCCCATTGCAGTAATACCAGTCCCTTTTCATTTCATAATTACAAGTTTCTCCAATTTCAGTAATACCTGTTCTTTTCCATTTCATTAATACCATTATAATAATATCATTAATTTATGGAGAGTAGAAAACGCATTGTGGATGCGTTATCGGCAGCTCCTGTTACTCTCGCTTCTTCTTATTTGTCCCTCAGTCCTCATTTTTAAATGAGTGATTTTTCTGACAAAGGGAGAAGAAAAAGCTGTTTTCTAGGTTGGCAGTATTTTTGCGCGAACAGTTGGCAGAGTTGGTGGAAATTTTCTGTTTCTATGTCTATCCTTGTAGCCATGTCACTAGTAAGGGTGCTGGAGGTAAACGTTTTGTCTGGGCTGACGTTATCCGCCTGATAGTCAGGGACCCGAACCTTGGATTAACCACTAAGGAGGCTGTCCTATCAGCAGGTGCAAAGTACTGGGGCTGCTGTATTGCCATTTGGTGAATGGAATCTGGACCATGCAGTAGCTTCTGGTGGGGCCTCTCGATGCCATACTAGTGGGTAATTGTTACGGCTTTACCTTATCATGTGGTACAAAAAAAAAAAAAATTCTTCGTTTCTTTTTCTCTCTTAGTTTCCCCTCTCTGTCCTGCTCTAAGTAAATCTGTCGACCTAGTCCACAAATTCCAAAATTTCATCATGACAAGTTTCAAGAAAAAATACACGATTAAACC
The DNA here is from genome assembly GCF_053919585.1 of Euprymna scolopes. Taxonomy (NCBI): domain Eukaryota; kingdom Metazoa; phylum Mollusca; class Cephalopoda; order Sepiida; family Sepiolidae; genus Euprymna; species Euprymna scolopes. The sequence continues at coordinate 21,348,213 of NC_136525.1, read as the reverse complement.
CGGTTCTCCAACTTCCAACGTAGACCCCTACTACCATGTCTCCTTCTCCAACATCAGGGGTCTACGTTCTAACCTTCCAGAGGTTGAAACCCAATTACAGGAGACTAAACCAGACCTTTTATTTTTAAGTGAAACTGGCATTGGACAGGCTATTTCCCTTGATGAGTTTGCAATTACAGGATACTCTAACTTAACTTCTAAATCTGACCCCCAAGATCGCCATGGGCATGGAATATGTGCCTATATTAAAGATAGCTTTCCATGTGGGAGGGACATCTCCAGGGAAGATCCTAACTTACCTTATATGTGCTTCCGGGTTGCTTTAGCTCACACTACTGCATTTATATTTACTCTCTATCGCCCCCACAACAGCGGAGTTACTATCTTTCAAAGCATATCTGAGAAAATTGACCAAGTCCTTTCTACTTATCCTGCAGCTAACATTCACGTATGTGGAGACTTCAATGTTCACAACGTCGAATGGTTGACCCACTCAAACAAGACCGATGATGAGGGGAGGTTCTGTCATGATTTCTCCATTGCCTATGACCTCACTCAGATTGTTCAGGAACCTACCCGTGTGCCCGATAATGACGGCCAGTATGCGAGCCTACTAGACCTTTTTCTCACAACTTGCCCTGAACTATGTTCAGTTTCTGTTCTGTCGCCTCTTGGATCTTCCGACCACTCTGTTGTATCAATTAAGATAAAAATGAAATGTAATAAGTCCCCAGACGTACCTCTTCATCGTACAGTATATCGATACACTAAGGCTGACTGGGATAGCTTCCGTACATTTATATCTGATCTACCTCTGCATTCCATGTTTAAAAAGGATGTGTCCTCTATAGTATTAGACCTAACTGAATGGTTAATTGTAGGTATTGACCATTTCATACCCTCTAAAAAGTTTCAGCAAAAACCTAACAGCCAGCCATGGTTCTCTCCAGAATGTGCTGCTGCCATTGCGCACAGAAATCACTTTTTCCACTGCTTCAAACGTAATAGATGTATGGAAACTAAAGCCGTTTTCAGGACTGCCAGCAACCATTGTAAGAAAGTAATAAGGAACGCAAGAAAGTTGTATGCTCAATCTGTTAAGTCCAAAGTAGCTGAGCAGCGGCTTGGTTCCCACCAGTTTTGGCAAATAGCAAACAGAATCCTGAACAGAAGCGTGTGCTCCATCCCAACTATTATCAATGGATCTGAGGTAATCTCGTCAGCATCAGACAAAGCCAAACTCTTTGTCAAGAACTTTGCAGCTAATTCTACCCTTTGCGACCAAGACCGCCAACCCCCAATATTTCCTCTTGTATCAGAAAACACGCTATGTGATATACGTATATCTGTACGTGATGTTGCCAAACTAATCAAAAACCTTGATTCCAGTAAAGCAACTGGCCCTGATGGTATTCCAATCATAGTACTCAAAAAACTTCAACCTGAACTAGCGCCCATACTTACAAAACTGTTTAAACGTTGTCTTAAGGAGAATAGTTTCCCATCTTCCTGGAAAATCTCATCAGTATGCCCTGTATTTAAGAATTCAGGTGATCGCTCATCCCCCTCTCAGTACAGGCCAATAAGTCTCCTGTGCGTCATGAGTAAGTTGCTAGAATCTGTATTAAATACAGAAGTAATCAAACATCTCAACAAAAATAACCTTCTTAGTGACACTCAATATGGTTTCCGTTCTGCTAGATCTACAGCAGATGTCCTTACAGTTATATCGCATAGGATTAGCAAATCTCTCGACGGTGGCAATCTTTCTAGGGCAATTGCTCTTGACATATCTAAAGCCTTTGATAGGGTATGGCATAAAGGTTTACTTCATAAGATCGCTAGCTATGGTATAGCTGGAAAAGTCTTCTCAATTATTAAATCATTTCTTTCTGATAGATTCATAAGAGTAGTAGTTGAGGGGCAAAAATCAGAAGCTCACAATATTAATGCCGGTGTCCCTCAGGGATCCATCCTGGGCCCAACTCTTTTCCTGATCTACATTAATGATCTTCCAAATCATATCCTTACATCATTTGTAGACATTTATGCTGACGACACTACCATTTATGGTACCACATCTAAGACAGTAAACGAGCAAGTTCTCTCCAATTCTCTCTCCTCTGATCTTGAGCACGTAGTACAATGGGGAAAGGAGTGGCTGGTTACTTTTAATGCATCTAAAACCAAGCTTCTCTCTTTACATCATCAACATTCTAATCCACATTTGTCATCAATTGAAATGAATGGCTCTCGTCTTCAGGAGGCCTCAAGTTTTGACAAGCTTCTGGGCTTGACCATTACTCCTGATCTTAAATGGAACACGTATATCAAATCTGTTGCCAAGGCCGCTGGAAAAATGGTGGGATCTTTCTATCGATCCAGTAGATATCTCACTGCTGATGCTATTCTCTATCTATATAAGAGCCAGGTACGTCCAAGGATGGAATACTGTTGCCACATCTGGGCAGGAGCTGCTAGAAAGAACTTGTCCTGCCTTGATAGAGTTCAAAATAGACTTCGTAGCCTCGTAGGAGATGTCCTTTTCTCCTCCTTGCAACCTCTATCTCACAGAAGAGATGTTGCGAGTTTGTCTCTGATGTATCGTTATTTTCATGGAAAGTGTTCAACTGAGCTTCAATCTATGGTCCCCCCTCGCCAAACTTTCACAAGAAACACTCGTCTAGCTGTAAACACTATCAATAATTTCCCCCACTCTTTATCTGTGCCTAAACCTAAACGTAGATTCCATGAACAAAGCTTCTTTCTTAGAACTGCACGCCTGTGGAATTGTCTTCCGTTTTCCTGCTTTCCGGCTGACTACAATATGGTTTTGTTCAAGTCTAAAGTAAACAAGTTCTTGATGAGCCGTTCCATATAAGTTATTAAATTTACCAAATTTTCATTACTAATGATTACTATATTGACCAACTTCTACTGTACACTCTTTAACCCTTATCCTTGAGTGGCCTCTGGGCCTTGATAATGTGGTGATGCCTTTGTAAAAAAAAAAAAAAAAAAAAAAAATACCCGTTCCTTCCCATTGCAGTAATACCTGCTCCTTTCCATTTCATTTATACCAGTTATTTCCTATTCCAATAATACTCGTTACTTCCCATTGTCGTAAAATCAATTCTTTCCTATTTCAGTAGCACCCATTCTTTCCCATTGCTGTAATATTAGTTTCTTACCATTTCATTTCAGTAATACCAGGTCCTTCTCACTGTAGTAAGACCAGTTTATTTTCCATTTCAGTTATACCCATTCTTTCCCATTGCAGTATTAGCCGTTTCTTTCCTATTTTAGTAATATCCGTATCTTCCCATTGCAGTAATGCATGTTCTTATCTATTTCAGTAATGCGAGTTCTTTAGCATTGCAGTAATACATGTTTATTCCCAATACAATAATGTAATTTAACCACCTGCAATTTTAGAAAATTGCTTCAGTAACATGTGACATGCTTTTTAATGTGAGCAATCCCGGATACTACCAGGCAGCCTGACTGGCCCAAACTGTTTAAGTGGTAATGCAAAATGTGGGAATAAAAGATAACTTCGGGAAAATTAATAACATTTTTTGTGACGGAATCGTTACATGGTTTTAGATAGTAATGTCTTGCATTGTATATGACCTTTTCACTTTTGCCTGTGTGAGAAAACTTATAATGGAAAATTTATTTTCTGCTGGGGAAATCACCTAATCAATATGCACAAGTGATTTGGTCAATTAGCCAATCAGGGCGAACTCGAGTTTGGTGTAATTAAGAGGAATTATCTGGATGAGGACCCCAGACTCCGCAGGCCCAGCAACGCTACCTTGCAATAAAAGGATGCAGTGAAGAGCAGAAACCTTTGTTGGCGTTTAAAATAGGGTCTTCCTACACTACCCATGCCACGCCCCCATTCACTGACAGTCCGATAAAGAGAGAAAAGACAATCGGTTGTCGAGAAAATAACTGCCGTTAAATTACTGTCGAAACAGACTTCTTGTCGAAAGAAAAAGAAATTGCATATATTTTTCTTTTCTCCTATTCATAACAGTAAAAATAACTTTTTCTTGTATTCGGAATTAATTTAATAATTAATCTTTATAAATGAAAATCCAAGATTACGTCTGGATTCAGTTATTTGTTGCGACGGCACTCATGACTACCGCACGAATGAATGATATCAATTGAAAGTAATTTCTTTCAGGATACAGCAAGCTAGAGAAAGGGTGGCAACCTAGCGCTGATGAATCCATGGTGTGTGTTTTCCTTGGAGACTTTTAGTTGTGTACTTTGGTCTTTTTGAATTAAAAAAAATATTTTTTCTATTTTTGTTCTTTACCTACTAGCCACTTTTGAGGTAGGAAATACAAGAATTTCACATCAAATCTATCATCGGAGAACTATTGAATTTTCCTGGGTGTTCCGAAATTGGATCTGCCTGACTATACTTATGAACCGGTGAACACTACGGTCTTCACCGTGTTATATTGGTTCTTCTGTGACAGGAAGTTACCTTTGACTGGCAGGGGGGCACCGTGTTATAATAATACCAGTTCCTTTCCATTTCAGTAATACCCGTTTTCTACGAAATTTATTTTTCTACATAGTCACAACAATTCTCAATGCACTTTTGCCAAGAATTCAGTGACGCATCTCTCCTTCTGACGTACGTCCATGACAGAGGTTGCTTTCTTAGAGTCCCACACCGTCACCGTCAATATTTGTAAGAGCCAAATACAATTTTCAGAACATAAATGCATAAGTTCAGTCATCATAACAATGTAATTTGCAATTCTCTCTGATTCACGCAAGCAAAATAAAAAATAGGAGGCATTACTTTTGAAACGCCAGTCGTACATTTTTTTTTATCATTGCAATAATACGTTCCTTTCTATTACAGCAGTAAATATTATTTTATCATTACAGCACTATTTATTTCTTTCTCTGAATGGGAAAGCACTATATATTGCTCTAATGAGAAAAAATAAATTTTTAAAAATAAATATGAAAAATACAGAAATAAAATAAAAAATAAAATTTAAAAACAAAAAATAAAGAAAATTTTTTTTTGTCGTTTAGCAATATTCGTTCCTTTCTATTATAGCAATCTATATTTTCTCATCAGAGCTAAATATTTTAGATCCCAGTGCAAAATACATGTTTATCCTATTGAAGCGTTTAAAAAATGGCCGCAACTTAGTCGTACATTTTATGAACCTAACCTGACAAATGTCTAGATATTTCATAATAAAAGTAAATAAATAACTTTTAGTATTGTTAGATAACCTTGTCCTGAATGTTTTTCTTTCCTTACAAAATTGAAACGACAAACATTTTTAAGATGGTTGATTGATTTTCACACACCTTTATTTTTTTTCCTTTTAACAGAAATTATCTGGTTTCACTTTTATTATTTTTTAAAGTGAAACCATAAATTCTATTTTTCATTAGGTAGATAAAAACTTACTTTATTTTCAATTAATCATTTCCTCACAACCTTTAACATCGACTTAATATTGGTGCCATAAAAGGAAAGGGCGTTTTGAAAATATAGACAATTTCTTTCTTATTAGAAAAATTTCATCGAACTTTTAAAAGGAAAGTTTCAATAGGAAGCTCATTTTTTATAGCATATACGGCAAACATACGACGTAAAATATGGGAGTAAGTATAAACCAACTTTTTAATAGATAAAAAATTATTTAAACTTTTTGACTTTTTGATTTCTCTCATCTTTTTATTTTATTATGTTTTTATATTTTGTCATTTATAAACTTTTTTTAATTTATTTTAAAATTTTGGATATGTTTTAATGTTTGATGTATCTGTTATATATAGGGTTATATAAAAGAGAGTCTTAATGAGAGTTTGTCTTAGAAAGAGTCTTATTATTAGAGGGATGTTTAGAAAGGATTCCGAGAGAGAGAGAGAGAGAGAGAGAGAGAGAGAGAGAGAGAGAGAGAGAGAGAGAGAGAGAGAAAGAAGTTGTAAGAGACTTAGAGAGATTGTTCATGTTAGGAGAGATTCTTATATATTAAAAAGTTCATTCCTTAATTGTGTTGAATGGAAGAAGAAAGCTCTTTGAGTGAGGACATAGTGTTCAGACAGTTCGGACATGATGATGTTGAGACGTGTATGTAAAGACATATAACACAAATATATAATACAATTGGACTTTACCTTTTTGTAAGAAGCATAAACACAAGACGAGCTTTACAAAACACATAATGGTTTATTTCTCACACGACCGGCCGGGATTTCCATCCTCAAGAATTCAAAGTTTCACATTTTTTTCTTGAAGTGACGTCTCGCTCCTAGACGACTGAATCTCTCTGAGTTTTCTCACTGACTGACTAACTCTAACTAAAGTTTTTCTCTATTCCTAGAACTTTCTATTTTCCGTGGCGTCGTACACATGTTAAAACGCGTGCCTTCTTTCACGTGTTATGGACATACGTGTCCAAAACTTTTCCTATTTCTACAAAAGGAATTTTAACCTATATTCAATATGTTAAAAACATTATCTTATAAGCTGCATTCTTTCAATTTAAAATTTCATAACAAACTTGAGAGTCCACATTCTTTCCTTGAAATATTTATCTATATTCTAAACAAATGTTTGTTTTACATTTTTAAATTCTCACACGTAATCTATTTCTAAACTAGATTACGAGGTTCGAATTTCGCCTATCCTATTTCATTTTCATTTTAAACTAAATTCTCCATTTTTATACTTACATGAAAACGGGACAGCCCTTATCATGTAACATTCCTCCCTTCAATATTTCACAAAAAAATGTATTTTTAAATTTAGTACATTGACTATGATTGACTAAATATGAAAATCATTATAAGGTTTTGATGTTTTGATTTTAAGGTTTTCATCTTCCGTTCCAGCATTACCTATGATTTATTAATGGAGCATTACTCTGGGCAACAATTTTATTTTTACTTTCTGAATGCTGTCTAAATTTGTACACCTGATTTAGGGTATGTTTGCACTACGGAATGAGAGAATTGACACCCGGTTCTTTCATCATGTCATTTTGGCATTTTTTTAAATGCTTTAAAAAGTTTAACTTTTAGATCGTTTTTAATGTTTCATATTTCTATAATTTACTTTATATAAAAAAAAATCATTATAAGTTTTTGCTGTTTTCAGTTTAAATCCTTCATTTTCATTGCAGCAGTGTCTGTTCTATTCGAATTACAAACATTATTCATATTGGAACAGGATCGATTCATTCCCACTAGCGCAATTCATTTTCAGGGCAATATTTTTTCTGTTTGGAGCAATGTCTCTCCTTTCCTATTACACAAATACATATTTTTTTCATTAAAACAATATCTAATTTTTTTATTGAAATTGACCCAGACAAGGTATGAAGCCACTTAATGTAAAATTGAATAAATTTTGATCTAGTGCAGCGATATACATTTTCTCTCATTATGGCAATATATTTCTTCCCCTTGTAGCTGTACATATTTTTTATTTTGATGCTTTGATTTTTTACTGTTCTTTCCCATGGCAGCAATACGTAATAACTTAGACGTACATTTTATGAACCTAACCCGACATATATCTTCACATTTTTTTGTAAAAGTAAATAAATAACTTTTAGTATTTTTTAAAATTATCTTGTCTTGAACTTTTTTCTTTCTATAAAAAACTGAAACGACAAACATTTTTAAGATGGTTGATTGATTTTCACACACCTTCATACTTATTTCTTTCAACAAAAATAATTTAGTTGCATTTTCATTATTCTTTAAAGTGAAACTATGAATTTTATTTTTAATTTTTATAGATGAAAACTTATGGTATCCTAAATCAATCATTTCCTAACAACCTTCAACTGGAAATTACTCCAGACAAGGTATGAAGCCACTTGATGTAAAATTGAATAAATTATGACCCATTACGGCAATACATATTTTATCTTATTATGGCAATATATTTCTTTCTTTTTTAGCTGTACATATATTTTTTTGATGCTTTGATTCTTACATTTACAATTGCAGCAATACTCGTCCCTTTCAATCGCTGTAATACCACTTATTTCCCATTTTAGTAATACCAGTTCTTTTTTTATTATTTAAGTAATACCAGTTAATTCCGATTTCAGTAATACCAGTTCATTCAGATTTCAGTAATACTAGTTTCTTTCCATTTCAGCAATACACGCTGCTTCTTATTTAAGTTACACCAGTTCCTCCCCACTGCAGGAATACCAGTTCTTTCCAATTGTAGCAATACTCGTCCCTTCCAATTAAGACTAGTTATTTCCCATTTCAATAATACCCATTATATCTCATTTTAGTAATACCCGTTCCCTCCCATTTCAGTAATGCCAGTTATTTCCCATTTCTATACTACCCGTTACTTCCCATTTTAGTAATACCCGTTTCTTCCGATTGCTGTAATACCCGTTCCTTCCAATTTCAACAATACCAGTTATTTCCCATTTTAATAATACCCGTTACTTGTCATTTTAGTAATACCTGTTCTCTCCCATTGAAATAACACCCGTTTCTTCCTATTGCACCAATACCAGTTCCTTCTCACTGCAGTAAGACCCGTTTCTTATTCTTTTTCAGTAATACTCATCCTTCCCATTTCAGTAACACTAGTTCCTACCTATTGCAGTAATACACCTTTCTTTTCATTTCAGTAATACCCATTTCTTCCTTCTGCAGTAATACGAATTCTTTAACATTGCAGTAATACCCGTTTATTTCCAATGCAGTAATGCGATTCAACCCCCTGTGATTTTCGAAAATTGCCTCAGTAATGTGTGAATTAGAGCTGAATTAATGCTTTTTTTATGTGAGCAATCCCGAGCACCAGCAGGCGGCCTTGCTGACCCAAACATTTTGATTCCTGATGATTTAGTATTTTTAGATAATCTTGAACGTTTTATTTCTATACAAACCTGAAACGACAAACAATTTTTATGGTGGTTGATTTTGGTTGCGTTTTCATTATTCTTGAATGTTAAACTATGAATTTTGTTTTTAATTTTTGTAGATGAAAATTTACGGTATTCTGAATCAATCATTTCCTCACAACCACCAATTGCGACTTAATATTTGTGCCATAAGAGGAAAGAGTGTTTGAAAAATATAAACAATATTGAAGACCTTAATTTCTTTCTTTTTTTTTTTAGATAAATTTTATCAAACTTTTAAAAAGAAATATTTAATAGTAGAGCCTCACTTTTTTTTATATCTTATACAGCAAACATACGACGCAAAATATGGGAATAAGTATGAACTAACTTTTTAATAGATAAAAAAAATATTTAAACTTTTTGTTTTTTGATTTCTCTCAAATTGTTTTTATATTTTTCATGTTTTGGCATTTTTTGAATATTAAAAAAAAATGTTTAAACTTTTTGTTTTTTTATTTCTCTCAAATTGTTTTTATATTTTTTATGTTTTGGCATTTTTTGAATATTAAAAAAATGTTTAAACTTTTTGTTTTTATTTCTCTCAAATTGTTTTTATATTTTTTATATTTTGGCATTTTTTTGATAGATAAAAAAATATTTAAACTTTTTGTTTTTTGATTTCTCTCAAATTGTTTTTATATTTTTTATGTTTTGGCATTTTTTGAATATTAAAAAAATGTTTAAACTTTTTGTTTTTTTATTTCTCTCAAATTTTTTTTATATTTTTTATGTTTTGGTATTTTTTTTAATAGATAAAAAAATATTTAAACTTTTTGTTTTTTGATTTCTCTCAAATTGTTTTTATATTTTTTATGTTTTGGCATTTTTTTTAATAGATAAAAAAAATATTTAAACTTTTTGTTTTTTTATTTCTCTCAAATTTTTTTTATATTTTTTATGCTTTGGCATTTTTTTTAATAGATAAAAAAAATATTTAAACTTTTTGTTTTTTTATTTCTCTCAAATTGTTTTTATATTTTTTATGTTTTGGCATTTTTTTTAATAGATAAAAAAAATATTTAAACTTTTTGTTTTTTTATTTCTCTCAAATTTTTTTTATATTTTTTATGCTTTGGCATTTTTTTTAATAGATAAAAAAAATATTTAAACTTTTTGTTTATTGATTTCTCTCAAATTGTTTTTATATTTTTTATGTTTTGGCATTTTTTTGAATATTAAAAAAAATGTTTAAACTTTTTGTTTTTTGATTTCTCTCAAATTGTTTTTATATTTTTTATGTTTTGGCATTTTTTGAATATTAAAAAAATGTTTAAACTTTTTGTTTTTTGATTTCTCTCAAATTGTTTTTATATTTTTTATGTTTTGGCATTTTTTGAATATTAAAAAAAATGTTTAAACTTTTTGTTTTTTGATTTCTCTCAAATTGTTTTTATATTTTTTATGTTTTGGCATTTTTTGAATATTAAAAAAAATGTTTAACTTCTAGATCTTTTTTAATGCTTGATATTTCTATAATTTATTTAATATGAAAATAGTGGGGGGGTGGAGAACCATGATTAAGTACTCTAAAGGCTTCCAGGGATTACCAAACCTTCTTTTAAGGCAGGGGTGGGGGAGTAGTATCTGTTTTGTGGTCACAAGGTAATCTCCTAGACATTATCTTCTCCGTTTTTGTTTAGGTGGGGGAATATTGTTCGTTTTGCTATCAGAAAGCAAATATTCCAAGCATTATTTTCTTTTCCTTTGATTAATAATAGTTAATATGTGATTAATAATAGTTAATATGTGATTAATAATAGTTAATGTTTGTTTAGTAATAATAGTTAATATGTGATATTCGTACCAAACAAACTCTTAGCCGTAGCGAAAAGAAAATATTACCTGTGATGTACATAAAAGTTATTAAAACCGAAACTCACGTCAAATCATTGAGTATTATTTAAATAATAAATAAGGTGCTTCTGCAGTATAGCACCCATATGAAAAAACAAACGCTTAGTCGTGCGGAAAAGTTAGCACAACCGAAAATTACATAAAATAATCGAAGAGTTTCATTTTTAAATAAGAAATAAGACACTTGCACAGTAATCTACCTAAGAAATAACGTAGTTGTACAGTATAATACCCATATAAAAGAAACACAGAAAATCTTACGTGTGACGCCCATAAAAGTTTTAAAACCGAAAACACATCAAATCATCAAGTAATATGAGTTTTCATTGTTTTCTCATATAGGTAGAATACTGTAGAAGTACCTTATTTATTGGGTAGAATACTGTACAAGCACATTATTTCAAATTATATTATTGTGATAGCGGGTAGAGGGAACGGGAGAGGGCATCAGGAGCCAGTTACGGAAATGTCTGAAGCAGTTTACGATCTAAACATCACTTTATTTCATATATATTTTTAAGAGTGGCTTGTATGGTGTAACTTCCGGTAATGGCTGAAGCAGTTTACGATCTAAACATCACTTTATTTCATATATATTTTTAAGTGTGGACTGTATGGTGTAACTTCCGGTAATGGCTGAAGCAGTTTACGTTCTAAACATCACTTTATTTCATATATATTTTTAAGAGTGGACTGTATTGTGTAACTTCCGGTAATGGCTGAAGCAGTTTACGATCTAAACATCACTTTATTTCATATATATTTTTAAGTGTGGACTGTATGGTGTAACTTCCGGTAATGGCTGAAGCAGTTTACGTTCTAAACATCACTTTATTTCATATATATTTTTAAGAGTGGACTGTATGGTGTAACTTCCGGTAATGGCTGAAGCAGTTTACGATCTAAACATCACTTTATTTCATATATATTTTTAAGAGTGGACTGTATGGTGTAACTTCCGGTAATGGCTGAAGCAGTTTACGATCTAAACATCACTTTATTTCATATATATTTTTAAGTGTGGACTGTATTGTGTAACTTCCGGTAATGGCTGAAGCAGTTTACGTTCTAAACATCACTTTATTTCATATATATTTTAAGAGAAAGCGCTGTAAGAAGTCATTCTCGAAAATGGCTAAAAGTCACTTTAATCAATTTAACAAATTCAGACATTCAATTTCATAATGAAGTAAGAATATTTATCTTATAATATATATATACTAGCAAAGATACCCGTGCTTCGCACGGAGCTTTGTTGCGCACTCGGGTACCAAAATCTGTGGGCACCTTTCCAGTAAGTTGATGTTGTAAGAGCAACGATTGCATAAGGTGATTAACATTTTAACTACCTCTTGTAGTGACTGAAATTCAATCAGGAACTTCACAAAACATTTTCATCAAAAAGGAAGGTTACTTGATGTTACATAGTAAATTTTTCATTGAAGTAATTTTCAACTCTTGCTTAAATTTTATCTTGCACATTCAATACTAAAAACTTACCACAATCAGATCATGTCAGTTTTTCCTCATATCCATTTCTCGAACTTTTCACTGAAGAGCCTCAGGGTAAACTACATTTCTGCTGCTTTGATTTGGAGCCAGAATGTAGAGTTTTTCTGAACTTCCTGTCCGGCTGATGGAGACGTAGAACACACCGTGACTGAAGCAGTCTGATGTCAAGTCTACGCCAATGGTGTTAAATGTCTGACCTTGACTTTTGTTTATGCTCATTGCAAAACACACCTTCACAGGAAATTGGAGTCTCCGGAATTTAAATGGAAGTTCTGAGTCCGATGGAACTAAGGGGATCCTTGGCAGTAGAACGGTTTCACCTTTGTAGGGACCACAGGAAATGGTGGCCTCAAGCACATTGGTGTGCAATCTGGTGATAACACATCTGGTTCCGTTTGTTGTTTTTGGCGGTTCCAAGGATCGAAGAATCATGATTGGCGATCCAATTTTGAGATTTAAAATGTGTGGAGGCATTCCAGATATCTCCAAAGAGTTTAAAAACTCCACAGGGTAGTGAACAGCTTCATATTCATTAGTAGCCGAATCAACTGACTTGTATTGCTTTGTGTCTCCTGGAAATTCATCCATTATTGAATTTTTCAAATGATTCACATTGCTGTTTAATGGCGAAATAATAGCCCTCTCAGCAAGCCAATCCGGTGATTTTCCATTGTTTTGCAGGTCTGGGTACACTTTGTCTTTCAGTTGCTTCTGATTACCGACACATTTACCAAGCGCAGTTGGAATCTTAATTGTGTCAGGTGAAGAAGTGATAGGAAACTGACCATTACCGATTTGGAGAAGCAATTTTGAGAAGTCTGCTGCAGCTGTGTTATCAGAGATATAGGCTCTCATATTAGTAGTCAGTCTCTTTACTATAACGTGCCTCCAGAGATAGGATTGTTTCAAACTTGCATTGACAATGTTAGCCCTTGTGCCATTTTTAACCACTGGGAGGATTTGACGGAAATCACCGCAAAATAAGGTTGGAATGCCACCCATGGGATTCTTGTTTCCTGTGATGTCTTGCAGTGTTCGGTCAATTGCTTCATAAGCACTCTTGTGCATCATTGGGGCTTCGTCTACAATGATTGCAGAGGTGTCTCTAATTACATTTGCCAAGGCTGAGTTACCAGTAATTTTGCAAACTGGCTGATCCATTCGATGAGTATCCAAGGGTACTTTAAAAGTGCTGTGAAGAGTGCGGCCACCTTGTAGTAGAGTAGCAGCAATGCCACTGAATGCTGTTGCAAGCACAATCTTTCTCATGGATCTAATCTTTGCAAGGATCAAATTGATTACAAAAGTCTTGCCCGTACCACCTGGAGCATCAAGAAACATCATGTTTTTGTTTATTTCACCTTGTGCTTCCAACATTGCCATGAATGAATTGTAAACTTCTCTTTGAGAATCGGTCAGTTTTTCTTGCATATTTTCTGCTTGTAGGGAAAGTTCTTCAAGATTATAAGTAACTTCACGTTGATACTCTCTCGCGAGTCTTTCATCTCTCCCTTGCGTTGGTGCAGGTAATCCATAGCTTGCCAATGGTTGACCGCACATAAGGAGAACTTTTTCTTCAATTAGACAAAGAGTTTTATTGTAGATGTCCTCATTAAAATCTGCTTCTGGATTGTTAACTTCTTGCCTGTATCTGTGAAGAATGTCTTCAGATATTACATCACGAAAAGCCATCCAGATCTCAAGAGGATTTCTTGGCTCACAGGCTGTTAAAATTATCACAAATAGACTTCGCAAATTTGAAGGTGATTGAGTGGCACTTGCCTCTCCTACTGCTTGATGCAAGTGATGGTCATTTTCTAGAAGGCCTCGAGCAAGGCACGCTGCTCTGTATGTTTCAAACACCTGACCATTGTATGCTCGCAAATTTTGAAATGAAGTTGGACCAGCAACCTCATTGAGCAACAGGCGTAAGAAATAACACTCCCCTGCTTTTGGACTAATCGTGTAGATTCTCCCAATGCATGGTGCCTTCCATACATCATCATTTTCAGTACCTTCAACTTGTACCCCACGCATTCTTCTCATCCATTTCTTTGTCGATTTGTTCCAAGTGTAAAACTCAGGGACTTCTACGTATTTGAGACCCCTTGCAAAGTCATCCTCATGGCAGAGTTGAAAAAATGCTGTCAAAGTTGTGGCAGGCGGTGGACCTTGGGCTCGTTCCAGAGCAGTATCAGCTGAGAACATGACACGCTGCCCATTTTCAAGATGAACAGAAAGTTGTACAATTGGGGGGAAATGTTCATGGATGGGATGTTCCAATATCCTCCAGGCCGCCTCTGAACTGCCGACATACCTTGCATTCTGGAACTGCTGGATCTCATCCACAATGTGACTTTGTACTTGGCCTTGTTGGTTAGCTGCTCCATCAGTTCTTTGTAGTTCAAACACTGCTTGATCACATCCTTTATTCACGTATTTGAGGACATATTTGATGCTTTGGATCGAGCTGCAAATTTCTACGTTAATGTGAGCGTTGAACTGCTGAAGGAGGACCTTGTTGTACGGAGCAATCCACTGGTTTGTTATTTCTTGATTAACATACCGACCATTTCTCTTCATCCTTATTGTACCAGTCTGGCCTCCATCTTCTGGTTTTCTTTGCCTGTACTTGGGGTAAGAGTCTTGGCCTTGCTCGGTACACTGAAGAAATTCTTTTGGGTATTTTTTGGAACATTTGTTGTCAATCATACATGGACAATTTGGATTAAATGGTCCACAAGGTCCATGCACCATATGTGCCATCACTTTATCATGAAGATCAGGATCTTCCTCTTTGTCAGGGATCTCTGCAGTTATGCAGAGATCCATTTTTTCTGGTAGAAGTTTGTCCTCTGGGGCCTTCCAGGTGAGGATGTGTGCATGCGGCAGTCCTCTTTTTTGATATTCAATACTGTACAGGAAAGCCCTCAACCTGCCAAATCCTCCCTTTTTAATAAATTCAAGTAACTTTTTTAGCTTCTGCCTGAAAATCCTGGCAACAATATCTAGACGATCCTGAGGGTCTTGCCCTTGAAGACAATTTTCTGTAATTTCTGTCCACTTTGGATTTGTTGTGAACGTGATGAAGAGGTCGGCTCGGCCCATTCGCCGAACATATGCCATGGCATCACTTTGACGCTCAAACATGTATCGAGGGCCTCCTGTATAAGTTGCCGGAAGTACAACTCGTTGACCAAACTGTTCTGGATTCCCATCCTCCCTAAGAATTGAATCTCTCAAGTTGCTATAATTGTCAGCTCTCAGGGTCTGTTGCTCATGCCTCAGGAACTGTAAACGTTCTGTTCCAATCTTGCAGTACACATCCACCAGCCATTGTTGAAATAGCCTTCGGTACCAGAGAAAATAGTTTCCAGGTCGAGTCATTAAATGGTACGAATAAAATTGCTGTTGGGTAACTTTTCGCCCATTGGATGCCTTCATGTAGATGTTGTAAGATGGAGAACCATAGGGGTACATTAACGGGTACATTAAAGTATCGTAGAGGGGATGTAGTTCGGAGATCCATTTTAATGTATCATTTCTAAAACGCAAGACAATATCCCGGTTAGCTGTTGGTTCATTCTCCATTAATATTCCAATCTCATACGTTGTTGTTGGAGCATTGAATCGCCGTGGATGCTCTTCTTGCGGCCTTCGGTCTTCCCTTATGACAACTTTATGTTCTACCAAGTGTTCTTCTTCAATCCTCTCCTTTGTTGTTTTCAGCTGACAAATAAAGCTGTTGTTCTCATGTAAAAATTCAGTCAGACTTTGGAGAATGTCTCTATTGAGTCTACTGTCACGTCCCCGATTATGTAGTTCCTCTTCCAGACTATCCAAGAAGTAGACTTGAATAAACTTTGCTGTTTCATCTTCAGGTGGTAAAAGACTCCCAATCTGGTGGTAAACCTGGCCTCGAATTCTAAAAGAAGGATTCCACCCATGTGCTGACGCAATTTTGTGACCAAATGATGTCATTGCAAAACAATTGTTATAACTGCGTAGATTTTGCAGAAAATCTTTAGAGATGGGACCATTGCCGGAGAGCAAATCTTGAAGCAACTGAGGCAGTGGTGGAAAGCTATCAAGCACAACTTTGCCAGAAGAACAACAACAACAACCAGGGGGTTCTCCTTTAAATTTTACAGCTGAGCAATGTTGACATACTTTGTCCATTTTTCCTATATCAGCTGTAGTGAGAGAGTCATTTTTGTTGTAGAGCAATCCTTTTCTATTGCAGTGTTCTATTTCATGGTGTCTCAAAGCAGTCATTCGTTGTCTAGCTGCCTCGTTTTCTGTCAATTGCTGGGGCAAAGTCATACTCTCTCTCCATGCAGCCTCTCGTTGTTGCCCTTGGTATAGGCGAAAGCTTCGTTGGGTTTCCAATTCATTCTGATGTCGTTGAGCCACTCTCAACTGACCTTGTGTACGTCTACTTACCTCATATAATTCATTCGATCGTAATATTGCTTCTCTTTCCAGTGCATATCTTTGCCTTTCTTGAATTTCATCTTGTGATGAATTTAACCGCCTTACAGCATGTCTAGTTCTGTCAGCTTCACGTTGGGTTTCTCTTTCCAAATCTGACAGTCTTGCTCTCCTTTCTCTTTGACGTATCCTGTTAAGTTCTAGACGTCTTTCTCTATCTGAATTGTTTTCATTGGAGCGAATTGCAGCAACTCTTAGTCTATTAGCTTCCAATCTTTCCATTCTTTCTTCCTCACTTTCGTTTCTACTTCGTTTGGGTGGCATAATTTCGGTTTTAAACGGAATTGTTTAACGATATTAATGATTGTAAATTAATTAAGCGTAAAGGAAATGTATACTAACTGAAATGGACGAACTATAAATAATATTTCTGAATAGTACAATTATAAACAATTATATTGTACCTATTTACTATGCCTCCCCACGGGACAGAGTTAGACACCAGGGTCGTTTTTTAACGTGGAGAAAAGGTACAAAAATAAAAATTGTCTCAGTCGTGAAGGATTTCTCCTCCACCGAAAGAGAACAAGAAAATGAAGTGCAGCATCTGAAGAACAGATACTACACTTTGATCTTGACCAAAAGGAATGAATAAAAGCGACCTACGTGTGACTCATTACTTCCGGGTGTAAACGTCACAGTCTAAAAGTAATAATTAAAAAAAAAAAGTAAATGTAAAATAAATGTAATACCAACTTAGGTTAACTAATATATGTAAACAGTACAATTAAAACAGTTCTATTAAAACAAATAATTACTAAGATCTAGGTAATTGTTAGTCTCATTGTTATGGTTTTAAAGAAAAAAATGTGTAAAAAAAGTTCTGCTTTTGTGAGTACGTGTATTTCTTTTAAATTACATAACCTTTTTATTTTATTATTATATCTCTTTTAAATTTATATATTTTGTTAGTAAACTGGAAGAAATTCAGTTGAATAAAACCTTGTTCGTGTTCTTTACGTTAAACTCATTTATAAAAGGTTCATCCGGTTTAAAGAAAGCACTAAGTTTAAATAAGACTGGAAATAACTAATTCAATATATAAATAGAAAAATGAAATAAATATAAGCTTTAAGTCTTAAGATAGTAATAATCAAAATGTAATAAATTATTTGTAGTTCAAATCTATGATAAGACAGGCTTTCGAAATAGGCTCGACCAGAAAGATTAAATTGGAACGAAATTATAATCTCCGTGCCATTTTCAAAACAACCCCACAAAAGTAACGATATCCTACAGTTGGTTAAATGACAATGGTTGTAAGAAAAATGTAAAAGAAAATGCGCTTATCTGTTTATTTTGACCTGTTTTATTTAATTAAAAAAAAATTGGCTATAACTGGAAGAGAGCGTTATGTTTTTGGGGTTGTTTAAAAAATAGAATGGAAATAAAGTTAGTTCCGTTTTAATTGTCTTTAATTGCGGCAAGCGCTAACAAAATCGAAAAATCACTGTTTACATTCGAAATGTTAACTTTTATAGGTTTACAGGTTTGCTGACAAGGCTGGGGGTGTTTAATACAATTATTTTACTAAATTGATTTTTTTCATTTAAAAATAAA
>NC_136525.1:21244854-21322354 GCF_053919585.1 Euprymna scolopes | reverse complement strand
GAGAATTATATATATATTTTATTTATTTATTTTTTTCTCACTGGTCTTCCAACTGAAACCAAATTCCCCTCTTTCCTCATTCGATTCTTAGCTTTTAATTTACCATTCTGACGTTTCCTCTTAGAGGGTCAGACGATAAGGCCTTAAGGACATTTTAATAACTTCACCTGCCCGTTTTTTTTTTTTTTGTTTGTTTCTTTGGTATTTAAATTAAATTATGTTTCCTCTGAAATTTCTCCTTCCATTTTGTTGTACCAAGAATTTACTTATATATATATATATATATATATATATATATATATATATATATATATATATATATATATATATATATATATATATTTATATCTATATATATATATATCCAACTATATTTGGCAACTAAAAAATAGCAATATTTCTTTCAACTTAAAATGGCAAATAATTGAGACTTGCAAATCATATAAACCAGGAGATAAATTTTGTACATTATGTACAAAAGAAACCCTAAAAATTTTAAAATATGAGGATATAAAAAGCACAACCAAACTAGTAAATTCAAGACACGAGCTTCTATCGTGTAATCATAAACGTTGGTTTAAATTTAATAAATATAAACCACCTTAAATTATTAAAAATTACTCATTAGTAAAAATAGATTTTTTTTTTTTTTTTTTTTTTTTAATAAATTAAGTTAAACCAATTACCGCCCTTAGACTCGTAAATCAAATAATAAATAAAGCCATGACAATTATCTCCCCTTAAAAACTTGCAAAAAAAAAAAAAAAAAAAAAAAAAAAAAAACTCTCTCTCTATAGATATTAACTGTAGCGTCTCTAAATCAAAATACGCTAACGGAAACAATTTACTGCACGAGCGTCGCCCTTTTAAAATTCATCATTCAATAAAATAAAAAGCTATAGCAAACATCTAAATGACTACTTTAAATACAGTTCCTGATTTCAAAAAAAGAAAAACCAAAAGGTAATTATATATCTATATATTTTTAAATCAAATTTATTATGTAAATTCAAAAATATATATATTTTTTCTACTCATTTCTATCTCTAACCTATACAAATTTTCTTATTAATTTTCTTATAAATTTTATATCCAAACCTTTTACTTCAATTTTTCAGATTCATCTGCCTTACTTTTAATGCTAGGTTTATTTTTGGTGTCTTTTCAATTCAATAGAAATCCTCCTAAATTTGCTGATGAGGAGACCGTGCTTACCAAAAAAACTATGTATAATTATTCTACGTGACTTCATGTATACCACAAATAAAAAGCACGGATTTCCGAAACGATCGTACAGATAATTGACTTTGTTGTTGTTCCTTCTTATGAAACTGATTTTTAATTTAATTAAATTTTGATTGTTAAATTTAAAAAATTTTAAAACTTTTAAATTATAAATCACATTACTTAATATTGAATTAGCTCTAGGACATTTAACTATCGAGCTTATTATATATCTAAATTACAACGAGCATTTCCTGTATTTTAATTAAACTAGTAATTTCACTATTACATTAAAATACACTTAGCTCTTTAGACTATTATTCTAATCTCCTTTAAATTATATATATATATATATATATATATATATATATATATATATATATATATATATATATATATATATATATGATAATAGAATAGATTAAATAATAATAATAATAATAATAATAATAATAATAATAATAATAATAATAATAATGATAACTAGCAGAACCCATGGAAATTCCACGGTAGTCGAAAACATAAGCAAACAATAGAATGTCCTTCAATAGAAAAATCAATGTAATGCTAGTTCCGATCAGACCGTGAATTAAAAGATATATATTTTTCTAGCCAAATATGGAGAACTACTTGAGGTATATATTACAAGAAATAGAACTATAGTAAGACATCACTCTTTTCTAAAGATTATAATTTAAATCAAATTGACTTGTAAATCAGTTAGTAATAACATACGTCACAATCTTTTCTTGATAATCTGATAATTTTGCATGTAAGAAATAAGATTTGATAAAAACAATTTTTTCATAATGGTAAGAAAATGAAATGAATCAGGAGAGAGTGCGATTGGTGGGATTTGGTTAAAGAAAAATAGTGTGGGGTGTTGGCAGATGATATGGCAACACTTGCAAATATATATATATATATATATATATATATATATATATATATATATATATATCTATATTTTTATAAAGTAATAGGGTTCGTGTGTTTCTGTCTGTGTGTACAGCTCTCCATCATCAACGAAATATAAAGGTGGTAAGAGGGTAGATCTCTCCTGGTAGAGAAACATTAGAACCCATTTTAGGATGTTTCTGTTATAGGAGACATAAGAATCTATGCCTAATTTCTTTATATACTAGTCTACAAACCACCCCCATATCGAATGACTTATGCTCATTTGCATATCACATTATATTAAATCTCTTTAACTAATTACCTCGACCTTATTACATATTAGAAATATTCTAATCATTTCAACTGTACTATTTACAAAATCTATTTAACATTTAATTATTTAATATATTTTCATTTAATTTTATATTCGATTTATTTCACTTTACGTATATTATCAAAACAATTCATTGGCGAGGAAAGCTTTATGTTTTGGGATTGTATTGAAAATGTAATGGAAATTTCAATTTCGTTCCGTTTTAATCTTTTATATTTTACTTGCCAATATAATTGAAAGAATACAATTCAACTATCGTAATTTTATATAAATAAACAAAAACAAATATTTTAAAATAAAACTTTATTAAAAAAGAAATAATTTTATTTTTAAATGAAAAAAATCAATTTAGTAAAATAATTGTATTAAACACCCCCAGCCTTGTCAGCAAACCTGTAAACCTATAAAAGTTAACATTTCGAATGTAAACAGTGATTTTTCGATTTTGTTAGCGCTTGCCGCAATTAAAGACAATTAAAACGGAACTAACTTTATTTCCATTCTATTTTTTAAACAACCCCAAAAACATAACGCTCTCTTCCAGTTATAGCCAATTTTTTTTTAATTAAATAAAACAGGTCAAAATAAACAGATAAGCGCATTTTCTTTTACATTTTTCTTACAACCATTGTCATTTAACCAACTGTAGGATATCGTTACTTTTGTGGGGTTGTTTTGAAAATGGCACGGAGATTATAATTTCGTTCCAATTTAATCTTTCTGGTCGAGCCTATTTCGAAAGCCTGTCTTATCATAGATTTGAACTACAAATAATTTATTACATTTTGATTATTACTATCTTAAGACTTAAAGCTTATATTTATTTCATTTTTCTATTTATATATTGAATTAGTTATTTCCAGTCTTATTTAAACTTAGTGCTTTCTTTAAACCGGATGAACCTTTTATAAATGAGTTTAACGTAAAGAACACGAACAAGGTTTTATTCAACTGAATTTCTTCCAGTTTACTAACAAAATATATAAATTTAAAAGAGATATAATAATAAAATAAAAAGGTTATGTAATTTAAAAGAAATACACGTACTCACAAAAGCAGAACTTTTTTTACACATTTTTTTCTTTAAAACCATAACAATGAGACTAACAATTACCTAGATCTTAGTAATTATTTGTTTTAATAGAACTGTTTTAATTGTACTGTTTACATATATTAGTTAACCTAAGTTGGTATTACATTTATTTTACATTTACTTTTTTTTTTTAATTATTACTTTTAGACTGTGACGTTTACACCCGGAAGTAATGAGTCACACGTAGGTCGCTTTTATTCATTCCTTTTGGTCAAGATCAAAGTGTAGTATCTGTTCTTCAGATGCTGCACTTCATTTTCTTGTTCTCTTTCGGTGGAGGAGAAATCCTTCACGACTGAGACAATTTTTATTTTTGTACCTTTTCTCCACGTTAAAAAACGACCCTGGTGTCTAACTCTGTCCCGTGGGGAGGCATAGTAAATAGGTACAATATAATTGTTTATAATTGTACTATTCAGAAATATTATTTATAGTTCGTCCATTTCAGTTAGTATACATTTCCTTTACGCTTAATTAATTTACAATCATTAATATCGTTAAACAATTCCGTTTAAAACCGAAATTATGCCACCCAAACGAAGTAGAAACGAAAGTGAGGAAGAAAGAATGGAAAGATTGGAAGCTAATAGACTAAGAGTTGCTGCAATTCGCTCCAATGAAAACAATTCAGATAGAGAAAGACGTCTAGAACTTAACAGGATACGTCAAAGAGAAAGGAGAGCAAGACTGTCAGATTTGGAAAGAGAAACCCAACGTGAAGCTGACAGAACTAGACATGCTGTAAGGCGGTTAAATTCATCACAAGATGAAATTCAAGAAAGGCAAAGATATGCACTGGAAAGAGAAGCAATATTACGATCGAATGAATTATATGAGGTAAGTAGACGTACACAAGGTCAGTTGAGAGTGGCTCAACGACATCAGAATGAATTGGAAACCCAACGAAGCTTTCGCCTATACCAAGGGCAACAACGAGAGGCTGCATGGAGAGAGAGTATGACTTTGCCCCAGCAATTGACAGAAAACGAGGCAGCTAGACAACGAATGACTGCTTTGAGACACCATGAAATAGAACACTGCAATAGAAAAGGATTGCTCTACAACAAAAATGACTCTCTCACTACAGCTGATATAGGAAAAATGGACAAAGTATGTCAACATTGCTCAGCTGTAAAATTTAAAGGAGAACCCCCTGGTTGTTGTTGTTGTTCTTCTGGCAAAGTTGTGCTTGATAGCTTTCCACCACTGCCTCAGTTGCTTCAAGATTTGCTCTCCGGCAATGGTCCCATCTCTAAAGATTTTCTGCAAAATCTACGCAGTTATAACAATTGTTTTGCAATGACATCATTTGGTCACAAAATTGCGTCAGCACATGGGTGGAATCCTTCTTTTAGAATTCGAGGCCAGGTTTACCACCAGATTGGGAGTCTTTTACCACCTGAAGATGAAACAGCAAAGTTTATTCAAGTCTACTTCTTGGATAGTCTGGAAGAGGAACTACATAATCGGGGACGTGACAGTAGACTCAATAGAGACATTCTCCGAAGTCTGACTGAATTTTTACATGAGAACAACAGCTTTATTTGTCAGCTGAAAACAACAAAGGAGAGGATTGAAGAAGAACACTTGGTAGAACATAAAGTTGTCATAAGGGAAGACCGAAGGCCGCAAGAAGAGCATCCACGGCGATTCAATGCTCCAACAACAACGTATGAGATTGGAATATTAATGGAGAATGAACCAACAGCTAACCGGGATATTGTCTTGCGTTTTAGAAATGATACATTAAAATGGATCTCCGAACTACATCCCCTCTACGATACTTTAATGTACCCGTTAATGTACCCCTATGGTTCTCCATCTTACAACATCTACATGAAGGCATCCAATGGGCGAAAAGTTACCCAACAGCAATTTTATTCGTACCATTTAATGACTCGACCTGGAAACTATTTTCTCTGGTACCGAAGGCTATTTCAACAATGGCTGGTGGATGTGTACTGCAAGATTGGAACAGAACGTTTACAGTTCCTGAGGCATGAGCAACAGACCCTGAGAGCTGACAATTATAGCAACTTGAGAGATTCAATTCTTAGGGAGGATGGGAATCCAGAACAGTTTGGTCAACGAGTTGTACTTCCGGCAACTTATACAGGAGGCCCTCGATACATGTTTGAGCGTCAAAGTGATGCCATGGCATATGTTCGGCGAATGGGCCGAGCCGACCTCTTCATCACGTTCACAACAAATCCAAAGTGGACAGAAATTACAGAAAATTGTCTTCAAGGGCAAGACCCTCAGGATCGTCTAGATATTGTTGCCAGGATTTTCAGGCAGAAGCTAAAAAAGTTACTTGAATTTATTAAAAAGGGAGGATTTGGCAGGTTGAGGGCTTTCCTGTACAGTATTGAATATCAAAAAAGAGGACTGCCGCATGCACACATCCTCACCTGGAAGGCCCCAGAGGACAAACTTCTACCAGAAAAAATGGATCTCTGCATAACTGCAGAGATCCCTGACAAAGAGGAAGATCCTGATCTTCATGATAAAGTGATGGCACATATGGTGCATGGACCTTGTGGACCATTTAATCCAAATTGTCCATGTATGATTGACAACAAATGTTCCAAAAAATACCCAAAAGAATTTCTTCAGTGTACCGAGCAAGGCCAAGACTCTTACCCCAAGTACAGGCAAAGAAAACCAGAAGATGGAGGCCAGACTGGTACAATAAGGATGAAGAGAAATGGTCGGTATGTTAATCAAGAAATAACAAACCAGTGGATTGCTCCGTACAACAAGGTCCTCCTTCAGCAGTTCAACGCTCACATTAACGTAGAAATTTGCAGCTCGATCCAAAGCATCAAATATGTCCTCAAATACGTGAATAAAGGATGTGATCAAGCAGTGTTTGAACTACAAAGAACTGATGGAGCAGCTAACCAACAAGGCCAAGTACAAAGTCACATTGTGGATGAGATCCAGCAGTTCCAGAATGCAAGGTATGTCGGCAGTTCAGAGGCGGCCTGGAGGATATTGGAACATCCCATCCATGAACATTTCCCCCCAATTGTACAACTTTCTGTTCATCTTGAAAATGGGCAGCGTGTCATGTTCTCAGCTGATACTGCTCTGGAACGAGCCCAAGGTCCACCGCCTGCCACAACTTTGACAGCATTTTTTCAACTCTGCCATGAGGATGACTTTGCAAGGGGTCTCAAATACGTAGAAGTCCCTGAGTTTTACACTTGGAACAAATCGACAAAGAAATGGATGAGAAGAATGCGTGGGGTACAAGTTGAAGGTACTGAAAATGATGATGTATGGAAGGCACCATGCATTGGGAGAATCTACACGATTAGTCCAAAAGCAGGGGAGTGTTATTTCTTACGCCTGTTGCTCAATGAGGTTGCTGGTCCAACTTCATTTCAAAATTTGCGAGCATACAATGGTCAGGTGTTTGAAACATACAGAGCAGCGTGCCTTGCTCGAGGCCTTCTAGAAAATGACCATCACTTGCATCAAGCAGTAGGAGAGGCAAGTGCCACTCAATCACCTTCAAATTTGCGAAGTCTATTTGTGATAATTTTAACAGCCTGTGAGCCAAGAAATCCTCTTGAGATCTGGATGGCTTTTCGTGATGTAATATCTGAAGACATTCTTCACAGATACAGGCAAGAAGTTAACAATCCAGAAGCAGATTTTAATGAGGACATCTACAATAAAACTCTTTGTCTAATTGAAGAAAAAGTTCTCCTTATGTGCGGTCAACCATTGGCAAGCTATGGATTACCTGCACCAACGCAAGGGAGAGATGAAAGACTCGCGAGAGAGTATCAATGTGAAGTTACTTATAATCTTGAAGAACTTTCCCTACAAGCAGAAAATATGCAAGAAAAACTGACCGATTCTCAAAGAGAAGTTTACAATTCATTCATGGCAATGTTGGAAGCACAAGGTGAAATGAACAAAAACATGATGTTTCTTGATGCTCCAGGTGGTACGGGCAAGACTTTTGTAATCAATTTGATCCTTGCAAAGATTAGATCCATGAGAAAGATTGTGCTTGCAACAGCATTCAGTGGCATTGCTGCTACTCTACTACAAGGTGGCCGCACTCTTCACAGCACTTTTAAAGTACCCTTGGATACTCATCGAATGGATCAGCCAGTTTGCAAAATTACTGGTAACTCAGCCTTGGCAAATGTAATTAGAGACACCTCTGCAATCATTGTAGACGAAGCCCCAATGATGCACAAGAGTGCTTATGAAGCAATTGACCGAACACTGCAAGACATCACAGGAAACAAGAATCCCATGGGTGGCATTCCAACCTTATTTTGCGGTGATTTCCGTCAAATCCTCCCAGTGGTTAAAAATGGCACAAGGGCTAACATTGTCAATGCAAGTTTGAAACAATCCTATCTCTGGAGGCACGTTATAGTAAAGAGACTGACTACTAATATGAGAGCCTATATCTCTGATAACACAGCTGCAGCAGACTTCTCAAAATTGCTTCTCCAAATCGGTAATGGTCAGTTTCCTATCACTTCTTCACCTGACACAATTAAGATTCCAACTGCGCTTGGTAAATGTGTCGGTAATCAGAAGCAACTGAAAGACAAAGTGTACCCAGACCTGCAAAACAATGGAAAATCACCGGATTGGCTTGCTGAGAGGGCTATTATTTCGCCATTAAACAGCAATGTGAATCATTTGAAAAATTCAATAATGGATGAATTTCCAGGAGACACAAAGCAATACAAGTCAGTTGATTCGGCTACTAATGAATATGAAGCTGTTCACTACCCTGTGGAGTTTTTAAACTCTTTGGAGATATCTGGAATGCCTCCACACATTTTAAATCTCAAAATTGGATCGCCAATCATGATTCTTCGATCCTTGGAACCGCCAAAAACAACAAACGGAACCAGATGTGTTATCACCAGATTGCACACCAATGTGCTTGAGGCCACCATTTCCTGTGGTCCCTACAAAGGTGAAACCGTTCTACTGCCAAGGATCCCCTTAGTTCCATCGGACTCAGAACTTCCATTTAAATTCCGGAGACTCCAATTTCCTGTGAAGGTGTGTTTTGCAATGAGCATAAACAAAAGTCAAGGTCAGACATTTAACACCATTGGCGTAGACTTGACATCAGACTGCTTCAGTCACGGTATGTTCTACGTCTCCATCAGCCGGACAGGAAGTTCAGAAAAACTCTACATTCTGGCTCCAAATCAAAGCAGCAGAAATGTAGTTTACCCTGAGGCTCTTCAGTGAAAAGTTCGAGAAATGGATATGAGGAAAAACTGACATGATCTGATTGTGGTAAGTTTTTAGTATTGAATGTGCAAGATAAAATTTAAGCAAGAGTTGAAAATTACTTCAATGAAAAATTTACTATGTAACATCAAGTAACCTTCCTTTTTGATGAAAATGTTTTGTGAAGTTCCTGATTGAATTTCAGTCACTACAAGAGGTAGTTAAAATGTTAATCACCTTATGCAATCGTTGCTCTTACAACATCAACTTACTGGAAAGGTGCCCACAGATTTTGGTACCCGAGTGCGCAACAAAGCTCCGTGCGAAGCACGGGTATCTTTGCTAGTATATATATATATATATATATATATATATGTACATATGTGTGTGTATATGTGTGTGTGTGTGTGGATGTGGATGTGAGTGGGGAGGGTGTATACATATATATATTCTTATTATTTCTATTCATTTATTTTCTATTCTATTTATATATGTATGTATGTTTGTTTGTAAGGTCGACCTTATACCTAACTAAGCCCTCGTAGGGAGCCAAGTAAATACATACGCCTACAGGTATACACCCACACACATAAATCAAATCAAAGATATCAAAACACTCGCGTGCACGTACCACATCTACACAAACATGCAACACACAGACGCATACATGCGAGCACACATGCGTACACGCACACATGTGAAAAGTAAAAGAAAAAAGAACAAACCCAAAATTTTAACCCATACACATACATACACACACGCAGCATACAACCACTCACCCTCACACACGCGCTGACACGCACACATCAAAAGAAAAAATCACAAAAATAAATAAACATATCCACCCCTAACACTGACCTTGCCAAATCAACTTACTACACACGCAGTACACAGTCACTCACCCTCACGCATGGGTCCATACACACTGAAAAGAAAAAAATCACAAAAATGAATAAACATAAAAATCTCCTAACCAACCCTAACATTGACCTCGCCAAATGATTTAACACTGACCTCATGAAATGAACCTTTAGCCAGACCCATTGCAGACATCTAGTCTTAATTTCAAGAGCACCCTCATACAGTGCCAACTGGACTATAATGATACACAAAAGAAAATTCCATAAACTCTCACCAAGAAACAAACTTTTAACTAAAATATTTTTAACTAAAAAAACTTTTGTCGGAATTTTATTTATTTTTTAATCACATCGCCATCAGCAGTGCAGAGACTGGTGGTGGAGGTGTCAGCCGTTTTGGATAGCCTGTAGCGTTCACCTTACCCTCTCCCCTTGTCATCTTGACCCGTTTCCTAGCAGTCGTTTGAACCTGAAGGGCCTTTTTCAGCTGGCGAATTTGTGAGAGCAAGTCTCGTTTCTGGGATTCTGTCGTGGAGACCACTGACGTAAAAACACTCAGCCTCTTCACTGAGGGTAGAAACCTTTATTGAGTGATTGAAATTGGTGTTCTAAAATACACCATTTATTGAAAGGAGCCTGTTACTATTATTATTTCAAGCTGTTAACGAGAGACTCGTCAACAGTGATTTATTTCTTCGTCCCCTTTCGAACAGATGAAGAAATTGTAGTACTTACCAACACAACAAACGCCCTCGTGTTTGTGCCTTGTATAGGCATGCGCGACAACAAAACTTGGGTTTTTATAAGCGGAAGTCTCGAGGTTGTCAGGAATCTACAGGCGCATGCACAGGAGAAGGGATTGAGATAGTGGTATAAAGGCAGATCGAGTGAGAAGGTTGTTGTTGTTGTTGTTGTCATTGGATGTTACAGTGACGCGTGCGTTAGCAGGTGATTAAGAGGCGGTTTATTTTTGTGTGTCAAGTCGCGCACCTCGGTGAAGGTCATATAAATCGTTCACCTCGGTGAAGGTGAAGGTCATAAGCTATTTCAGCTAATTCATTTTGTCTCTTTTCCTGGACAACTATGGCTGGGGAAAAGTTTGATTTAAAACTGATACCCGAATTCGACGGATCCACTTCTGTTGTCGACTGGGTCGAAAGGGTTGAGCTGACCTGCAACCTCTGTGAAGTAAAGGGGGTGCATACCGTGATTCCCCTGAGATTGGCTGGAGGCGCCCTAAGTGTATATCAGCAACTTAGTGCCGTGGAGAAGGCTGATATTAACTGTATAAAAAATGCTTTATACAAGGCATTTGCTATTGATCGCTGTACGGCCTACGAAACATTTGCCACTAGGAAGCTCATGCTAGGAGAAACCGTGGACGTCTACTTCGCGGAGCTGAAGAAACTTGCAGTTCTATTTGGCAATGGAGTGTCAGAGCAAACACTGGCGTATGCGTTTGTGGCCGGCCTTCCCACCCATGTTAAGCAACTGTTGAGGGCTTCCACCAGCGTATCTGTAACACCCATGGAACATTTGTTAGAACGCGCTCGAGCCATTATCAGAGATGAGGAGGACCTGAGGGAACCGGTTGTAATGATGGCGCAGGCAGCCAAGACTAATGCTGAAAAGAGTCCCAGTTTGAGACCCACGACCAATGGGAGATGTTTCTGCTGTGGCCAGCGAGGCCATATCGCAAGAAATTGTACTAACAAGGGGCGGGGGCACCAGCGCTGTTTCCAATGTGGTAGTTATGGACATTTATCCCAAAATTGTGTGGGAAATGCATCAGGGGGCAGGACGTCAGCGCCGCCCTGTTCCCCGGACAAGATTTAATTGAGGCGCAACCGACAATAAATGTGTACGTGGACCAAGTGCTTTGTTCAGCTCTTCTCGACTCCGGGTGCTCACACACCATCATAAGTGCCAAGTTGTGTCGAAACTGGACAAAGCAGAACATCAAAGTAACCACAATAGGTGGCAATACACAAGCTTGCTGTGGAGCCGGAACTGTCAAAGTCCACACAGACTCTGGTGTGGCCGCAAACATTAATGTGCTAGTGATGCGAGGGGATTTGCTGGGATTCGATGTACTATTGGGATATGATGCTATTAAGGCACTGGGGGGAGTGGTTATCGGAAGAGATGGGACTGTGCGATTTTTGGAAACCCCAGTGTGTGCTGTAGTTCACATTGATCGGCCTGATTTTAAGGTGGACTACGACCCTCACCAAAAAGCATGGACTGCATCGTGGAAGTGGACAGAAGGAAGGGCGCCAACCGAACTCAAGAATAGCATTGCAGAGTACTCGATACCTGACGAGGCCCGTAATGAATACGAGAAGGAACTTGAGGCATGGATCCAGGATGGATGGCTGATCCCCTACTCCAACAAGCTGGGACCACCCAAGGGTCTGATTCCCTTAATGGCGGTAGTCCAGCATAACAAATCAAAAGTTTGTCCGGTGCTGGACTATTGTGAACTCAATAGATACATTGAGACTTACACTGCCGATGCTGACGTGTGCGCCAGCAAGCTGAGAGAATGGCGCCAGAAGGGATCCAATGTGTCTATAGTAGACTTGTGGAAGGCTTATTTGCAGGTGCGAGTGGATGAGACATTGTGGCCGTTCCAGAAAGTGTGGTTCCGGGGTCAGAGATACTGCCTTACTCGGCTTGGCTTTGGGCTGAATGTGGCACCGCAAATCATGAAGACCATCGTAAATGCAGTGTTGTCCCAGGAAAAGACCACTGAGGACGCAACATCGGCCTATATTGATGATGTGTACATCAATGAAGACGTACAATCTGCGTCGCACGTCAGAGAAAAGTTAGCTCAATTCGGGTTGGAATGCAAGGATCTTGAACGTCTGAGGGATGGAGCACGGGTATTAGGATTGGACGTTTACGGGAAAGACGGTACCTTACGATGGAGGCGTGGCAGTGAGATTCCAACCATCCCTGATGTTATTACGCGGCGGACTATTTTTTCCTTGTGTGGGAAACTTATTGGTCACTTACCAGCGTGTGGCTGGCTCCGAGCAGCTGTGGGCGTCATCAAACGCAGGGCAAGTTTAGTAACTACAGGTTGGGATGATGTATCTGATGATGCTCTTCTAACTCTGATGACGACAGAAACCCTAGAGAGAGTTAACAAGGAGGATCCTGCCCGTGGAGAATGGTGTGTCGATGGGAACACTGTGAATGTGTGGGTTGACGCTAGTTCTTTGGCATTGGGAGTGTTATTGGAGCAACGTGGAAATGTAATTGAAGACGCATGCTGGCTGCGACCCGTGAATGATGCTCAACACATCAACCTGGCGGAACTGGATGCTGTTGTGAAGGGTTTAAATCTGGCACTGCAATGGCAGTCGAAGAAGTTACACTTGTACACGGATTCTCTCTGCGTCTACCACTGGGTGTCTGACACTCTCTCGGGACGAACAAGAGTCCGTACTAAGGCAGTCAGTGAGATGTTAATCCGGCGGAGGCTAAACACCCTGAAGAGTCTGGTATCAGATTATGACCTGTCGGTGAGTGTAACGCTCGTGGCATCACACTGTAATTGTGCAGACCAACTAACCTGTGTGCCTCACAAATGGTATGAAGCTGTGAAGACAGGCGTGGAGTTCACTGCTCGATCTTGCACAGTTGGCGCGATTAGCTCATGCCAAATACAAAGAATTCATGTGCAGAGTGGACATCCAGGTATCAAAAGAACTTTGTATTTTGCGAGGCGTGTGGACCCAGCAGTGACAAGGGCGGATGTCAGGCAGATCATCAAGCACTGTGAGGCATGCCAGTCTATCGATCCTGCACCTGAGCAATGGCAGAAGGGGCGATTGGAAGTTGAGCATGTGTGGCAACGATTAGCGATGGATATTACCCATTACAGTGGTAAGCCCTTTCTAACCCTTATCGACTGTGGACCCACTCGTTTTGCGGTGTGGCGGCAAATGACCAGGCAGGATTCAGCAAATGTTGTCCGCCAACTGTCATCTATCTTTTCTGAGCGAGGTGCGCTGGAAGAGATATTGACGGACAACGATGCTGCTTTTTGTAGCCACCAAGTTTGGCAGTTGTTGAATGAGTGGGGTGTCCGACTACGACTGCGATGTGCTCATGTGCCATCAGGGAATGGCATTGCTGAGAGGAGCCATCGCAGCATCAAGAGAATTGCTGCCAGAAAGCAATGCACCATTACGGAGGCCACGTATTGGTATAACATCACACCAAAGGATGGGAAGACACTAACAACAGCACCGGCCAATGCCATACACAAATACCGTGTTAGGATAAAGGGCATTGACAGTGTCCAACCAATCGACGAGGAGAGTCATAACAAATACAAGGTAGGGGATCCAGTTTGGGTTAGACCCCCTGGAAACTGGTGCACCACCAAGTTCAAGCAAGGACGAATATCTGGAGTGGTCAGCCAGCAATCGGTCCTTGATGATGGAACTCCACGCCATGTGCGCGATCTTCGCCTGGCTAGTGAAGTACATCCCACAACTACAGAGAGCGATGAATCATCAGATTATGAACTGCTAATGAGTGAGGTCACCGAGCAAGAGAGTGGTAGTTTTAGTTCGTCTGATCAGGCAGGATCAGAACCAGAACCAGAACCACACCCAGAATCAGAACCAAAACCAGAACCTGAATCCGAGAGAGTGTAAATACCACCCTTCGCAGAAGCCACCGAACTAAGAGGCCACCCCCGGAGTGCACTCTATGTGATCATCAGATCAGGGGGGAGTGTAGTACTTACCAACACAACAAACGCCCTCGTGTTTGTGCCTTGTATAGGCATGCGCGACAACAAAACATGGGTTTTTATAAGCGGAAGTCTCGAGGTTGTCAGGAATCTACAGGCGCATGCGCAAGAGAAGGGATTGAGATAGTGGTATAAAGGCAGGTCGAGTGAGAAGGTTGTTGTTGTTGTCATTGGACGTTACAGTGACGCGTGCGTTAGCAGGTGATTAAGAGGCGGTTTATTTTTGTGTGTCAAGTCGCGCACCTCGGTGAAGGTCATATAAATCGTTCACCTCGGTGAAGGTGAAGGTCATAGAAATAGCAAAACAAACCTTTTCAGAGAAAAGGAAAATTATTTCTGAAGAACCAGAAAAAGGAAAAGTCAGCCCTTTTGAGCGAAAGGGACAATTATTTCTAAAGAAGCAGAAGAAAAGACAACCCTTTTCAGAGAGAAGGATTTTCATTCGGACACTTCCATACTACGAAGAGAGAGAGAGAGAGAGAGAGAGAGAGAGAGAGAGAGAGAGAGAGAGAGAGAGAGAGAGAGAGAGAAAGAGAGACTTAAAAAAACAACACTTTTGAAGGTTTTGTTTGTTTTAAAAAAAAAGAGACAGAGAAGAAAAAGAAGAAAGAAAAAAAGACAGAGGAGAAGAAAACGAGAGAGAGAGAGAGAGAGAGAGAGAGAGAGAGAGAGAGAGAGAGAGAGAGAGAGAGAGAGAGAGAGAGAGAGAGAGACTTAGTTAAAAAAAACAACACTTTTGAAGGTTTTGTTTGTTTGAAAAAAAAAAGAGACAGAAGAGCAGAAAAAAGAGACAGAAGAGAAGAAAGAAAAAAAAAACAACTTAGAGAGAACTGTTGAAAGATTGGATTTAAAGACTTAAAAGGACTATCTTTTTTTTTTATGCGCTTTTCATTTCAGCCTTTCTTTCAAGTAAGAATTGCTTTTTCGTATTTGTTTTTTTATTTCATGTTACCTTAAAGATTTTTTTTTTGACTTGAGCTTTGGAAAATAAAAGCAATCATAACATTTTATTTTCTTTAAATAAATTCGGATCATTTTGAACCCATTTCGGGTCTGTATTTCTTTTGCTCATTTCTCTAGCTTCCCGTTTCCGGAAACTTATTTATTATTGTAATTTGTTACCATAAAAAAGGATTTTGGTGACGGCCCTAAAATTCCGTCACTTTTAACTAAAAAAATTTTTAACAAAAAGATTTTATAACTAAAAAAAAACAAACTTTTAAGTAAAAAACTTTTAACTAAAATAACTCAAAGACTTTTAATTAAAAAACTTTTAATTAAAAAACATCTGAAGATCGCTAATAAAAGCTTGAAACACGTTATCGAAATATTTTAAAATCTATCTATATAAATGTGAAAATGCCTGTGTGTGTGTGTGTCTGTCTGTGTGTGTATATTTCCCTACACAATAACTCTGTCAATTTCCAGTCTATAGACTCGAGAGGAAAATCTTTAATCGGTTTTCGGTTAGATATTTGGCTCTTAAGGGGTCAAAGTTCAACGATTTCACCGTTGAGAACTCTACCAAACTCACCCGACAATTTTGGGTCTAAACACTTTAAATTTTATATATAGGTTACTTGGACATGGATCTAACTTTATAATTTGATTTGAACCCAAAACAATAAATATTAAGGGGTCATAATTGAGGTCCAAGTTAAAAAAAAAATTTGATCTCTGCGGCCTCTAACAAATAACTCAGCCAATTTCTGGTCTAAACATTTTAAATTTTACATAAAAGGTATTCAGACATAGGGCAAGCTTTTTAATCGTTTTTTTTTTCTGAAAATTTGGCTTCCAAAGGGTGAAAGTTTCAAAGATTTTACCTTTGCAGTCTCTAGCAAACTATTAAGCAAATTTTTGGTCTAAACATATGAAATTTTACATAAAAGGTATTCAGACTTTCAGCAAGCGTTTTAATCAGTTTGTGAGCGAAAAATTGGCTGCCAAGAGGTCAAAGTTGAAAGAGTTGACCATTGCAGATTCTTCCAAACTCCTTCGCCAATTTTGGGTCTAAACATTTGAAATTTTAGATGTAGGTTACTTGGATATGGGTCAGACATTTTTATTTGATTTGAGCCCAAAACAATAAATGTTAAGGGGTCAAAATTAGGGTGAAAGTAAAAAAAAAAAAAATTGACCTCTGTGGTCTCTATGGTAGTTAAGGAAGCCTATTATATAGAAAGGCATTACTATGCATATTCACACTTTTTAATATATACATATGCACATAAATAGTAATTGTCTGTATTTTTGAGATGAGGGGTTTTCATTGATTGAGATTGTCGGACTGACTTCCTCATCTTGGTTGTTATAGTCACAACGTTTCGGCCATTTTGCCCTCTGGCCTTCATCAGGTGTTTTGTATCGAACTGGGGACCGTCTGTTAGGAGTCTCGAACCCAACTCTTTATTAATAATAATAAAGGGTTGGGTTCGAGACTCCTAACAAATGGTTCCCCAGTTCGATACAAAACACCTGATGAAGGTCGGAGGGCAAAATGGCCGAAACGTTGTGACTACAACAACCAAGATGAGGAAGTCAGTCCGACAATCTCAATCATATGCACATAAAATTATGAACAGTACATAGGGCCCGAGCAAAGTCGGGCTGCACTGCTAGTATTAAAAAATAATAAAAGTCTAAAAAAATCCACTCTTTTTTTATATATATATATATATATATATATATATATATATATATATATATATATATATATATATAGTCATCCACATACAGTACTGTTTCGCTGTTTCACAGCTTCACAGCTCATCAGTGCGGCTAGACAGGCAACTACCTCAAGTATATATATATATATATATATGTGTGTGTGTAAAATATATATATATATAGTCATCCACATACAGTACTGTTTCACTGTTTCACAGCTCATCAGTGCGGCTAGACAGGCAACTACCTCAAGTATATATATATATATATATATATATATATATATATATATATATATATATATATATATATGTGTGTGTGTAAAATTTTTTCAGTGGCCGAATGGATTCGGTTCTTGCTAATGGAGTCAAAGATGGCTTCATTGCTGGATTCAAATCTCTTGACTGGTGTTAACCATGACACTTTGCACTGATGATTCCCAAAACGATGAAACACTAGTGTCTGTAGATATTTAATAATTATCATAGTAAATAATTATATATATATATATATATATATATATATATATATATATATATATATATAAAACAAACAATAATAGCAACAAGAAAAACGAATTATATTAGGTATTTGTGGCCTAGTAGACAAAATTAAATGACACGAAAGGGGTTGATATGCCATAAAACCAAACAACGGAACTATGGATAAATATTTAGAGATATTAATGGTATAATGGTATTAATGGTATAATGGTATTAATGGCAAAATAATTTTTCACCAAATTTATTGTATTTAATTTATTTTATGGCTAATTATAAAGAAATGATTTTATTTTCTTTCTTTTTGCAGGTCGATATCATCGTTAATTCAACTAACAAATCACTTCAACTCACCTATGGTGGGGCCATATCAAAAACAATACTTAAGCACGCTGGTCTCCGTATACAAGAGGAAATTAACAACAAATACCCACGTGGCATTGCACCTGGCGAAATTGCTGTCACAAATGGCCACAATCTTCCTTACAAGTTTGTCCTTCATTGCAGCTTGCAAAACATTAAAGAAAGAATTTCCCATCATGTAAGTACAGGGCGGAACAATAAGATTGTCGCCCTAAAGAAAATAACACTACAGCTTTATTTTAAAACTTTTATTTCAAAAATCAATTCAGGTAACTTGAGTATGTAGTAGAACTGATATCTATTCAATGTAGCCGCCTTCAGCCTCAATCACCACTTCGATACATGTCCAGAATTGGGAGCATGTCTTTTCCACAAGTACTGGCAGGGGTTTGGTGAATACTTTGGTGAATGGCGGCGATCAGATTGGCTTTGGTGTTGTGGGAGGTCCTGTTGGTGATGTTCTCAGCATATGACCAAATGAAGTAGTCCAGCGGGTTCTGGTCAAGGGAGGAGGGGCCCAGTGAGAAAAGGGGACAAAGTCATAGCATTCCTTCTGAAGTGCCTGGGTCTCTTTGAACTTGTTGGCTGGACCCGAGTCCTGCTGCCACAACCAGGGTCTACCAGCGGCCACCTGATTGCACCATGGGATCACCACACTCTTCAGCACATCCAGGTACACTTTGGTGTTGACTTTCAAGCCGACATCGATGTGAGGTAGCATGATGTGGCCCTCACTTGAAACCACACCATAACCATGGCTGGAAACTTTGTTTTCATCACTCTGGGAACATCTGTTATTCATGGCAATCCAGCGATGCATTTTGAGGGTGTTGGCAATGGTCCTGTTGTCATAATTTGGATCGATAGAGAGCATTAATTTTACAGCAGCGCATCTCCAATCTTGCTCGTTGAACATTGTGTCACTTTCAGACATGATAGAAGGCTCCTCTCGCTCTAGGGATTTGTATACAACTGACCAACTAGTAGATAGTCTACAACAAAAAAGAAAACCTGCTTTCATCAAACTGTACAAATTGAATCTATTTCAAATTAAAGGTTTGCTCAATATCATCATATTCGTTTTAACCTTCATTTTACATGATGGCATGTGTTGAACGGCTTTTACAAATTGATTTCATTACTAACCTATCTCTGGCCAGGTATTTATTGGTCCCTCTCTCTATCACGTCCGTTTTCATCACTCATTTTTATTGATATACAAAATAGTAAAACCACAGATATAATTACTTGAATAAGAAAAGGTTTAATTCCCAAATACAACAATTACAATTGTATTAGATTGTTTTTGTGGTCTATGCGACTGCTACTAGAAGTCTTTATCTCAAGTCCATTTCTAAAGACACATTCTCTAGTACATATTTAGTAATTTAAATTTGCGGGGAAATATTAGCACATAAACAAGAAATCGGGATCGGGGAAGGGACTCGGCTTATGTTTTCAGATGTCATGTCAACATGATGGCAAATGTTTAAATTTGAACAAAATATTATTCAAGAAAATGCGTTCAGAAAGACGGTTCATATGCTGTGTAGAGTTGGGACACTTATCCTAGGATCTTTTCGGAACAAAACGTTAGTTTTCAACAAAAGCGATATTTTAATGTCAGTTTATCAACTCAAAAAAAGAAGAAAAACAAACAAAAAATAATGAACTGCATAATCCTAACTTGAACCTTAACACTAAATCTTTTCGGTGGACTTCACCACATAATTGAGAACAGTACTTTAGTCTGGAGGGCGGTTATCAACTTTCATGTTTTTAATTGCCATCACATTTACATTTCAAATATGTCTTTTTTTTTTTCTTTATTTTATTTATTTTCAAGCAAATTCGAGAGGTTGTGACTGCATGTCTTCAGACAGTCATAAAAATTGGTAATGGACCATTCAGTATTGCATTTCCAGTTATCGGTACGGGAGCCATGCAATTTCATGAAAGACTTTTCAAGACAATTTACCGGACCCTTTTGGAATTCATGCACAATAATCCTGGTGCTTTGAAATGTGCAAAAAAAAATCATATATCATTATATATCCTGGAAATGAAGAGGTTAAAGATTATGCATCGTACATCATGCCAGAAGAAGAAAAAGAAAGAATTGGCTACAAAGGTAAAACAAACTATATTATTTGAACGTATGTAAAGGTTTTACACCTAAAATAATTCAACTATAATTATGAAGTCCTGAATACAGAGTAATATCTAATTTAATTTTATATATATGTATAGTAAGGTTGATGATTTTTTTGGAATTTTGTTTTACTTGTAGAAATTTTGGAGGGGATGGGGGATATATTCCTTCTTATTTTTTTCCTCTGAGACGCCGAGAAAGACAGAGGGGACGGTCTCAAATAGGAGACGTAGAAAAACCAATAAGTTGAGAGTTCCTTGATCACTCCCCTTCTGTTATGACGAATACCTGAGAGTGAATAAAATATATCAAATTTTACAACGTCTTTGTCTATGTCTTGTGAAGCAGCTTCCTTAACGCAGGCCCGGCTCTCCAAGATGGTTGAAGGATTCCCAGAATCGACCAGCAGCAGCAGACAAGTATACCGTCTTCATTACGTGTATGATATATATTGACATGCACGCACTATAACACTAGACGAGCCATGGGTCATTAAGATAGACATTTAAGTCAAGGACAACAGTTCGTTATATATGTCAACATACATACATATGGTCCGTTATGGTAAGAACACAAGACATTTATTTAGTTCCACGTACATACACAACACACGTACGATTCAACGCCACAGTATACAAAATGTTTATTTTTTGTCCTTTACAGTTTCGTTTCCACGATCTTGGCCAGAGAGAGAAGATATTTGCAGAATCAAATTAGAAGAATCGGACAATGATTATTTGCGCGTTGCTGCGAAATTGCGAAAGACTATTGTTTCAGATATCGAAATCATCAAGGTAATCATTAAAATTTTTTCTGTTATCCAGGAGCCATATTTATAAGGACATTCTAAGTGGGGAGTTGTAGAGCAAGATCTTTATTCACATTACATTTAAAATTTTGCAAGTATCATGGAGATATATTTGATTTTCCCTCATAGTTAATTTATCAAATACACAGCATTATCCTCAAAGTAACAGTCTATTTTCTGCTTAATTTGATAGATGTTAATGATGATGCTGGAAAACCGCCTCTGTGGTACCAGTCTTCAAGAATTCTGGTGAAAGAACTGACCCACTAAATTATCGCCCCATTAGCCTCCTCCCGCTTTTCGCCAAAATATTTGAGTCCTTAGTTAATCAAGCCCTAGTCCAGCACCTAACAGCTGCTAAACTCCTGACTGACAAACAATATGGATTCAGGCAAGCCCGTTCAACAGCAGATATCTTAACTGTAGTTTCTGAACGTATATACCGTTCATTGGATAAAACAGGGGAGGGTAGAGCGGTGGCCCTCGATATATCTAAGGCTTTTGACAGGGTATGGCACGATGGTCTTCTAAGGAAAATTAGATCATATGGAATCACTGGAAGAATTCATAATGTAATCAAATCCTTCTTAAGTAATAGAAAAATCAAAGTTGTCCTCGACGGTCGTACATCCAAACAATACGACATAAATGCGGGAGTACCTCAGGGGTCTATCCTTGGACCTCTATTATTCCTGATATTCATAAACGACCTCCCTGATAAAATTGTTTCAGAGATTGGTATATTTGCCGATGACACCACTCTCTATAACAGATATGAGGGGAAAACAAATGAACACATATCCAAGGAAATGGCAGAAACACTAGAGGATGACCTCCAATCCGTAGTGGAATGGGGACAAAAATGGTTGGTTACATTCAATGCTGCTAAGACTAAGCTTGTTTCCTTCAATAACTACAAGAAACCTTCTCTACCACCAATAGCAATGGCCAAGAACACATTACCTGAAAGTACTTCTTTTAAACTCCTCGGCCTAACGTTTACAGGGAATATGAACTGGAATAGATACATTGAGAGCATTGCCAAGGCTGCTGCAAGGAAGGTTGGCTCCCTCTACCATGCTAGAAAACTACTTACGCCTGACAGTATCCTATACCTCTATAAGGCAACCATTCACCCATGTATGGAGTACTGTTGTCACATCTGGGCTGGTGCATCTGCTTCTTGTCTCTCGCTCCTGGACAGGGTTCAAA
This sequence comes from Euprymna scolopes, assembly GCF_053919585.1. Lineage (NCBI taxonomy): Eukaryota > Metazoa > Mollusca > Cephalopoda > Sepiida > Sepiolidae > Euprymna > Euprymna scolopes. Next base: position 21,300,238 of record NC_136525.1, on the reverse strand, counting down.
AGAGAGTCGCCAACCTGATAGGTCCTGAACTGTCATCTAGGCTTCAGCCTCTGTCCCATCGACGAGATGTTGCATCCCTCTGCCTGTTCTACAAATACTTCAATGGTGAATGCTCTGACGAACTGTAAACACTTGTACCTCCCCGACGTAACTACCCCCGACAAGCCCGACAAGCTACTAAGTCTCATCCCTTTACAGTAGAGATCCCTAGGTGCAAGAAAGCCTTTTACTCCAATAGTTTCTTCCCCAGAACTGCGGGTCTTTGGAACTCCCATCCGGGATTCTGCTTTCCCAACTGCAATGATATGCAGAAGTTCAAGTGTAATGTTAACAAACATCTTTCTACTCATCTCCCTTCATAATGACCCTGCTAATTAAGTCCCTGATAGTAGCCCCCTGCTTCAAAGTGGCACTGTGCCTTGTTTGGGGTGAAAATTGAATAAAAAAAAAAGAAAAAAGATGTTTAGTTATTTGCAGCAAACTTGGCAGTATCTTCTATATATTTGATTAAATTTATGTTGTGATTGTGAGAGCTAGGAGTTTAAATGTTCGACTCTCGGTAAGGGTGCTATCAGTCAGCTTTCAAGGTATATAGCTGTATTCTAAAAATATCTTATGTGGAGTCATTTAATTCTGAACTCCTTTATGGTACCCGAAAAACTCGTACCCGGAAAATTCATCCCTTTTTGCTAGATAGGAAAACTGGTCCCTTATTGATTGCAATATTGATTGAAAACACATTTTATGACCGCCCTTGAAGGAGATAGTGTTTTTAAAGGCGACTACGCACCCCCATAATATTTGAAAAAATGATTTTGAACTCGTTTTAAAAAATAAACTTGATCACGGAGTCAAGACACGAAAAACAAAACCATATGTTTATTTAAAAAAAATACTTTAGTTTTAACACTTTTTGGGTTATTATTACGAACCAAAAATAAAAGAAAGAAAACACATAAGTATGTAGTGTCTACCCCGGAACTAATTTTGACAGTGACATTGAACATTCACCGTTTCCGGAGAGCTCCAAAAAAAGACAAAAAAAAGCCGTGGCGCTAAATTCGAGGAGTCTCTTGCTCTCTTTTTGCTCGCGAACACCAGAGGAGTAAGACGCGTTACTGCCACGCTCTGTCGCTCGTGCGTGACACACCCTGTGCCGGTTCCAATGGTGAAACCACACAAAAAAAAGAAAAACATTCTTTTTATCTATTCACTCCTCTCCTTACCCGAACGGCTTTTCTAAAGAAAATTAATTTATCGTTTCTTTCCAACTTAACGCTAAAAATATTTGACCAGTCGGGAAGGATTTCTTCTTCTTCCTTTTTTCGGACTCAAAATAAACACGAGTGACCAATAAATTCACACCTCTTATAACAAGCCAACTCTGATTATTTGTTTTTAATTAATTTTTCTAAATATTTGTTTTCTTATTAATGTTTTTGAAAAATTAATTTTAAGTGAGCTGTTTGTTGTTTTGCCCAGCGAGCACCACCTCGCTTCAAGTGTTTTCAAGAGAAAACAATTATTTTATTTAGAAGAAGTAATTTATTTTAAACAATTCTTGTGTTATTACGAAACAAAAAAAAGAAAACACGGTACTTATGTAATTTTGGTACCGCGCTGAAATAATAACATGATTATTTCGAAAGCCATTCTTAACATGGGGGTAGATATCGTTTAAAAGTCATTTCGGGGGGGGGGGCTCTTCTGCAGTCTGCAGACGGCGGATATTGTTAGGGGCGATAACTTCAATTTCTTCTTGATCAAATAACACGGCAAATAAGTAACAAACAAGATTTTTTCCGAACAAAAAATGTTTTAAAACCAAAACATTTATTGTATAAAAATGTATCAAAATATAATTGTAAAAACATTTATTTAAAAGTCTGCATAAACAAAATATAATTTTAATAAAACAATTTTGAGGTTTGTATTACTGTACACAGATTCGAAAAAGTTGTCAAAAAACAAATATATAACAAATAAATGTTATCAAAGGCAAGATAAGTTACTTTTCTATCAAACTGGATATAATTTTCGTGTTTTTATTCAATTTAACATGTTTATTTAGCTCGAAAAGCATACAATGTTTACCGATGTATTGGAAAATTCAAGATGGCGGCCGATTCTCTCTTTAACACGGTAAGTTCGGGAAAAGGTGTTATAAATAATAAACTAGACAAAATACTATTAAAAACCACCGAATATATGTCAAGTTATGTCACGGTAACATATATTGAGCGAATTTCTAACAGTATTTTGTCTAGTTTATTATTTATTACACCTTTTTCCAAACTTACCGTGTTAAAGAGAGAATCGGCCGCCATCTTGAATTTTCCAATACATCGGTAAACACTGTAATACAGTGTCACTGTATGCTTTTCGAGCTGAATAAACATGTTAAATTGAATAAAAACACGAAAATTATATCCAGTTTGGTAGAAAAGTAACTTATCTTGCCTTTGATAACATTTATTTGTTATATATTTGTTTTTTTGACAACATTTTCGAATCTATGTGTACAGTAATACAAACCCCAATTTTGTAATAAAACCACATTGGATTTTTATAAAGTAAAATAGATTTTTTTTTTGGACAAGTAAATAATTTAAATGAAACATTTTTTTTTTTTTGCATTGAAGCAACTTTGAAGGGTCAACAACAAATTAATAATTTGTTTTTTGACCGAGAAACCCCACCTAGCGACAGTTTAGTGAAACACACGAAAAAAAGATGGCCTCCGTCCGCATACTGCACAAGTGCCTTTTGTTGTTTCGTGAACACAAGATGTGTTAAAAGTAAATTAATTTTTTCTAAATAAAATATTTGTTTTATTATTTGATAATACAAGAAGTGTTTTCTTTTTCTTTGTTTCGTAAAAACACAAGAAAATTATTTTATGTATATATATTGGTTTTAAAATATAATTATCCAACTGTCAAAGAGCATTTCATATAAATAATTGAATTCATTGCAAGAAAATTATATATATATATATATATTGTTTTTAAAATATAATTATCTAATGGTCAAAGGGAAAATTAATCCCAACTCGCATTTAGGTAAAAATGCACTTTCGTATAAATAATTGAATTCAATCAAATCGTATCGCAAAAACAAAAACAATTAAATAACACACACACACACACACACACACACACACACACACACACACACAAATATGTATATATGCACGTCGTGCGCTTGCGCACGCACACACACACGTACTCGCGCATGCACGCATACACACACAGGTGGGTAAGTGTGGTCGACCGAATAGGTTAAGTTTCTACCCCCACCCCCCAACACACACACGCGTGTGTAAGATTTGACAGATAGTTTCCAATCCTAAAAATAAGTATTTGTACCCTTAACTTTTTTAAAATTTCATTTATGAGGGCGATTTATATGTTTTGTTGTGGGGAGGGGGCAAGTGGACATTTCCACCATCGAGAAAAATGCTGCAAATGAAAATAACGTTTACAATTACTGGCAATACCTAGTTTCTAATATATGAGAAAATGTTAGTTTTAAAAATGTGTGATCACTTTCCTGTAAAAATTCTACGTACAATGAGCACCCATTTTATGGCCACCTGTTTTGATAGGGTGGACTGGTGCACTGTGCAGCTGCAGCAATGTACAATGAACTGAATTTAACGTCCCAAGTAATAAATTAATAACGTAACGACTTCTTTGTCTAAAAGATAATGTAGAAAACATGGTTTTTGAATAAAATCAAGTAATGTATTTTTTAAAAACTCAACATTGCAATAAAAAATTGTGTGTGTGTGTGTGTGATTGTGTTAATTTGTTTGTGTGCGGGTTTGAGTGTGCATGCTCGTGGACATGCATATGTGTGTGCTTGTATGTGTGTGTGAGTGCGCACTCAGGCACGTGAAGTGCGTGTGTATGTATGTGTGTGTGTGTGTGTGTGTACACATGCATGCGCGATTTTATACCTATATACACACGCACGTGAAGTGCATGTGTATATATATGTACGTATGCATGCATATGTATGTTCTTCTTCTTCTTGCTCGTCCATCAAAGTCGACGATGACCAAGGTATTGTACGAGCCTTTTTCAAGTCTCACACAAAACACACATTCATATTTCAAGCTGTCATATACATACGCGCACACAAACATACGCGCCCACGTCCACACATGTACAGTTATTCACGTTCGCGTACATACACTCACATTCACGTATATATACACACATGCGAACACGAACACAGCACATGGACGACGTCACTTCCGCTTTCTAAGGAAATACACATGCGCAAAATACACTCTGGAAACGAGTATAAAAACAAGGCGATAAGCTGTTTCTAATCCTCTTTAGAACCAACTCTCAACGAGAGAGGTTGGGCTAACAAGCCGCCGCCGTTTCGGCGCGCGCGCACGCGTACCTCACGCCCACTTCCTACTATGTATGGGGCACGAGCTAAAGACTGTATGTATACATTCTCACTCTTTCTCTCTCTACATCTACTACTGGCCACTAAGAACACCTTCGCGTCGTTGACTACTAACTGATGACAACTCTAATATCCTCTTCCTTGCCTACACGCTGGATTCTCAATTTTCCTACAACATTTATTTCTCTTCCCACGCGCGAACAAACAATAGTGACCCGAACTTGAGATGAAAACATATTTCCTATTCTTGCTACAACACTAGTCCTGCAACGGACATTTGTTACATACGCGCGGACATGTTATAACTAAAATGTTCATTTCTTTCAACAGCAAATAAACGACATTTATCTTATCCATTAATTGAGTCTTTGTTTCCTTAAATTCCCATTCGTTTCATTATTCTTTTGTAACGGGATTGGGGTATTTATATATCCTAGTCCCCTACAGTATCAATCAGTTCGGCGTTAGGGGTTTGTGGGTCCTGAGATGGCTGATGAGGCCAATCTGTGCTCGGCAGACTCTTTCACACTCTGGACACGTGAAGGCGGTATCGGCAGGCTGTGAACCGGCAGCTCTCTCCTTCCTCCTCTTGCGCTTCTGCTGGTCGTGTGTCATGCGTTGATTCTCTGCCTTGTCGGCTCCTAGGCTGATGACGCAACGCCAGGCCGAACGTTTAGCAGCGCGACTCTCCCAAGACTGGGGGTTGATGTCAAAGTCTTTTAGGGACGTTCTCAGACAGTCTTTATATTGTTTCTTTTAGCCCCCTGCATTCCGCTTTCCCTGGCTGAGTTCCCCATAGAAAAGTTGTTTAGGGATTCGACTGTCGTGCATGCGATAGACATGGCCTGCCCACCAGAGCTGGGTTTTGCGGATTATGGTGGTGATGGTATGGAGCCCCGCGCGCTTCAAGACTTCTGTGTCAGGAATTCTGTCTTGCCAGCGGATGTTGAGAAGATTACGGAGGCATCTGAGGTGGAAGCCATTCAACTGTTTTTCATGTCTTTTATATGGCGTCCAAGTTTCGCAGACGTAGAGTAGGGTTGTCAGGACGACTGCTCAGTATACTTTCAGTTTGGTTGCGAGTGTAATGCCTCTCCTCTTCCACACATTGTCTCTAAGTCTTCCAAATGCACTGCTCGCTGTGGAGATCCTATGGTTAACCTCAATGTCAATGTTGGCTGTGCGGGAGAGGGTGCTGCCAAGGTAGGTGAATTGCTCCACAGCATGGATCTTCTGCCCTTTGACAGTGATGCCGGGTTCATGGTATGCATCTCCTGGGGCGGGTTGGTACATAACTTCTGTCTTCTTTGTACTGATGGTGAGACCAAAGTTGTCACAACTGGTGGAAAATCCGTCCATTTGTCGTTGCATCTCTATCTCATTTGGGGCATTAAGGGCACAGTCATCGGCAAAGAGAAGGTCTCTGATGATGGTTTCCCTCACTTTTGTGACTGCCTGCATTCGCCTGATGTTAAACAATTCCCCGTCACATCTGTACTTGATAGCAATGCCAGAGTGACTGTCTTTGAAAGCGTCCTGGAGCATGGCAGAGAAAACCATGCTGAAGAGTGTCGGGGCTAAGACATAGCCCTGCTTGACCCCGTTGGTCACAGGGAAGGGCTCTGAGGGGTCGCCGTCATCCAGGACACGAGCGGTCATGCCCTCATGGAACTGCCTGACAATGGCGATGAACCTGTCTGGACAACCAAATTTTTTCATGATCCGCCAGAGGCCATTTCGGCAAACAGTGTCGAAGGCCTTGGTCAAGCGACGAACGTGGTGTAGAGGCCCCAGTGCTGCTCGACACACTTCTCCTGCAGTTGGCGTGCAGCAAAGATCATATCAGTCGTCCCACGGCCCGCTCGCAAGCCACACTGGCTCTTGGGAAGATGACCATCTTCAAGGTGCACCAGCAGGCGGTTGAGAAGGACGCGGGCCAGGATTTTCCCGGCGATGGAAAGAAGGGATATCCCGCGGTGGTTGTCACATGACTGACGATTTCCCTTGCGTTTGTAAATGTGAACGATAGTAGCATCATGAAAATTTTGGGGTAATTCTTCACTCTCCCACATGGATTGGAAGAGTTCTGTCAGTCTTAAAAGCAGTGTAGGTCCACCAGCTTTGTATACTTCTGCTGGAATTGAGTCGGGGCCGGGGGCCTTCCCAGAGGAAAGTTGCTTGATGGCTTTGCTTACTTCCTCTGACGAGGGTGGGATGCCAAGCTCCTCGTTGATATGCTCCTGGCGTAGTCGGTCGATGGCTTCATCGTTGATGGAAGATGGTCGGTTTAGCACACTGTTAAAGTGCTCCGCCCATCTATCAAGGATCTGCTTTTTGTCATTCAAGACAGTTGTTCCATTGGAGCTAAGCAGGGGGGAGGAACTAGAAGACTGGGGACCGTAGACAGCCCTCAGCGCATCGTAAAACTTCCTCATATTATGGCTATCGGCATGCTCCTGGATCTCATCTGCTTTGCCGCTGAGCCAGGCATCCTGCATGGAGCGGAGTCTGGCCTGCACCTTGCTGCGGATGTTGATGAAGGCAGCTTTCTTTGCGAAACACTTGGGGTCACTCTGATGTGCACGGAGAAGTTGGCGTTTCTCCTCCAGGAGGGGCTGAATCTCAGAGTCATTTTCATCAAACCAGTCCTGGTGCTTCTTTTGCTTGGGTCCAATGATTTCGAGAGCGATGGAGTAGGTGGAGTCTCTGAGGTGTGCCCACTGATCTTCAATAGTGTCCGAGATGGTGAGGGGGACAGATAGCTTGTCGTTGATTGCTTCCTGTAGCTCATGGATGACATCTGGACTTTTAAGTTTTTCCAGGTCAAGGCGCTTTGTGACTTTCTGGCCCTGAGGCCGCCTCTTGGGTTGGATGTAGAGGCACATTTTGGATATGATCAGGCGGTGGTCTGTCCAACAGTCGGCACCACACACAGCCTTGGTCAATCTTACGTCTCTCCTGTCCCTTGCCCTGATGATGACGTAGTCAATCAGATGCCAGTGGTGGGAGCGTGGGTGCATCCACGACGTCTTGCTACGGGTGGGTAGGCGGAACATGGTGTTGGTGATGGAAAGGTCGTGTGCAGCGCAAAGGCTGAGCAGCCGTAGGCCGTTGCTATTGCATTTGCCTATTCCATGGTGGCCAAGGACCCGGTCCCAAGTGGAATGGTCCATGCCAACGCGGGCATTGAAGTCGCCGAGGACGATGAGTTTCTCTCTCTGCGGAGCAGCGGGGATGAGGCTTTCCAGATCTTCATAGTACTGGTCCTTGGTATCTTTGGGGTTAGTCATGGTTGGTGCATAGGCGCTGATCAGTGTGGCGGTTCTTGCCTTGCTGAGCAGGAGTTGCATCTTCATCAGCCGGTCATTGATGCCATCCGGGATGCTGACCAGCTTCCTCACATGCTCAGTCTTGATGGCGAAGCCCACGCCAGCCTCTCTGCGCTCCTCGCTGCTGCGTCCACTCCAAAAAAAGGTGTAGCCGCCACCTGACTCTGTCAGTTGACCCTTGTCTGAGAGGCGAGTCTCACTGAGGGCTGCGATGTCTACCTTATAACGGGCAAGCTCCCTTGCTACGAGAGCAGTTCTTCTCTCGGGTCGGTCAGCTCTGGTGTTGTTGAGCAAAGTACGAACATTCCATGATGCTAAGGTAAGCACCAACCCTTTCTTTCTCATGTCTCGACCGCTGTGAGGGAAACCCCCGCCAGCCGCGGTATGCTGGCCAGGGGTGATGGTGAAGCAGCTATGTTTAGGGCTCCTTTTATCGCCCCGTCCTCATGCCATGGAGGCAAGCAGAGTGATCCTGAAAAGGACTGCTCGGTCGGCCAGCCAGTTGCCTGCATCCCCTCGCTGCTTCGGTCGAGTGGAGTACGACCAGTTTCTGGGCCGCCTGTGTGCAGGTTTGCAGCTACAGCTCCCAGTGATTTCCACACCTGCTGCTTTGCTGCTCGCCCATCGCCACAGGGCTTGGTGTTGACGCAATGTTTGACACCCTGACTTGCGCTGGATTTGGATTATAGTGAGGGGGACTTGCGCTGCATCGGCCTCACTCTCTCGTCCTGGCCCGCCCAATTCCAACGGCAAGACATAATCAAGACGGCTGGGGACGAACAAGGGTGCAGGAGCTGCCAAAGGGAGGCAAGTATGCCATCCAACTGCCTAAGGGGCTCCACTCCATCGTTTCTGTCGGGGTTGCTCCCCTAGCCTTATCCATTTCCATGGCTCTCACAAGGCAGTGAGGCCATTTGACCCATGGCTGGGATAGGGATTGGTAATGTGTCAGGGCATGTCCACACGTCAGTGGGCCGTAGCACAGTCCCTCTGGGACTCCCTACTGTTCCGAGATCCTCTACTGATTCAGCCTGGAGTCGCATGACAACCAGTTACCGTGTGTGACCACGAAGAGGCACAGCAGAGGTCTTGATGATGGAGAGGCTGTGTACTGACAGGAGAAGACTTACGCACTCGGCTTCTCGTTTCGCGCAAGGCTAGCCAGTGGTGGTTGCTGAGAGCGAGATGGTGCGTAAGCCAAGACGCTACCTTATAGCTAACACACTTGCGCATCACATCACCCTGTGTGCATTGTATATACACACACACACACACACACACACAAATGTATGTATGTATGTATATGTACACACACGCACGTTACTACAATGTAGTTTGTTTTCCTACCCAAAAGAAGAAAACCGTGTTTTCAACATTATCTTCAGCGAGACACGGGAAAACAAACATGGCTTTTTTTCCCCAGTCATACAATGCTAAGAAGAAAAGAAAATGTATACTGCGATATATATAAGTATAGTAGATATATGTAATAAATAACTTTTGTTTTAGTAAAATATTTGTCAACCAAGAACTGATATCGTACTAATATTATGGAAGGCGCGTATAGAGTTGCCATATTTCAATATGAAAAATCATTCATTAATCTAGACAAGAATGGGAATCTAAGAATAATAGAATCTTCCAATGCAGCCAATAGGAATGGGCAGATGATAGCTCGGGAGGCATTAGTAATTGTGTATAAGGTGAAGGGAAGGTTATGTTTAGTCTATGTATGTCATAAGCAGTTAAGAGCGGTGAAATATGAACAGCATAGGGAAATGAAGAAGAGTACATGGTGTATAGTGGTAGCAGTGGTAGGACTTGATAATCAGAGAGAAAAATAGAAACTTCTTCCTTAGTAGATGTGCCAATCGTGATGATACTTCGCCTGGGATGAAATATAGGAATTAATTATAACGAATAAATGTGTATATAATGACATAGTAAAGTTACATAAGACGGGGGTTGAACGTTTAGACATAATAAATTTGTATGTGGCATCTGTTATTGAAAACCTATGGCAATTTGGGGCAGAGGGGAATCAAAATACACAATGGGATGTGGAAGTGGGGGAAGGCACACATACTCTTTCACACATACACATGATTGTACGTTCAAATAACTGATATAATTTTATATTTTTTTCGTTCAGATTGAAAGGATCGTAAACAAAAGGCTGTATATTACATCGAGATGGTACAGAAACAAATTCCCCGAATGTCCTACCGAGGAATTATGGCACGGTACAAAACATGGCTCTGTTGATGGCATCATTCGATACGGATTTGACTGGAGGCTGGTTGAAAGTAAATATATAATTGTTTATTATCATAAGCAACTCACTAGGAATTCTTACATAGGTCATCATCAGTGATGGCTAACTGATCATTAATGGTGATCTTCTCTGGAAACTGAGTGACAACAAGTCTACCCAGATTTCTAGTACTCTACCTCTTTGTTTGCAAATGATTTTGCGTTATCGCAACAGTGCTTTACTGGAATTTGGGTGGACACAAGCCTTTCCATGGTCTCAGATCTTTTCGCATTCATCCAGTGGAGGTCTAGTTAGTACTTTCTCTCCTAGGTTTTTCCATCCTTCTTGACCCTTCCCGACTATTTGGTGTGGAGCCCGTCATTATCATTTTTATTATTGTTGTTTTTGTTTTGCTGGTGTTGTTGCTGTTTTATAGTTTTTTTTTATTGTTATTAATTTGTTGTTTTTTTTATGCGCATAGAGTAGAATGGTACACGCATAAGATGGAGGGGCATCACTAACATTCCCTTCTTCCCATCAGGACGTGACTAAATCTAAATGACAGGGGCCAGATACAAGGATTTCATGTATCAAGAAATACACATATTTTATACGATTAACACAAGTTGAGATTTAACGAATAGATTATGGGGGTCAAGTTTTGGGTTTATACATTTCTCAACAGTATTAGTATGTGTTTGACCACAAAAGATTATTCGATAAAGATGTGAAATCATCATATTTTCTTCCATAGTCCATAAAAATATCCATTAGCCCACTTACACCTCCCCCCTCTCCGATATACACAAATTTAAATAAGCAATGATTTGGATTATTTTCTTTTTCTTATTATTCTAGATCATGCGTTTGGAAAAGGTTGTTACTTTTGCGATAAGGCATTTTATTCGGACTGTTTCACTGAACAAAATAACCAAGATGGACAATGCATGTTCCTTGTCGACGTCACTATTGGAAAAACAATTGTTGGACGTGAAGCGCTCACCGAGGTGGATCTAGATGACAACGTACAAACAGCTATTGGCATGTATGAAGATAACCGTGGAGATATAAACATTTTTGTTACGTTTGATGATGACCAAATTTATCCCTTATTTCTTATTATATACAAAAAAAGTAATTAATGGTATGTGCGCAATATAAAGTTGATTTTCCCCTATTTCATTGCTTATTATAGCTTTAGAATGAAAAGCTTTATATGCTAATCTGTTCTGCCAGCAAGTTAAGTTTTGTGTGCACGTTTTCAGCAAATATACATTTCTTTCATTTACTATCAAAATTTTAAAAATATTTTTTTCTGCTTCTCCCACATCAGGCTTTTATCAAAATAATTAACAATCTATATTTTTATAAAGTAATAGGGTTCGTGTGTTTCTGTCTGTGTGTACAGCTCTCCATCATCAACGAAATATAAAGGAGGTAAGAGGGTAGATCTCTCCTGGTAGAGAAACATTAGAACCCATTTTAGGATGTTTCTGTTATAGGAGACATAAGAATCTTTGCCTAATTTCTTTATATACTATTCTCCAAACCACCCCCATATCGAATGACTTATGCTCATTTGCATATCACATTATATTAAATCTCTTTAACTAATTACCTCGACCTTATTACATATTGGAAATATTCTAATCATTTCAACTGTACTATTTACAAAATCTATTTAACATTTAATCTATCTATCTATATATCACATTATATTAAATTTCTTTAACTAATTACCTCGACCTATATATATCTATAAAAACAGAGATGTGTGTGCCACAGACGATTTCTGATTGGTTAATCCAATAATCACATCTCCTAAAAAACAATCGTTTCTACGCTCTTACCTTTACCATAAAATATTATGGCTTTATTTATTGTCCATCTTGGAAGGGTTTAATTTTTTAATAACTTGTTATTTACAAATTAAAAAAATACGAAACTATTATACGAAACTATTATACGAAACTAAACTACACGAAACGCGCACACACGCACACACACACGTTCACTACCATCACGTTGTTATGGCAACCAAACCCGCTGACTTAACTAAACAGTAAACACACACAGTAAATGTGATTTTCTTCATTTTCTCATTTCACTCGTGGTCTTAAATTCATTTCGGGTTTGTATTACTGTACACATAGATTCGAATAAGTTGCCAAAAAACAAATATATAACAAATAAATGCTATCAAAGGCAAGATAAATTACTTTTCTACCAAACTGGATATATTTTTCGTGTTTTTATTCAATTTAACATGTTTATTCAGCTCGAAAAGCATACAGTGTTTACCGATGTATTGGAAAATTCAAGATGACGGCCGATTCTCTCTTTAACACGGTAAGTTTGGAAAAAGGTGTAATAAATAAAAAACCGGTTAAAATACTGTTAAAAACTCGCTCAATATATGTTACCGTGACATAGGTTGACATATATTCGGCGGGTTTTTAATAGTATTTTGTATAGTTTTTTATTTATAACACCTTTTCCCAAACTTACGGTGTTAAAGAATGTGTGAGACGCCATCTTGAATTTTCCAACACATCGGTAAACACTGTATTCTTTTCGAGCTGAATAAACATGTTAAATTGAATAAAAACACGAAAAATATATCCAGTTTTTATCGGTTTTTTACCTTCTCTGCAGAAGTACAAAAAAAAAATAAAAAAAACGGAAGGTACTTTTACAGAATGTTAAACTAACCCTAACCGATGTTTTATGTTTAGTTTAGGAAAAGTCAGAAGAAACAAAAGTCATTATTGCATGAAATATACGTATTTAGTTGAAGTATTGTTTATGTCAATTCTTTCGAAGAAATTTAGCAAGAATACCTGTAAACCAGGAAATCGGTAAAATGTCATCATGGATGAATACTTGTCTATTATAATTTCTACCCTTGACAAAAACTTAGCCATAACAAAAGAGATTTATTGTTCAGATTGTTTTTGAGATTGATTTCTAAAAAGATATTTTATAAATAAAATCGACTTTAAAATTAAAGACTTAAATTACAATAATTGAATTTAAACATTCTTATTTCAATATTTGGCACATAACACCTGCAAAATTGATCACAATGTCAGGATTTCATTTTATTTCAGAATCGATGGCAAATTGTGTAGATTGATATCTCATTATATTAAATACTAATATTTAACATTAGTTTATCATTTAAGCCGATAAAAAGCCCTTTTTTTTTTCGAGTCATAAAAGGATTTGGAGTTTCCTAATCAACCTTTCGGGTGCAGTTGCACGCTCTCAAAATAACTAAAGTGTTGGCTTTAAAAAAATTGGTTCATTAAACCTAAACAGGTTTAGTTTTAATAAAAAAAAAAAATTAAAAAAAAATCGCTTTGGTATTTAGATATGTCGTATGGTTATCCCTAATCGCTGAATAAAACCGCTAACGAGTTGAATGATTACGACATAAAATTAAACTCGGGTTCCTGAAACGGAAACTTCGTTTGTTTTTGTTTTATCAATATATTTACATTGTTATTTTGTTTTCATTTTCAATCATTCGACCAGTTTTCTTTTTCAAGTAATCCAAGTTACAGAATTCCCACTGATTACTATGCTAAAATCACAATGACTAATGTATACCTATTAACCCTTATCCTTGAGTGGCCTCTGGGCCTTGATAAGTGGTGACACCCATGTAAAAAAAAAAAAAAATCACTCGAACAGTTTTCTTTTTATAATGTACAGTTTTAAAAGTTTAAAAACTATATAGTTTTTACTTCAGGAAAATTAATGGGTCAGTTTTTACGATGTCCCCTGTTAAAATACTGTTAAAAACTCGCTCAATATATGTTACCGTGACATAGGTTGCCATATATTCGGCGGGTTTTTATTAGTATTTTGTATAGTTTTTTATATTTATAACACCTTTTCCCAAATTTACGGTGTTAAAGAGGGTGTGAGACGCCATCTTGAATTTTCCAACACATCGGTAAACACTGTATGTTTTTCGAGCTGAATAAATATATTACATTGAATAAAAACACAAAATATATATCCAGTTTGGTAGAAAAGTAACTTATCTTGCCTTTGATAACATTTATTTATATATTTGTTTTTGACTATTTTTTCGAATCTATGTGCACAGTAATACAAACCCACGATATGAATACTCACGTTGTTTATATATATATATATATATATATATATATATATATATATATATATATATATATATATATATATATATATATATATAAATGAGATTATAGCAGTTAAAAAACATTTTTAAACACACACACACACCTTTTTCAAAGTGATCAGAAATCGTATAAAAGTAAAAAGGGTAAATTTTTACTTACTTTCCAACTTAATCACCTTTAACGTGACTTTTACAGTTTTTTTTTTAAATGGAATTCATTTACCGATAGAAAAGAAATGATAAGTAAATAAATCCATAAATAAATATTATAAATGGTTTATTTTAATACTTGCCAGGATGCGGAGGAAAATGAATGAAGGGGGAGGGGAATAAAATAAAAACATTTTGGAAACAGAGTAAGTTTGAAAGAATTGCTTTGCACAGAAAGAAATTAATGAAAAAATAAAATTAAATTTTTTTTCTTTCTTGATTTTTTTTTAGCTTTTTATGAAAAAGGAAGTCAAAATTAAGACTATAAAAAACAATTTTTATTAAGAGCGAACCTCAGTCGTCAGGTCTGTAAAAAAAGACGTGGAATAATAAATGTTTTCTAATACAAATTGTTTTTACTTATGTGTTCATTTGTCTCTTTGAAGTTCGTTTGTTTAATATATCGGTTTGCAATATAATTATGTCATTCTGTCAGACTCAAATTTTAAATCTATATATCTAAAAAATTGAAAGTGTGTGTGTGTGTGTGTGTGTGTGTACATTTCCCTACGAAATAACTGTCAATTTTTAGTCTACAGACTCGAAATTTGATATACAGGGTACTGAGATTTGTAAAAATCTATATGATCGGTTTTTAGCCAGAAATTTGGCGATTAAGGGGTCAAAGTTCAACGATTTGAGCTTTGAGAACTCTACCAAACTTCTCCGACAATTTTGGGTCTACACACTTGAAATTTTAGATACAGCTTCCGTGGACATGGATCTAACTTAATAACTTAATTTGAGCCCAAAACAATAAATTTTCAGGGGTCATAATAGGGGTCAAAGTTAAAAAAATTACCCCCTTTTTTTGCTCAGCATACACCTCCAAACACCCGGGCAACGCCGGGCACCCATGCTAGTTAATGTTATAAAACAACAAAAAAATAATAATTTGCTCACTACTGCACAATTATTAACATCTAAAATATACTAAACAATAGTGAATAAAAAAAAATTATCGAAATAATTAACAATTAATATGTTTTGGATAAAGACACATCTCTCATGGTCCGAACGAACTAGTTCGAAAGAACTACAGTATGTATATCTTGTTTCGAAAATAAAAAGTGCAGTTTATTTCCAAAATTGAATTCTCAATGTGTTTATTAATCTAATATATATATATATATAAGGGCAAAATGTGTGTGTGTGTATGTATGTATGTATCTCTGCCAAAAACTTCCGACAAACGTGCTGTAAGGTGGCCAAACCAGGATTAGTTTGAACCCCGACCCTTTGGACAACAAATATCGAAAAATTGGCCAAAAACATTAATTCCTTCACCCCCAACTAGGCATTTTCTACAAGGAGAGGTCGGTTTTTGTGTTGTCATTTTTGCAAGTCATCTTTTCTTTTTGATTGACTATGCTTAGTTTTGACTAATACGTGACTTTTTTTTCTCCTTTGCATCACAGATTCGAGTCTGCCTGCTACCTCTTTTTCTTTTTAACACCTCTCTCCACCCAGTTATTTTGATTTTTTTTTTTTTTTTTTTTTACTTGACACACTCAGGCAATGCCGGATCGTTTTTTTTTTTTTTTTTTTAAACACCTTGCCCTTGCTCAATATCCTTACTACATCACCTCTACACACTCAGGCAACGCTGGGTACCCTCGCTAGTGTTTAATAGATTACATCAGATTGTGTACTGAATTTTATGATATTACAAAATTCCGGACAAAGACGCGGGTTCAACATGTTAAAAACACAACAACAAAAACAAGGAGTACTTTATAAGTTTGTTTCAACTTTTAATTCAGCAAAAAAAAAACAAAAAAAAAAACAATGAAGTCAAGCCATGAACGAGGCATCAAGAAGACTTTGAATCGCGGAGGAAAACTGATCAAGGTAACTCGGGATCAATTTAATTGGAGAATTTAGATACAGATCAGATCTCATCTGCAACATATGCTGAACATTATTGTGATGATATTATTGAGATCGCATCACGATAAACACAAAACGAGTGTTAAATAATAGATATGTCATCTAGTATGGAAATAGGAACCTTGTCATTGTCCGCAGATAGCTATCTGGCTGCCCAGTTCAACACAGACCTCATCAGCCTGGTCACTTCCAAGGCAAATTCTCAGACTGTCTCTCATTGTCCTAAAGACCAACTCAAAACAGAATCCCTCATTAATAACACAGTGGCGTTTATATAAAGATTTTCTAGAATCAAGTATCAAAGTGTTAGTTATGCGATATGACTAACCATTGAATCGCATAAACAATTCTGACATACAACTCGCGCAAAAGGAATCTATTTGTAGAACTGATCTTTGTGTGTTTTATTGTTTGATAAACATTTTATGCAGACGGTGTAGTCTCTTTTAAAAACAAAATCTCCTTAAAGAACGGCCATAAAATGCGTTTTCAATCGATATTTATTCAATAATAAACTAGTTTTCCTACCTAGCAAAAATGAACAAGTTCTCCGGGCACCATGCGCCCCTGCATGTTGATTGGTCAGTGATATTGGCGATGTGTGAAATACGATTTGAAAGAGGATAAAAAAAATTGAAAGCAAATTATTATTCATACAATTTGACCATCTACTTCAACGAGTCATGATGCGAATCCCCCCCCCCTGCCACACACATACACGCGCATCCTATGAAAATATTTGGCTTATTTTAAATTTTGTGTGCAAGTACGAAATTTAACCTAGAAAAAAAAAAAAAAAAAAAAAATCTTTATGATGTATGTATCCGCCATGGATAGAAAAGATCACATTCCACATAAATAGATCAAGCAGTTTTTTTTGTTTTTTTTTATAAATAGAAAATCTAGTTTTTACAATTTTTGCAATCTATTAGTAAACCGTAGCCATTACAAGATGGATTTTGATTTCTAGTTCTAGAAAAGTTGTTAAGGAGAGATAACTAGTGATGAATTTGAACTTTTCAGGAATATAAACTGAAACACCATTCTCACTTCCTCAGAAACTTATTTTCTTAGTTAAAAAAAAAAAAATAAATAAATAAATAAAAAACACAAACAAAATTATTTGATAAATTTATAATTTTTGGATCATGACATTTATGTACCGTGACGAGTACAGAGTTTATATCGGTCGGCCTGGTGGCCAGGTTGTGGTGTCTGCTCTGATGCTGCACTCAAATTAGATTGTCCTTAGTCAATGGTAGGGGAAATCCTTCTATACTAAGGTAATATTATTTTTGCATACTGTCAGATTGCCCCCCCCCTTTTTGGGGCAGCTGATTTTCTCTCACGTTAAAAACGACCTTGTGTCACATTTTGTTTTTGTGGGAAAGAAATAGAAATCAAGAGTTTATATCAATTTTCTGCATTTTTTAAAAAGTTAGGTTGAATTCTGTACTTGCATTTATCACTTGGAGCAGACAACAGAAAATTATATTCACAACCCCTTTAAAATGGTCAACTATCATTGTTCATTTGTGGTATTTCTGCAGTTTATGAACCATGCTTAAATAATAACATTTAGAAACCAATTCTTACCAAGATGAGGGGGAAGAGGCTTTTAACTATACAGCACTTGTGAAGTTTAGGTTTGGAGAACTATTTTTCTTGTTTTCATTTTTGAAGATTCAAAGGGGGACAACTCAAGAAGTTACAGTTTATAATGTTTCAATGATTATTTTGATTTAATAAGAGTTTATTTGGTAAAAATTTTTTTTTTTTTAAAGTCATAAGTTTTAATATAAATACAAAAATTCTGCAGTTTATGAACCATTTTTTTTTTTTTTTTTTTTTTTTTTTTACATAGGCATCACCAAGACCAAGAGGCCACTCGAGGATAAGGGTTAAAGAGTGTACAGTAGAAATTGGACAACATAGTAATCGTTAGTAATGGAAATTTGGTAAATTTGTTAACTTATATGGAACGGCTCATCAAAAACTTGTTTACATTAGACTTGAAGACAACCATATTGTAGTCAGCTGGAAAGCAGAAAAACAGAAGACAATTTCATAGGCATCCAGTTCTAAAAAAGAAGCTTTGCTCATGGAATCATCATTTAGGTTTAGGCACAGATAAAGAGTGGGAGAAATTAGTGATAGTGTTTTTTGCTAGACAGGTGTGTAATGAAATCCCAGACAGTGCCAGGTATCCTGTTCAGCTAGATGAAGATGGGAGAGGCTGAGGTATAGTTAGGGGGGGCATGCTGACACTTGGTTGAGGAAAAACAGATGTTTATGAGATTTCTGTCCACCAGAGAAGAAATAGTATCTTTTTCAATGAAAAGAAAATATAAATTCTGATAATAGGATTTGTTGGAACAAGAGATTGTTTTTCTAGTTGAATTTGGTAAAAATGAATTTTAAATAACTAATTGAGTGAGACAGGTACAATGACTTGGGTTCAAAAGGTCTGCTTTGGTGTCTGAGAGATGTTGTCATTTGGGTCCACTTGTTGTATTTAACTACCAGGCCACCAAGCCAGTGATAAGTTAGTTGGACAGATAAATAAATAAATTGAACCTAGGGAGAGATATGGTCATGAAAGAGGAAGAAGAGGGTCACAAGAAAATAAAAAATGAAAAGAATAAAATAAGGGAATAGAGAAAGAAGTTCACGAGAGAAGAAAAAGAATAAGATAATGGGAAAAAGAATGAAGAGGTTTAGATAAAAAAAAAAAAGAAAAGTAGTCTTCAAATGACAGAGGAGGGGAAGAGGCCAGTTTTATAAAAACGATTGGCGTTTTAGAGTTAAAGTCTTTTTACTGGCTGGCATCGAGGCGTCCACATCGCTCTCACCCCGCCTGGGGGGGGGGGAGGGCGAAACCCTCATAAGAGCTAAGTTGAAAAGCTCTTGTTCTTAGCTGGGAAATTAATTAGAGGAGCTTCAGTTATACAACCTGCATCATGAAACTCGGATCAAAGAACTTGACTTTAAACAAGTGTAAAATGATTCATGAATAATTATTTTGTTTGGTTTTTACGAAAATGAACCAGAGTTTTTCTTTGTTTCTCGATTGCCTGCCTGAATGAAGATGCAGTATATTTCAGAAATGCCCTGACGCCAGATGATGAAAGAGAGACTGGATCCAGCACGAAGCCAGAGTGACGGCCGAAATCAACAATGTTGCCACACAGACTTAGGGTCATGCCCATTTCGCGTGCCCTGAGCAGCAGAGAGATATTTTCCAGTGAGAGTGATCACCCTTGAGGGGTCCACAACTAGACAAGTAAGAATGTAGCCCTGCTGGGTTGCATCTCTGGTCCTGTGAGCTGAGAGCGACGAATACGGCCAGAAGTACATCACAAGTATGCTCCCCTGAACCAGGATAGCGACGGATGCGGCTCAGCCCTCGGACAAGAGAGGGCGTTAGGGTTATAGGTGTTTCTTGTGAAAGTTCGGTGATGGGGGAGGCCATAGATTGGAGCTTAGTCGAGCACTTGCCATGAAAATAACGATACAGCAGAGACAAACTCACAACATCTCTTCTGTGAGAAAGAGGTTGCAGGGAAGAGAAAAGGACAGCCTCTATGAGGTTACGAAGTCTATTTGGAACTCTATCAAAGCTGGATAAGTCCTTTCTAGCAGCTCCTGCCCAAATGTGGCAACATTACTCCATCCTTGGACTATCTGGCTCTAATATAGATAGAGAATTGCATCAGCAGTGAGATATCTACTGGATCGATAGATCCCACCATTTTTCCAGCGGCCTTGGCAACAGATTTAATGTATGTGTTCCATTTAAGATCAGGAGTAAATGTCAAGCCCAGAAGCTTGTCAAACATGAGGCCTCCCCAATTTCAATTGATGCTAGATGGGGATCAGAGTGATGATGATGCAAAGATAAAAGCTTGGTTTTAGATGCATGAAAAGTAACAAGCCACCTCTTTCCCCATTGTACCACTTGCTCAAGATCAGAGGAGAGAGAATCAGAGAGAACTTGGTCGTTTACGGTCTTAGATGTGCTACCATAGATAGTAGTGTCATCAGCATAAATGTCTATGAATGATATAAGGATGTGATTTGGAAGATCATTAATATAGATCAGGAAGAGAGTTGGGCCCAGGATGGATCCCTGAAGGACTCCAGCATTAATACTAAGAGCTTCTGATTTATGCCCATCAACCACTACACTTATTAGCCTATCAGAAAGAAATGATTTAATAATTGAGAAGACATTTCCAGCTACACCATAGCTGGAGATCTTGTGAAGTAAACTTTTATGCCATACTCTATCAAAGGCCTTTGATATGTCAGAAGAACTCTACTCGAAAACGAATAGCCTATGCAAGAATATAGAAGAGATAGGACCACCTTTCTTTCTTTCTACTATAAAAGACAGAAGATTAACCTAAATAAAAAAACAAAAAAAAGTAAAGGATAAAAGAAAAAAATAAAAAAGTAAAATTACCATACACATGTGCGCACTATAAATAGATATAAAATCCGGGGAAAGGAAGTGAAGTCGTCACACTAACAGGGTTCGCTCGCTGACAGACGCGAAAATTTTGAAAATGGGCAACCAATATAAGCTAAGTTAACTTAACAAATCCTAATATTACCAAAATGGCAACTTTTTTTTTTTTTTTTTTATCTAAATTTTGACTAATGTATTTTAACTATATGCGCATATATTGTCTTTAACTCTTTGCTTCCATGCGAGTCGTTTCTTACTTTATTTTTTATTTATTTATTCACTTTGTTTCTTTATTTCTCTTTTTGCTTTTACCAACTGTGTATACCTTCTCTTTAAATGTATTTATTTAATGCACTTTAATTACATATGCGTAAAATTGGTCTCTAACACTTAGTCCCACGCGAGCCGTTTTTAAGGTCAGAAGAACTCTACTCGAAAACGAATAGCCTATGCAAGAATATAGAAGAGATAGGACCACCTTTCTTTCTTTCTACTATAGAAGACAGAAGAACTTTATTTAAGTAGTATACTTAATATATGAAATCACCGTACGCTTGCTTGTATGTAAGTGTCCTCCATGATACCCATACCATACCAAACCACTGCACGTGGCTCATAACTTGACTGGCACTATATTTTTAACTGCAATATGCATGATCCCAGCTGTGATACTAGGGCTAATTTACTGAATAGATGCAACACTCTGCGCCTGACCTTAATGACTACAATTCCAAATCCCAACGAATTAGCTGTCCCTATAACTGGGAGGGAAAAACCTAATAGCTAGCTACGAAATCCTATACATTTTACCTCCAAGACGATTGCGTTTGTCTTACCTGCATGCATAAAAAAAAAAAAAAAAAAATAAGTGAATAAAATAAAAAAAATTTCCTCCCTTCTTCAGACTAACCTTACCTGTAACTCAAAAATCCTAATGGAAATCCATCTGTAAATAAATAATCCCTCTTCTCTTGAACGCTAACAATCTACTCCCAACCTATCCGCCACTAAACTCCCACATTGCTCCGCATCTGTAGTTGAATCGCTAACTTCCAGCCCCTAATCCCTCACATGCAAACTGTTTTAATAAGCCATCACCAAACATCTATACATTTCTACCTCTAAGGCATGCATTACAGATCATTCCTATCCAGTAAGGGACTTAACAGCCTATGCACACAAAGGCAGGTACTTAACAGCCAAAGTACCCAGAAACAAAGCGATATGCACTACACAACTGTCTCGAGTTTTGCAACGATTAATTACGTTATTGAAACGACACTCCTTGTTATGGAAACCCCCCATGACTCTTACTAAAAAATACCTACAACTCCAACTCTATTCGCACCTACTGAAAACCTGCCCATATATATCTATTCACCTAATTACGCATGACTCAATACTTGCTGTCTTATCCATGCTATATTGCACTTACATCTTAACCCTCCTATCATCTAAAATAGCTCGGGCACAACTCGTAGCTCAATTCTTAATACCTACTCATACTGTAACACTATACTAGACCTAAGCTAACATTAATAAAAAAAAAAAAAAATGTACGACTAAAATCACATTATCTCCTCCTTAACAAGCCCTCTAACAAACATAGACGCTTACACTGCATGAACTTCACCCACCCCCTTTATCCATTAACAAGTAAATAGCATGTCCCTAAATCACTTTGAGGAGTGTAACTAATCAGTAGATATAATCCCCCACAAACTAACCCAGTAACACTAACAACGCGGGGTCGCAGAAATACCTGGATTAGAACCTAGGCGCGGAGAAAACCCTCTCAGGGCTGACGGACCCAGTAGGTCTTCCCAGATCATCCGTCTAGGAGAAGGAAAACTCTGAAACTAAACCAAAGGGGAGAGAGGCCTCTTCAGTCTTGGATGACAACCTTCCTAGAGCTGGTGACTCAAACAAATTCACCGGTTTGCAAACCTAAATTGCTTAAGGAGTAGATAGGCTCTGTCTATCGCCCGGCTTCCATACTCCTTCTTTGCCTATTGGTCAAGCGCAGAGACACTATCTCAGTGATTCGACAGAAACACCCAGCGGTAGATCTTGTTTCCTGGCTAGGGCAATGAACGCCGTTCTTTCCCATTCCCAGCATGCCCCACCCCTAAAACTGAACATTTGAGAGTGCTTGAGTATAAGATATGCCTGAGCGGTTAGATTGGGTTGACCTTCTTCTAAAGGGTTGAGGGTACCGGATTGACAGTTCCTGGCTGCTGTTCCCGACTGGTAGTACAGGAGCCCTAACTCTTTGGTAGCGCTTAGAGCGGCTGCTCCATCAACAGTTGAATAATATCGGGTTGTTTGCAGTGCCATGACGCGCATGGAAAGGGACCCTGCACTCATCCCCGGTGGGCTTTCCTGAGGCCACAATCCTAATTGGAGAAAGGTCAGCTGATGGTCTACTTGTGATGCATGTCTGAAGCTCCGCATAACCTCTTGTTTAGCTCCCCCTTACCTAAACTCTTAAAAAAAATATGACGACAGTACAATCTAAAAATAAGCTTAAACCAGGATTAGGGACAAACAAATTCAACTTGCCTCCTCCCTTGAGGCTCTCATTCACAAATATCCGTGGGCTTAGAACTAACTTAGCTGATGTTGAAGCATTTCTCTTAACAAATACCCCGGATATCTTAGCACTAAGTGAGACTAACCTACACTCCTCCATTCCCTCTAACCACTTTAACATGCATGGATATCTCCCACTCTGCCGTAAGGACTCTGACAGACATATGCACGGACTTGGAGTTTACATTCGTAATACCCTTCCCTTGACTAGAGAAACAAACCTAGAAACAGATGATCAAGCCTTTATGTGCTTTAGACTAAACGTGCAACACAGTATTAGCTACTATTATTTTCTCTACCGCTCTCCCTCGACTCAGGACTGCTCCATAATAAACAAAGTATCTGACAGCATAGACACGGCACTGTCCCTCGACACTAGCGCACAAATACATGTGTTTGGAGACTTTAATGTCCACCACAAAAACTGGCTTGGATTCTCTACTCACACAGATGCAGCGGGCAGCACAACCCATAGCTTCGCTATATCTCACTCCCTATCACAAATTGTTAAGTTTCCAACCCGTTTCCCTGACCAGGAAGAACAACACGCATCACTTCTAGATCTGTTTTTGACCACAGTTCCCGATGACTGCATAGCGAAGGCCCACAGCCCACTCGGGAACGCTGATCATGCAGTGATAATGGTTGAAATCGCCCTAAACTCTAGACCCAAAACTGAAGAGCCAGTGCTCAAAACAACGAGATATTATAATAAGGCTGACTGGGAAGCCATCAGGGAACTAATTAGAGATGCTCCATGGAAAAATATTTTCTCTCTCCCTGCTGAACAGTGTGCAAACGAGACCACTGACTGGTTCAAAACTGCAATCGAAGCGCATGTTCCCATGCGGAAATTTTACAGTAAGCCCCACTCTCCCCAATGGTTTACGTCGACTTGTGCAACTGCCATTACTCAAAAGCAGCATGCATACCGTAGGTTTAACCGACATAAGTCCAGTTCAAACAGACTGAAGTATATAGAAGCTAGAAATAACGTTAAGAAAGAAATAGCGACAGCTAAGAGAGAATTTACGGAAACCACTAAAAAGCGCATCGAAGCACAAAAACTAGGAACTCGAGACTTCTGGAAAATCTACAACAGTGTAGTAAATAATGGGCAATCAACAATTCCCCCACTAACCAACAATCACGAGGTTGTCTCCTCAGCAACCGACAAGGCTAACATGCTTGCCAGTCGGTTTGCCTCAAACTCCACACTGGACCCTTCCAACCACCCCCTACCTGACTTTCCTATGCGGACAGACGCCACACTAGACGATCTGAAAACCACCCCTGCTCAGGTGCATGCTATCATAAAAAACCTTGACACCTCAAAAGCATGTGGACCCGATCTTATCCCAGCTGTGCTATTAAAAAAGTGCTCAGCCGAAGTAGCTCCAGTTCTCTCCAAACTCTACAACAAATGTCTTAATGAAGCTTGCTTTCCGGGCTGTTGGAAAACTGCTTCTGTTGTACCAGTATTCAAGAATTCTGGCGAAAGGACAGACCCATCAAATTATCGCCCCATTAGCCTCCTCCCACTTTTTGCCAAAATATTTGAGACCATAATTAACCATGCTCTAGTCCATCATCTTACAGATGCTAAACTACTGACTGACAAACAATATGGATTTAGACAAGCCCGTTCCACAGCAGACATCCTCACCGTGATCTCTGAACGTATATACCAATCACTGGACAAAGCGGGGGAAGGCAGAGCGGTAGCTCTAGATATATCTAAGGCTTTTGACAGGGTATGGCATGAGGGTCTCCTAAGTAAAATCAGATCATACGGTATCACTGGTAGAATACTTAACATAATTAAATCCTTCTTAGATAAGAGAAAAATCCAGGTAGTCCTCGACGGTCGCACATCTAAACAATATGATATAAATGCGGGAGTGCCCCAGGGTTCTATCCTTGGACCTCTATTGTTCCTGATATTCATAAATGACCTCCCCGACAACATTGCCTCTGAGATGGGTATATATGCTGATGACACTACACTCTATGGCAGACACGACAGGAAGACGAATGAACACATTTCTAAAGAAATGGCAGAAACACTAGAGGAAGACCTCCAATCTGTAGTGGAATGGGGACAAAAGTGGTTGGTCGCGTTCAATGCTGCCAAGACTAAACTAGTTTCATTCAATAATTACAAGAAACCCTCTCTACCACCAATAGCAATGGCCAACGACTCTTTATCTGAGAGTCCATCTTTCAAACTCCTTGGCCTAACGTTCACAGGAAACATGAGTTGGAACAATTACATTGAAGGCATTGCCAGGGCCGCTGCAAGAAAGGTAGGCTCTCTCTACCGTGCTAGAAAACTACTAACACCCGAAAGTATTCTGTACCTCTATAAGGCCACCATTCGCCCATGTATGGAGTATTGCTGCCACATCTGGGCTGGTGCATCTGCTACTAGTCTCTCGCTCCTTGACAAGGTTCAAAAGAGAGTCGCAAATCTGATAGGCCCTGAACTGGCATCTAAGCTTCAGCCTCTGTCCCATCGACGAAATGTTGCATCCCTCTGCCTGTTCTACAAGTATTTTAGTGGTGAATGCTCTGATGAACTGCAATCACTTGTGCCCCCACGACGCGAGCACCCTCGACAAACCCGACAGGCTACTAGATCCCACCCCCACACTGTAGAGGTCCCTAGATGTAAAAGATCTTTTTACTCCAATAGTTTCTTCCCCAGAACCGCAAGACTCTGGAATTCCATTCCAGGTCCCTGCTTCCCCAACAGTACTGACGTGCAGAAGTTCAAGTGTAACGTGAACCGACACCTTGCTGCCCAAATCCCTACATAGTACCCCAGTAGTTGTTGCCCCTGATAGTAGCCCCCTACACCAAAGTGGCAATTTGCCTTGTTTGGGGTGAAAATGTAATAAAAAAAAAAAAAAAAAAAAAAAAGAGCAATCGCCCTAGAAAGGTAGCCTCCAATCGAGAAATTCGCTAATCCTATGAGATATGACTGTAAGCACATCTGTTGTAGATCTAGCAGAACGGAAATCATATTGCGTGTCACTAAGGTTATTTTTGCCGAGATGGTTGATTACTTCTCTATTTAACAGATTCCAGCAACTTACTCATGACGCACAGGGGACTTATTGGCCTGTACTAAGAGGGAGATGAGCGATCACCTGAATTCTTAAATACAGGGCATACTGACGAGATTTTCCAGGGTGATGGAAAGCAATTCTCCTTAAGTCAACGTTTAAACAGTTTTGTAAGTATGGGCGCTAGTTCTGGTTGAAGTCTTTTGAGTACTATAATTAGAATACCGTCAGGGTCGGTTGCGTTACTAGAATCAAGGTTTTTGATTAGCTTGGCAGCATATCGTACAGATATTTATATATCACATAGCATGTTTTCTGATACAGGATGAAATATTGGAGATTGGCAGCCTTGGTCGTAAAGGGTAGAATTAGCTGCAAAGTTCTTGGCAAAGAGTTTGTCTTTGATGCTGATGAGATTACCTCAGGTCCATTTATGATAGTTGGGATAGAACACACGCTTCTGTTCATGATTCTGTTTGCTATTTGCCAAAACTGGTGGGAACCAAGCCACTGCTCAACTACTTTGGACTTGACGGACTGAGCATACAACTCTCTTGAGTTCTTTATTACTTTTTTACAGTGGTTGCTGGCAGTCCTGAAAGTGGCTTTAGTCTCAGTACATCTATTACGTTGGAAGCAATGGAAAAAGTAATTTTTGTGCGCAATGGCAGCAGCACATTCTGGAGAGATCCACAGCTGGCTGTTAGATTTTTGCTTAAACTTTTTCAAGGGTATGAAACTGTCTATACCTACAGTTAACCATTCTGTCAGGTCTGATACTATAGAGGACACATCCTTTTTAAACATGGAACGCAGAGAGATCAGATATAAATGTACGGAAGCTACCCCAGTCAGCCATAGAGTATCGATATATTGTGCGATGGAGGTACATCTGAGGACTTATTACATTTCATTTTTATCTTAACTGATACAACAGAGTAGTAAGAGGATCCAAGTGGAGACATAATGGAAGCTGAAAATAGTTCAGAGCAAGTTGTGAGAAAAAGGTCTAGGAGACTTGCATACTGGCCGTCAGTATTGAGCACATGGGTGGGTTTGTGAACAATCTGAGTGAGATCATAAGCAATAGAGAAATCATGACAGAACCTCCCCTCATCATCGGTCTTGTTTGAGTGAGTTAAACATTCTACATTGTGAACATTGAAGTCTCCACATACGTGAATGTTAGCAGAAGGATAAGCAGATAGGGCATGGTCAATTTTCTCAGATATGCTTTTAAAGATAGTAACTCCGCTGTTGTGGGGGCGATAGAGAGTAAATATAAATGCAGCAGTGTGAGCAAGTGCAACCCGGAAGCACATATAGGGTATGTTAGGATCTTCTCTGGAGATGTCCCTATCACGTGGAAAGCCATCTTTTATATAGGCACATATTCCATGCTCATGGCGATCTTGGGGGTCAGATTTAGAAGAACCATGCTTAAATAATAACATTTAGAAATCAATTCTTACCATGATGAGGGGGAAGAGGCTTTTAATTATACAGCACCTGCTCAGTTTAGGTTTGGAGAACTATTTTTCTTGTTTTCATTTTTGAAGATTCGAAGGGGAGACAATTCAAGGAGTTGTTACAGTTTATAACTTTTCAATGATTATTTTGATTTTGTTTAATTTGGTAAAATTTTGTTTTATTTTTAATATGAATACAAAAACAAATATTCTCAGTCATAATTTATTTCGAAATTGTAATTATTTTATAAAACCTAAAAAAATTATTTTAATTCAATAAATGTTCAGATAACGTTTTATTTTACGTTATTGTTAATTTAGTGTTTTGTTTTTACGAATCATATGTGAAACTATCTCTTCGAGTTATTTCCTCCCTTTTCACGGCAGGAAGATGTGACACAAGGTCAAAGGTGAGGAAAGTGAAATCAGCGCCCATGAAGAAGGAACACTATGGCCTTTAAAAAATTGCATAGCTAGAACCATCGGTATTTCCTAGTAGGGGTGCCTCAGACAGTAAACTTAATTAGCCTGACAGATACTAGGTCATCTTCATGACCACAAATGGCTCTCACTGTCCAACGGGGTCGAGAACATATCAACTGGTATGAATATAACCTACTCAGGATATGCCAGCACCATTATTTGAATTGTCTCCCCTTGGAATTCTTCAAAATTGGAAACAAAGTTTGTAGTCCAAACCTAAAATGCACAAGTGCCAACTATTCTGTACTTTCACCTAACAATTTAATAAACAAAGGATACTGTAAAAATTGAATTGAACTGAAAAAACAGCACAGTACATAAACTGCACACGCACCTCATTCGTGCTTGAGAAACAGAGTATTTTGAATGCGACTGATGTATAAAAAAAAAAAAGGTTTAGATTATAGGCGGGTTAAGATTTTTCAAATAATAAAAGTTGTATTTTTTCTTTTACACATTATGGCAGGCTAAAATCAAGTTAAAAAAGGAACAAAAAACATTTATCAGTTTTAAAATCAGGACGCCATATTGAAAATGAATCGATATACTATAAAATATGGTGTCATCTAGGAAATAAGCTGATAATACTAGCATATTTACTCATTTAAAAAGTGTGATTCTTCAGGTTACATGCGTAATGTTAAGTTGATTTTAACTTAAAAATTTAACAACTTCAAGTTAAACCACTATAAAAAAATTTATCAACACAATCTACATATTCCTTTTCGAAAAATCTTAACCCGTCTCTAATCTAAACTTTTGACAAAGAAAAAAGGGTTCGAAACAAAATTTAGAAACAATTAAAAATTCAGTTTTTTTCTTTGGGTCAGGGGAGGTCACGAAGTAGAGTTTATTTTCTTTTATTGTTTTTTTTCACAAAACTCAAACAATTATCAAAACAAAAAAACATTTCAGAGAAAATAAAAAGCTTTTGTTTTTCTAAGGAATTAAATATAAAATAAGATGAAAAAATGCAATATTATGGTCACAATGAAACAACAAACAAAAAAAAAATACGAGTCTGTTTCTTGAAGTGAGTAAGTCCAGTTTGAAGAGACGGGGGGGGGGGTCACAATTTTTTTTATTTTTTATTTTTTAAATAACATAAAATACATGGGCACAGCTCCATGAGGCAAGCATTCGCATGCAAATGGGAGTGCTGAGGCATTTATTTTTTTTTTTTATCGCAATTGCCCTAGGCATGACTGGTGGTGATATTGGCTGAGGGTTGATTTCCACACATTAAATAGGTGAACAGTAGCAAGGACAGGGTTGTTTGTAAGATTTTAATCTTATTTTCTTCTTCCACAAGAGTTAGGGAGCCAGAATTATCCTTACAAACCATAGCACCTCCTCGCTCAAGCGAGGAAGAATGAAGGTGACGAGATCATTTACAATGTTTCGGGGCTGGTGGAGGTGATACTTGGGAGCAAATAGATGAAACGGGAAGACTTGTTTGCAAGACATTCTCAAACCAGAACAGAACATTAACTAACGTCTTTATTTCCATATCAATGCTGTTGCTATAACAGGCCGAGAAAACAGCAATTCTTTCCTTTGTGTCAGAAATGTCGGTCATGGAATAGGAGGACTAAAGGACAAAAGTGAGTTACGAGGCTGCTAAAAGTATTCAAATTAAATAAATGAAAAAAAACAAAACAAACTTACATCACTTTATAAATTTACTAGAAGATGTAGTCGGCGTTGCCCGGTATTAAACCTAATGTTACAATGCAAATGAAGTTACTTCTTGAATGCAGATTTCCTTTGAATAAATAGTATATATAGAAATCATGCTGCAATAAAAGTGTATATAAATCTGTTTTCAGTATGAAAATTAGTGAAACAGCATTACTTTTTGTGTATATTAATCAAATTGTGGACAACCAGAAATATACTTTATTATAACAGATTATTATTATCACTTTTACAGTTTATTATTAGTAGTTTTATAATAAATTACTTTTGTAATAAAAGGAAGGGACATATCAGCACTTGCAGAGACATAAAATCCGACTAAAAAAAATCCAACCATCCTAAGGAGATATAGAAAGAAACTATCAGGCAAGACTAAACAGCAACAAATGGATGCAATCAATCCCAACAATCGTGATTACTGGAGGCTTAGCATAAAGACAACCATACGACACCAAACCTCTTGTTGAAAGGAACATAAATGATTTGGTGGATATGCTACATTAAGTTAGAACATAAATTCTATTAGAAAAATTGGTGCTCACAAAATTTGATATCCTAATAAGGGCAAACCATATTGATTGGTTCTGGCATATCAAAAGAAGCAAGGAGTATATCAGCACTTGTAGAGACCTGGACAGTAAAAAGAAAGCCAGGTGGCCTGAGAAGACCTGGAGGAAAAAACTCAGGCAAGACAGGAAATGGACACAATCAATTACGACAATTGTGATTATTAGAGATTTAGCATAACGACAGCCAGACAGCATGGAACGTCTTGTCACAGTGAAAATAGATAATGAACCTTGACAATGAATGAGTGAGTGATATACTGAGGGAGAACGAGAAATGAGTACTTTAAAATGAGTGAGGAATGAGCGATAACAACCAACTCCACCTTGTTTATTGGCCATCGAAACAACTGAATATAAACAATAACTATTTTAGTATCATAAGGGAGTGTTTGTTTTCTTAACATAAAAAAAACATTCTGCAGGCTGACTAGAAATATAGTCTCTAGCAAAAGAGCTTCAAACGTTAGATCTCTCGGCCTGTTATAGGAATAACCTTGTTTTTTTTTTTATCTTTACAATTTCGAAAATAAAACCTCTAAAGAAAAAAAAAAGATTTAAGTCTATCTTTCAACAATACAACATCGAAACATCAACTCATAACAATCATAATCACAATAATTAAAATGATAAAGTGATGCAGATGACGAGCTGTTAATATCAGTTGTTTGTTTTTGGCTTGATACCCCTTCCCTCTCCCGCCCCAGCCGGTCTCAGATTGTCACTTTCTGCGTCATCACGAGTGTCGGGGGTGGAGGTTTGAGCAATAAGATGGCGTGCTTTACGGCTTCCTCAACGTCTGTAAAGATCGGAACATTCTCTCGTTTGGCAATGTCGTGGAGGTATGCCCGTCCCCGATTGTAATCCTGGGCTGCACTTTCCAACTGAAAAGAAAAAAAAAATTAGATTCAGCAGCATATCAACTGTTACTTTACAATTTGTTTCTTATAAGCATTGTCCATGATAATTTAGTACTAGGGCTATGACCACAGCATATTCTTTTCTTTGTTTTGACTCTCTAGTGTGTATCCATTCATACCTTATATAGAGTGATGTGGTTCTCAATTAACTGTGTCAGATATATACTCAAGAGTCAAATGAAAAGAATATTCTCTTGTCATAGCCCTAGTCATTACTTGCCTGTGAAACAATGGATCACATACTTTGAAACAATGGATTAAACAATGAAATGACAAAAAAAAAAAAAAAAAAAAAAAAAAAAAACGATGCTAAAGAGTGTTTCTTGAAGTAAGTGAGTCCAGTTTGAAGAGACTGGGGTCAGGGTCCACAATTTTTTTTTCTTTTTAAATAACATAAAATACATGGGTACAGCTCTATGAGCAGAAGCACTCACATGCAAATCTTATTTTTGGTTTGACAAAACATGATTTGAGTTTTGCAAAAAGAAATGGAAAAAAAAAATAACATTGATATATTTCGTGAATCTTCAGTCAGGAAGCCAGTATCTTCAGACAGGGAAAAGGGAAAGAAATAAAAAGAGGGGTTGGGCAAGATTGTTGCTTTTGGTTTTAGGCTTTGCAGAACATGATTGAGTTTTGCAATGGGAAAAAATATCTTTAATGCACAGTGCATTTCAGTCAGGAGTTCAATATTTTCGGACAGCCTGATCTGATAAAAGCAGAACAAAAGGTAGTCTACCATCGTATTGCGACAGCATGAAATGGCTTAGTGGGGGATGCCCTTTTCTCTACCCTGCAACCTCTCTCCCACAGAAGAGACGTTGCGAGCCTATCCTTGTTTTCTCGTTATTTCCATGGCAGGTGCTCGTCTGAACTCCAATCTCTGGTCCCTCCCCCTCGCCAATCTTTCACGAAAAACACCCGTCTAGCTGAATCCACTGTGAAAAATTTCCCCCACTCTTTGTCTGTGCCTAAATCAAAATGTGGATTCCATGAACAAAGCTTCTTTCTTAGAATTGCACGCCTGTGGAACTGTTCTGTCTGCCTGCTTCCCACCTGACTACAACCTGGATGTCTTCAAGTCTAACGTTAACAAATTCCTAATGAACCGCCCCCCCCTTAAGTAAACACTTCATCAAATCTCCACACTAACGTACTGTACTTGCAATAACCCTTATCCCTGAGTGGCTTCCGGGCCTTGATAAGTGGTGACCACCATGTACAAAAAAAAAGAATAGGAGGGGTGTTGGGATGTAGGATAAAGAAGATTCTGAAATTTGGGTTGGTGCTAGGAGCTTCATGAATAGGCACTTGGTAACTTAGGTTATGAGGGAATAATGAAATAGATATGAAGGATAATGGTTATGGGAGGCGATTAAATCCCACAAAAATGAGACATATACTCTTAGGGACTTGTACAAAACAATCCCCCTAACACAAATAAAAGACAAATTGCTCCTTATTTAGAATTCAACCTAATAAAAAAAAAAAAAAAAAAAAAAATACAGAAAAATTTTTATGATGTACATGAACATCACAAAACAATGTTATATTCCAAAAACCATGTAAATTGATCAAGTAGTTTTCTTTTTAAGCAAGAAAATCTAATTTTATCAGTAAGCAAAAAGGAACTGTCTTGCATTGCCATCTTAGAACTGCTTTAAATTGTTTTAAAATGATGTTCCTTAAGATAAATAAAACTTGATAAATTTATGTGATTTTTGGAATCTGACATTTTCATTCCAGTAGATATATAGTTTTGGATAGAGATCAGGAAGAAAACTTGACTATTTTTTTCCATTAGGGGTACATATATCAAAGATTTATTTTTTTGCTTTTTCTTGGGATGAGGGGTGGTTATATACAAGCACCTACTCTTAAACACAAAAGAACATGGGTGTATCTGTGTGTCATACCTCTCCTTCCTGAAGGTTGTCATCTGGAATCATTTGTACACACAGAACCACACGACATCCCTGACCAATGTAGTAGGCCGCCTAGAATAGATAGACAAAAAAATAAAGTTTTTTTTTTTTTTAAATGTGAAAAATCAGAGAAAAGCATTGAAATTTTTGTTTTTTTCTTTTGTCAATTTTCAAATCCTTTGGGGACGGAGCATCTTACCTGATGCCAGACATTCACCCGCTATCTAATACGTTCCCACCGAGAGAGCCTTTTTAAGATTCTAACCGTCCCTTTAAATTAAAATAATAAATAAATAAAATTATCGGATCCAAAGTGTCTCTTTAATGGAGCTAGATTTTCCACCACATTAAAAACCGACCTTGTATCTAACTTGGCCCTCATAGACAGACATGTAAATAAGGACAACGAGCAAATGATCAGGACCTGTACAGTAAATGCACATAAATGCAGGTTCATGCAACAGCAACAAAAATATATATTTTACCTGGATCATGTCTGTGAGTGCTCGGGTATCGGCTGGAATTACGTAGAGCAGGAGTTGACATCTCTCCACCTGCGCATGATTCCTGGAGATGCTTTTCCAGTTCCATTCTTCACAATCAGAAGATACATACGTGCAGTTGTTTTTCCTGGAATCAAAAGATTATCGTTAAATATTCAACGGGTAGATCAACAGAAAAAAAAAAAAAAAATATATTTGAAAACAAATCAGTTAGAGAGACTGATCAGATTTTCAGTTAGAACAAGTGAAGCATGCATGGTCCCCCGTGAGTGCACAGTGAACGAGGCATAAAAAAAAATGACTAAGTTCAGCATTTGCACGCCCCCCCATTTAGCCCCAAAAGTCCCCAAGGCCTTAACATATTTAAATTTGAGTTCAGCACCATGTAAAACTGCTAAATAGACATACACAAAAAAATGTTGGACAAATATATTAAAATAGTCCCAAAAATGGAGCGTTTTTATTAGCCCTAAAAAGAGCCCCTGGGGTACACCCAAGAGTTATTGCGAAGTATAGACAAACAAAATTATATAGAAATCAGTTAGTTACAACTTTTCAGAAAATTTTATAAAAATCCAAGGCATCAATTTTATTTTTAATAAGCACAAAAGTGTCAATTTGAGCCATTTTAACCCGAAAGGCACCCCTGGGGGGGGGGGGGGGGCAACTGAAGTTTTGTCGGAAAATCTGTTCTGTTTAATAAAAGATCTTGTTTTTGATTGGCTTAGTGATTTACAAAATTTGAGATAAAGTTCTGAAATTGATTTTTACCTGAGAAGAGGTATAGCGATATTTTCTTTCCAATTGTGGCTGCTGTGTGTACATCCAAGGTAAAAGTCGTAACAGTCTGCAACTTTTTCACATCGTAAAGCTGGGGTCCTTCCTGAAATTAGAAAAACGGATTTATTTTTATAGATTTAGGAGATGAAACCTGGCCAGTGAGGGTTGAAGATATAGCTAGATCTGATGACCTCAGAGAAAGATTGAATCTGGACAGTATAGGTTGGTTGGTTTATTGGGGCTTCACGGCATATCAACCACTGTGGGTCATTTAATGCCAAGCTATGTATTTAGTTGAGATAGAAAAAAACAAACAACAAAAACTGAGTTATATATTTAAAAAATTTTTGAGTTTTTACGGTTTAAAGTGATTTGAAGAGTTGTATTTTTTTTTTTTTTTTTTTTAGTATTTGATGATTTGGTATGTGAAACAATTCTTTGATTTCGTTTACTGTACAATATTTATTTCTGATAGTTTCGTATTTTTGAACTTCTGTTAATATATGTTTTATTGTCATCTGTTTGTCGTAGAAAGTGCATTTTGGTTTTTCTGTTGCTTCGATTAGGTGCGAGTGTGTTAATTTGGTATGTCCGATTCTGATTAGAACAATATTTTCTCTTTGTCCTTTTATTGTTGTTTTGTTTTTGTGTTTTATTATGGGTTGGTGCTCATGTAGTTTGTTTTGGGTATATGTGTCCCATTCTGTTTGCCATTTATTTTTGTTATATTCCCTTATTTTTCTGCTGAAATCTGTGTATGGTATTTTGATGTTTGTTATATTTTTGCTAATGGCTTCTTTGGCTAATTTGTCAACTTCTTCATTGCCTGAAATACCAACATGACTTGGTATCCAGGTAAAGATTATTTCTTTACCTTTTGCAATAATTTCATTGTATTTGTTCATTATATCTAATATATAACGATGCTCTAGTTCTTCTCCTCTTAGAGCTAAGATGCATGACAAAGAATCGGTATATATAATGAATTTTTTCTTATTGTCGTTCTTAATTCAAGTGCCATTTTGATTGCTTGTAGTTCTGCTGTGTATATTGATGCGTTGATGGGAAGTCTTATTTGGAGATGGTTCTATCCATCTGTACATGCCGCATCTGTTCCTTTTTTTGTTTTGGCTCCATCAGTGTATATTTCTTTGTGTTGTAGGTTCTTTTCTCTGAGTTCGCCGAAGTGGCTTTTATTAAGTTGTTGGTATTGTTTTTTTGGTATGTAGTAAGAGTCAGATCAGTGCTTGGATCTTTCAAAGTTCATGGTGGTTTGTTGCTTACTGTGTGAGTGACTATGTTATTAGGGTTTTCATTAATTTGAGTTAATATTTCTTTGATGCGATATCCGAAAGAAGGTATGTTTTTTGGTTTGCTGGTATAAAAAGTTTGTATATTGTAGGTTGAAGGTTTTTTTGTGTGTTGGGTTGTTTGGATCACTTTGTAGTTTTATTGCGTATTGTGTTATTAATTTCTGCCATCTTAAATGTAGAGGAGGTTCATTGGCTTCTATGTATAGGCTTTCCATGGGTGATGTTTGATATGCTCCCAGACTAAGTCTTAATCCTTGGTTTTGTATGGTTAATAATTTTTGGAGATAGGATTTACGGGTGGAGCTATATGTGATACATCTGTAATCTAATTTTGATCTTATGTGTGTCTGGTATATTTTTAACATTGTGTCTTCGTCTGCTCCTCAGTTTGTTTTTGATATTACTTTTAAAATTTTCATTGCTTTTTGGCATTTTTGCTTTAAGTTGGTGATATGCATATTGAAATTAAGTTTATTGTCCAGTATAATACCTAGAAATTTCGTGTGTTGTGCTATTGGGATTGGGTTTTCTTGTATTTATAGTTGTGGGTCTAGATGATATTTTTGCTTTCTGCAGAAATGAATACAGACAGTTTTGTTTTGTGCCAACTTGAATCCATTTTTATCGATCCAGTTTTCGATTTTGTTTAAGCATTGCTGCATCTTTCTTTCAATTGTTATATTTAATGCAGAATATGCAATTGAAAAGTCATCTACAAATAATGATCTTTCAAATTGTGTGTCGACAATTTGTGGGATTTCATTTATTTTAATTAAGAATAAGGTGGTGGATAATATGCTACCTTGTGACACTCCTGCTTCTTGCTCGTATTGATCTGATAGTGTGTTTCCTTGTCATACTTTGTAGTATCTTTGAGACAGGAAGTTTTGTATAAATATTGCCATATTTCCTCTTATTCCCAGATTGTGTATGTCTCTTAGAATTCCATATCTCCAGGTTGTATCGTAGGCTTTTTTGGATGTCGAAAAAGACTGCCACCACGTGGTGTCCGCGTACGAAACCGTCTCTAATAAATGATTCTAGTCATACTATTTGGTTGTTTGTGCCTTGTTTTTGTCTGTATCTACTCTGATTTTTTTTTTTTTTTTTTTTACACACAGTGATCACCATTTATCAAGGCCCGGAAGCCACTCAGGGATAAGGGTTATTGCAAGTACATTACGTTAGTGTAGAGATTTGATGAAGTGTTT
This sequence comes from Euprymna scolopes, assembly GCF_053919585.1. NCBI lineage: Eukaryota > Metazoa > Mollusca > Cephalopoda > Sepiida > Sepiolidae > Euprymna > Euprymna scolopes. The sequence goes on along the minus strand of NC_136525.1, from coordinate 21,262,960 downwards.
ACTTAAGGGGGCGGTTCATTAGGAATTTGTTAACGTTAGACTTGAAGACATCCAAGTTGTAGTCAGGTGGGAAGCAGGCAGACGGAACAGAGTTCCACAGGCGTGCAGTTCTAAGAAAGAAGCTTTGTTCATGGAATCCGCGTCTTGATTTAAGCACAGATATAGAGTGGGGGAAATTTTTCATAGTGGATTCAGCTAGACGGGTGTTTTTTGTGAAAGATTGGCGAGGGGGGACCAGAGATTGGAGTTCAGATGAGCACCTGCCATGGAAAATAACAAGGATAGGCTCGCAACGTCTCTTCTGTGGGAGAGAGGTTGCAGGGTAGAGAAAAGGGCATCCCCCCACTAAGCCACAAAGTCTATTTTGTACTCTGTCAAGGTAGGATAGGCTGTTTTTAGCAGCTCCTGCCCAGATATGGCAACAGTATTCCATCCTTGGATGTACTTTGCTTTTATATAGATAGAGAATTGCATCAGTAGTGAGATATCTTCTGGAGCGGTAGAAGGATCCCACCATCTTTCCAGCGACCTTGGCAACAGACTTGATGTACATGTTCCATTTCAGATCAGGAGTAAAGGTCAAACCCAGAAGCTTGTCAAAACACGGGGCCTCACCCAGACGAGAGCCATCCATCACAATTGATGCCAGATGGGGATCAGAGCGTTGATGATGTAAGAATAGGAGTTTGGTTTTGGATGCATTAAAGGTAACCAGCCACATATTCCCCCACTGAACCACGCGCTCGAGATCAGAGGAGAGAGAATCAGAGAGAACTTTGTCATTTACAGCCTTTGATGTGTTGCCGTAGATGGTCGTGTTATCAGCATAGATGTCAACGAATGATTTAAGTATGTGTTTAGGGAGGTCATTGATGTAGATCAGGAAGAGAGTTGGGCCGAGGATTGACCCCTGAGGGACTCCAGCATTTATATTGCAGGCCTCCGATTTTTGTCCATCTACCACTACTCTTATGAGCCTATCGGAGAGAAATGATTTAATGATTGAGAAAACATTTCCAGTTATACCGTAGCTGGACATCTTGTGAAGTAGACCCTTATGCCATACCTTGTCGAAGGCCTTTGATATGTCAAGAGCAATTGCCCTAGAAAGGAAGCTTTTGTCAAGAGATTCACTAATCCTGTGGGATATAACCGTCAGCACATCTGCGGTAGATCTTGCAGAGCGGAAACCATATTGTGTGTCACTAAGGTTATTCCTGCTGAGGTGGTTTACTATTTCTCTATTTAATATGGATTCCAGCAACTTACTCATAACACACAGGAGACTTATTGGTCTGTACTGAGAGGGAGATGACTTATCACCTGAATTCTTAAATACAGGGCAAACTGATGAGGTCTTCCAGGGAGTCGGAAAGCACTTCTCCTTAAGGCAGCGCTTAAATAGTTTCGTAAGTATGGGAACAAGTTCTGGTTGAAGCTTTTTTAACACTATAGTTGCTTTACTGGAATCTAGGTTCTTGATTAGCTTGGCGACCTCATGCATGGATATTTGTATGTTACCTAGCTTGTTCTGATATTTTTGATAAGGTTGTTTTTTTCCAAGTACCACATTAAACGGTTGTTTATCATTCTTTCCATAGTTTTGGAGAGGCAGCTGGTTAGGGCTATGGGTCTGTAACTGGTTGGGTTACTTGCATTTTTATTTGGTTTGGCAATTAGTATGATGGTTGATTCAAACCAGGATTTTGGTATTTCTCCTGTGTTCCATATTTTGTTATATATGTCAAGCAACAGTTTCAAAGATGATCCTGGTAGCTGTTTTAGGAATTGATAATGTATATCGTCTGGACCTGGAGTTGTATTTCTGCTTTTATTTATTGCTCTTTTTAGTTCTTTTATGTTGAATGGTATGTTGTATGTTTCTTTGTTATTAGTTGTAAAATTAAGTTTTTCTCTTTCTGCTGCTGAATTTGGAATGATGTTGAGTACTGTTTGATGAATTTTTGTAGAATTATTCAGCTAGTAAATTAGTTATTTCTTTTTTGTTTATGCATTTTGTTCCATCAGTTTTAATTAAATAGTTTATGGTGTTTTGTGTTTCTTTTCCAGCTATTTTCTTTATTATATTCCATGTTTCTTTAGTTGGCGTTTGGTTGTTTAGCTGTGAAATATAGTTTTTGCAGGATGTTTTTTTTTGCTTTGTTTTATGGTGTATCTTGTTTTGGCATCTCTATATTTTTGTAAGTTAATTGTTGTAGGGTTTTGTTTGAATTTTTTAAGTCTTTTTTTCTTTCTTTGACAGCTTTTTTGCAGGTTTCATTAAACCAAGGGTTTGATTTTTTTGTGGGGTTTGTTGAAGTTTCGGGTATTGTTTTGGTGGCAATATTGTTTAAGGTTTGTGTGAAATGTTTTAGTGGTTCTTCTTTATTTAGAATGTTCGTGTCTAATTCTGTTCTGCAAAGATTGGTAAATGTTTCCCCAGTTGGCTTTATCTAATTTCCATTTTGGGACTTTTTCTTCGGATATTTTTTGATTAGTTTTAAGTATGATGGGATAGTGATCACTTCCGTGTTGATCTAGTACATCCCAATGGAAATCCATATAAATGGATGGAGTACATATTGTTAAGTCTATTGCAGACATGGATCCATTGGCTGGGTGCATGTAGGTATTTTTACCATTGTTTAGTATACATAGGTTTGTTGTATTTAGGATTTCATTTATTATGTTGCCTTTGTTGTTTTTTTGATTACTTCCCCAATGGTTGCTGTGCGCATTAAAATCTCCCATTATTATAAAAGAGGGTGGAAGTTGGTTAATTAGCATGTCTATTTCTTTTTTTTTATTGGCTGATTTGGTGGAATGTATATGGAGCAGATTGTGATTTTGCAGTGTAGGTTAGCCGTTAGTGCTATTGCTTGTAGTTCAGTGTTCAATTGGAAGATTGTGTGATGTATAGTGTTTTTGATTAGTATGGACACTCCTCTAATTGCTCTATTTCTTGTAGACATATTTTGCTGCTGGATTATGTTTGATGATGATTTCTAGTATTTCTTCGTGATTAGGTTTTAGTCCTCTGCAGTTCCATTGTAGGAATGTTGTTTTGTTATGATTTGTAAGGTTTTGCATGGGTATTGTTTTTATTTATTTATTTATTTTCCTTATTCATCGTCATTTATAAGTTCATCGGGTAAGAGGGATATCTTTTGATTCCTCAGTCTCCATGACTTCTTGGTTTTCGAGTCCTAAAGGCACAGTGTTTTTTTGTTTATCTCTACTTTTGGATTGTGAGTGTGGTCGTGGTGTGTTGGGGAGTTTAGGTTCATGCGCCGCAGAGATTGTTTTGCTGTTCCGCCGGCCCCTTCTTTCCGGGGGATCCTTCGGCATGTCTACCTCTTTCTGAACACTCAGGGGAGTGTCTTTTGGCCTGGAGAGTGAACGTGACCTGTCCGTTGAATTTTTTTTTTCTGCTATTTTATTTCTTTTTTCCTCTGGTATGTTTTTTGGTGTTTGCTTTTTTTTTGTTTTCTTTTTCGGCTAAAGGGGTTGTTTCTATTGGGTGTGATGTTTGGGTTTTTGGTTCCAGTGAGTTTTGTTTATATTTATTTTTTTTCATTTCTTCAATTGTGTTTATTAATATTTTTATTTGGTCGTTGAGGTCTTGGATTTTAATGTCTAAGTTTGTTGTGTGATAATTGTTGTTGTGCTTATTAGTGTTAGGAGTATTCTTTTTTGTTATTTCTGAATATTTGATTGTTTCAACTTTTTTCCTTGCTTCTGGGTAGGTGATGTTTAGCGTGCGTTTAATTTTAGTAATTTTTCTCTTTTTTCAAATTTCACAATCTTTGGAGTAGGCACTAATTTTCTTTACAGTTGGTACATTTGGGAGTTTTTTGACAGTTGGTATGGTTGTCATTTTCTTCACACCTTCCACACACTGGGTGGCATGTGCATTGATTCTGATGGTGGCCAAATTTTTTACATTTGAAGCAACGCAGTGGGTTGGGGATGTAAGTTTCGACTTTCAGTTTCTCATAGGCTATTTTTATTTCTAGTGGGATTTTTTGTTGGTAAAAGGTTAGTATGTACGTGTGTGTGTTTATCATTTCTCCATTTTTTTTTTTTTTAACTTGAATTAGTCTAATGTCTGTTACGTTCTGTTCTTTCAGATATGAACGTATTTCGTCAATGGGACAAAGTGAAAGTTCACGGCTTTTTACCACTCCTTTTAGTGTTTTGTGGGGGTATGTTTTTATTTTTATATTATCGAAATGTTTCCATTTTAGGAGTTCATCCGCTTGTTGCTTTGTGAGGATTTCTATTAGCAAAGTGCCATTTCTTAATTTTTTAACCATTTTGGGTTTTATATTTTTAGATAATATTTTCTCTATCTTAAAGGGGAAAAGTTTGGTTAATGGTGTTTCTTCAGTGGATGGCATTATTATAAAATTTGGATATATATCTTGTTCCTCAGTCGAGTCACTATCCGAAGTGTCTAGCAGTCTTTTTTTACTTGGTGTTTTGTAATTCATTAGGATTGTTTTTGGATTCATCATTCCTGCTCCCCACCTTCCTCGGAGCCCTATTTGGGATGCACACAGGGGGGAAACTCATTCGCCCTGGCTACAACAGGGTTACAGGAATGGCATACTTGCATATAATGTAGACTTCGAGCATTTGTGTTTCTTAATTTTTCTCATCCAAGTAGGAAATGGGAAACATTAGAGGAAAACATCCATGTCTAGTTTTTATTCATTATATACAATTGACCCTTAGCCACCGCTTTCACCACTTATTTATGGATCTGTGTTGATGGGAGAATGTTGTGTAGTATTTAGGTTTTGTGTAGGTTATATGTGTATAAGTGGTGTGCTAGACGTGACCAGCCGATTGATCGGATCGGGCCCATCCGACCACCCGTCTAGCCCAGTAAGGGCCAATGTGGTGTGTTGGGAAGTGGGGGTACTAAAATCTGACCTCCAAAGTCTCTCAACCACCAGGATCCCGTCCTAATGGCATTACGGGTCGCTACCCACGGCAAACAGGTAGCCCCATTGAGGGACTTCTACTCTCTGCAGGGGGGGGGGGGGGGGGCAGTCGGCATATTCTGATGCCCTGCCGACAGGGTCTAGTGGAATCTTGATCGATTTGAAAAATTTTTCATTTCCAGTTGTTTTTTTTTTTAAATATTTATTTATGGACTTTAGTTTAATTGTTTTTATTATTTTGGTTGGTATTTTTAAGTTAGGGGATCAGTAGGGAAGTAGGGGTCGAATGACAAAAATAAAAAAAAAAAAAAAGAATGTGGGGGGGGGAAGGAAGGGAGGGGGTTGTTTTTGTTTTTGCAGAACATATTTAAGTTTTACAAAAGAGGATAGAAAACAAAAACGGAAACTTAATGTAGTTGTATTTTGTCTCAGGAAGCCAAAAGACAGCCTGATCTGGTAGCACCAGTGGACAGTATAGGGAGGTGTGCATAGAACAGGAGACTTAGGTGGTATAGCCACAAAGAAAGAGTTTTTGTATTAGTAGAACAATTGAGTTCACAAGGAAAGACCAAAGAAAACATTGGAGGAAGTGATAAGGATACACTTGTGAGAAAGCGGGATAAACAGAGACCTGTCCAGAGATAGGTTAGTTTGGAAGTCCAATGCAAACCAACATGTGAATGGGATATTAAGCTGGTCCAACGTAAATAAGTTCATGTTGAACGTCCCGTTAAATAATCAAAATTCTACTCCCTCTACACCATTAACGATTATTACACTACCACTTTGCATTCATTAACTCTTATCCTCGAGTGGCCACTGGGCCTTGGTAAGTGGTGATTCCCAAGTTTAAAAAAAAAAAAAAAAAGAGGGGATGTACCTATCATAAATGGTGGCTCTTTTGCAATATGACAATTTATATTCCAAGCTTTCAGACGACAAAGGTGAAACAAATGAAAAATTACTCACCAAACATCCAACCGAGCCAATCTGGAACCGTTTTCGTTATTGAAAGTAAAATTAAAAGTGTGTTTGTCAATAATTGCCGCAGCGAAGGGTAACATAATGCCTGAAATCAAATTAAAAGAAATAAAATTATTTCTGTTTTATTGTCAGTAGCAATAATTGACTAAAACTTCATAATCAGAATAAAAACATGAACATCCTTTAACAAAATAGTCAACAGTGTATATCTGCTCCGTTCTTAAGTTAAGAACGGCTTTCTAAATAGTAACAATGTTATTTAGAAACCCATTCTTAACATGGTTGGTTGTTTGTTTTTGTTTTACGGCATATCAACCCTTTTCGGGTTATTTTAATGCCGAATCCAGTGACTTTGAAGAACGATTTTTTAATAGAGTATATTTGTTTTTTAAGTCGGATTCTATTTCACCCATAGTTGGGACCCTAACAGGTACTACCACTCCAGGTCAGAGTGGACCTGGGAGCAATGACAATTAAAGGGTGGCTCCACACTACCCAAGGCCCACAAGCTGGAACCTCACCATCGGAAATAGTTTAAGGTCATATCCAGGACTCATTCTTAACATGGGGAGATGGTTTTGTTAACTATTGTGTTCCTACATAGTCTTGTTTTGTGCACCAATCGTCAACTATTTTCAACCATCAATGAAAAGATTCAAATAGCATTTCATCAACTAAGGACAAACTAATGCAAGCCAGATTTATTTAAAAAGAGAACTAAAATTTTAGTTGTTTCATTATTTTCAAGCAGTTCCAAGGAAAACTTATTTAGAAACGATCTACTAGTGTAATATACACCAAAGTGTGTATTTTTTATGTTTGCAAAACTATATGCAGACATTACATGATGGGTTTAATAGATAACAAATCATAAGTGTTTAGAAATTTTAAAAGAATCGGGAATTGTATGGTCAAAAACCAGCCAACAAGAAATGTTGATAGATTCTGACCTAGAAAACAGTAATTACCCCCCCCCCTTCGACACAAACATCGCTCATGGAATACAAGGACTAAAGGACAAAATAAGAGAAGCAAGAGTAAACCCAGTAAAGAAGGAAGAGTTATGTGGCTGCCAAAAGTAAACCAGATATCCATTTTCTTCTCCTTGAGAATCTATCAATTATTGGCCAAGATATGATCATTTTTCTTTTCTGTATATATTTATATATTTTTTTTATATTGCATTTTCCCCCAAACCAAGGCACAGTGCCACTTTGATGTAGGGAGCTACTATCTGGGATATAATTTGCAGGGATTCTATGTAGGGAGTTAAGCAGCGAGATGTCTGTTTACGCTACACTTGAACTTTTGCATGTCAAAACATGAAGCAGGAACTCTGAAAGGAATTCTGAAGTCTAGCAGTCCGAATGAAGAAATTATTAGAGTAGACTGCATTCTGGAATTTAGGATTTGTGAATGAGTGGGATTTTGTTGCTTCTCAGATTTTACATCGAAGGGCTTGTTTGTCTGAGCACCTACTATTAAAATAGTTGTAAAACAGACAGAGGGATGCAACATTTCATTGATAGGACAGAGGTTGAAGCCTAACTGACAGTGCAGGACCTATCAGGTTGCAGACTCTTTTGAACCCTGTCTAAGAGTGAGAGACTAATAGCAGAATCAGCATGAACGCACATCTAAGGAAATGGCAGAAACACTAGAGGATGACCTCCAATCTGTTGTGGAATCGAGTAAAAACTGGATGGTCACATTCAATACTGCCAAGACTAAGCTTGTTTTTTTTTTTTTTTTTTTTTTTTTAAATTTTTTTTTTTTATTACATTTTCACCCCAAACAAGGCATATTGCCACTTTGTTGTAGGGGGCTACTATCAGGGACATAAGCATTAGGGGTACTGTGTAGGAAGTTGGGCAGCAAGATGTCGGTTCACGTTACACTAGAACTTCTGCATGTCAGTACAGTTAATGAAGCAGGGACCTGGAAGGGAATTCCAAAGTCTAGCGGTTCTGGGGAAGAAACTACTGGAGTAAAAGGCTCTCTTGCATCTAGGGACCTCTACTGTGAAGGGGTGGGATTTAGCTGCTTGTCGGGTTTGTCGGGGGTATTTATGTCGAGGGGGCACAAGTGCTTGCAGTTCGTCAGAGCATTCACCGTTAAAGTACTTGTAGAACAGGCAGAGGGATGCAATATTTCGTCGATAGGACAGAGGCTGGAGTTTAGCTGACAGGTCAGGACCTATCAGATTGGCGACTCTTTTGAATCTTGTCTATGAGCAAGAGACTAGTGGCAGATGCACCAGCCCAAATATGACAACAATACTCCATACATGGGCGAATGGTGGCCTTATAGAGGTATAGGATACTTTCAGGCGTTAATAGCTTTCTCGCACGGTAGAGAGAACCCACCTTCTTCGCAGCGGCCCTGGCAATGTTCTCATTGTAATTGTTCCAACTCATGTTTCCTGTGAACGTTAGGCTGAGGAGTTTAAAAGATGTACTTTCAGATAAAGAGTCATTTGCCATTGCTATTGGTGGTAGGGAAGGTTTCTTGTAATTATTGAAGGAAACAAATTTAGTCTTGGCAGATCGGAGGTCATCCTCTAGTGTTTCTGCCATTTCTTTAGATATGTGTTCATTTGTTTTCTTGTTGTGTCCGTTATAGAGCATGGTGTTGTCAGCATATACCCATCTCACAGACAATTTTGTTAGGGAGGTCATTTATGAATATTAATCATATTGTTTAGATGTACGACCGTCAAGGACAACCTGGATTTTTCTCTTATCCAAGAAGGATCTAATTATGTTATGTATTCTTCCAGTGATGCCGTATGATCTGATTTTCTTGAGGCCCTCATGCCATACCCTCTCAAAAGCCTTAGATATATCTAGAGCTACCGCTCTACCCTCCCCCGCTTTGTCCAGTGACTGGTATATACGTTCTGAGATTACAGTTAGGATGTCTGCTGTGGAACGGGCTTGCCTAAATCCATATTATTGGTCAGTCAGAAGTTTAGCATCTGTAAGGTGATGGACTAGAGCTTGGTTAATTATGGTCTCAAATATTTTGTGCAAAAAGTGGGAGGAGGCTAATGGGCGATAATTTACTGGGTCAGTTCTTTTGCCAGAATTCTTGAAAACTGGCACTACAGAAGCAGTTTTCCAGCAGGCAAGAAAGCAAGATTCATTAAGACATTTGTTGTAAAGTTTGGAGAGAACTGGAGCTACTTCGGCAGCACACTTTTTTAATAGTACAGCCAGGATGAGATCAGGTCCACATGCTTTTGCAGTGTCAAGCTTTCTTATGATAGCATGCACCTGAGCAGGGGTGATTTTCAGATCATCTAGTGTGCCATCTGTCTGTAAAGGAAAGTCAGGGAGGGCGTGGTTAGCAGAGTCCAGTATGAAGTTGGAGGCAAACCGTCTGGCAAGCAAGTTAGCCTTCTCAGTTGCTGAGCAAAAAACCTCATGATTGTTGGATAGTGGGGGAATTGTTGATTGCCCATTATTTACTACACTGTTGTAGATGTTTCCTTCAATAATTACAAGAAACCGTCTACCACCAATGGCAATTGCCAAGCACACATTACTGGAAAGTACTTCCTTTAAACTCCTTGGCCTAACATTTACAGGGTATATAAACTGGAATAGATATATAGAGAGCATTGCCAAGGCTGCTGCGAAGAAGATGGGCTATCTCTACCGTGCTAGAAAACTACTTACGCCTGAAAGTATCCTGTACCTCTATAAGGCCACCATTCGCCCATGTATGGAGTACTGTTGTCACATTTGGGCTGGTGCATCTGCTACTTGTCGCACTCCTGGACAGGATTCAAAAGAGTCACTAACCTGATAGGTCCTGAACTGTCATCTAGGCTTCAGCCTCTGTCCCATCAACAAAATGTTGCATCTCTCTGCCTATTCTACAAGTACTTTAATGGCGAATGCTCTGACAAACTACAAGCACTTGTATCCCCTTGACGTGAATACCCTCGACAAACAGCTAAATCCCTCCCCTTCACAGTAGAGATCCCAAGATGTAAGAAAACCTACTCCAATAGTTTCTTCCCAAGAACTGCTAGACTTTGGAACTTCCTTCCGGGATTCTGCTTTCCCAACTGTACTGACATGCAGAAGTTAAAGTGTAATGTCAACAGACACCTTGCTACTCACCTCCCTTCATAATTCCCCTTATGTCTAACTTATGTCCCCGGTAGTAGCCCCCTACTTCAAAGTGGCACTGTGCCTTGTTTGGGGTGAAAATTGAATAAAAAAAAATAAGGATACTCTTAGGCGTAAGGAAATTTCTAGCACAGTAGAGAGAGCCCACCTTCTTTGCAGCAGCCTTGGCAATATCCTCAATGTATCTGTTTCAATTCATGTTCCTTGTGAATGTCAAGCCAAGGAGTTTGAACGAAGTACTTTCAGCTAATGTATCATTAGCCATGGTTATTAGTGGTTAAGAAGGTTTCTTGTAATTATTGAAGAAAAAAAAGCTTAATCTTCACAGCAGTGAAGGTTACAATCCATTTTTGCCTGATTCCACTACAGACTGGAGGTCTTCCTCTAGGGTTTCTGCCATTGCTTTGGATATGCATTCATTTGTTTTCCTCTTCTGTCTGTTATAGAGTGGTGTGTCGTCAGCAAATATACCCATCTCGGAGACGAAATCTTAAAAAAACGGGGTAAATGTTCAGCTCTGTTTTTGGTAAAAGTTTAAAAAGGGAAATCATTTCTTCTTGATACTTACCAATTGGCTTTTAGCTTCCATGACGAGAGAGCAAAACGTTGAGAAACCAATTGTGTCAGCCCCATTCGCAACACTTTCAACTTGGGCGATATCGAGTAATTGACCGGTTGCGTAGTGAAATGCTTCACAAGCCTTTCAGAAAAAAACAAAAACAAATGGGAAAATATTAAAGCTAAAACAAGGTCAAAATAATTGTCAGGGATGTAAGGTGGAGAGCCAGGCAACTGAAGAGGCAACACATGTTAAAAAAGGAAAAATTACTAAGCAGACCAAGCATAAATCCTTATTAAAGTTGCCTCCCCTTTGTAAGCCAATTTTTTCACAAATACAAAACAATAAAATAGGGGCTAACTCAAAGAACATGAAAATATCTGCAGAGCCGGTAACTTTTTTCTTTTCCAAACAACCAACATGCCTGAGGACGGTCGAAGGCCAATCCAACTAAAATGTTGCACAAATAACACTCAAGATGAGAACAATAGTCCGATTAATACAAGTAATATAAACGCTCAGCCATCATCTAAAAAATTCCAAACTTTAAAATAAAATTTTCTTTTGTAAAATGCACAATTTTTTATTTTTCATGCCTTTATAGCAGAGTAAAACTGATGCCAGCAGTGGTGTTCACTCTAAGCAGGTCGAATCGGCTTCCTCCAAAAGGTGGAAGTGTCAATATTAATATTAAATTCAGAAGCGGTCCCCAGTCAGATGTATATCCTAGAGATGACAACGTTAGGTTTTTGCAGTTCTTGCAGGGAGGGGGGGGGGGTTTCGATCTTTAACCTACGGTTCATTCTGTAGAAACTTTAAATTTTTATCAATTTGTTCTAGCTGGGGGACAGGGCATCCCATCGGATGTCAGACATTCACCCACTATCTCATACCTTTCAACCAAGAGATCTTTTTAAGATTCTAACAGTCCCTTTAAGTGTAATTGTTTCAATCTTTCTTACACTTGGTTCACCGGGTATATTTAGTATATTTGCGAAGTAGTTTTTAAAATTGTTTTGCTGTAAATGGAGCATCCTACAAGATGGCAGATATTCATTTGCACTTGGTTCACTGGGTATATCCACTAGGTAGTTTTTAAATTTTTCATAAGTCTGGTTGCTGTCATAATTACTGGAATGGTGAAAATCTTCCTAAGATTCCAGTTTCTTTTCATGTCATAAGACCTTGGTAGTTCGTTATGATTTTCTTCTCAGTTCTGTTAACCCAGCATCATTGCGGACACTAACTTCTACTAAGGTTGCTTCTTTCTCCTTCTTGTCCCATATCATAATGTCAGGTTAATAACTGTTTTCTAGGTACGTAGTTGCAGGAATTGCAGGAGATTGAAATAAAAAGTTGCTTTTGTCATTTCATCTTTTCAACAAATTTAAATCATTTTTAACGACAACAAAAATATATCACAAGATTTTAAGAATTTACCTGTTTATAACTAAGTCGCTCGGAGCTTTCACAGTATGAATGGTAAACATCCCATAAATGTCTACAAGAAAAAAAAAAAAAAAAACATTTAATGAATAACATTCACAGGCAACATGAATTAGAACAAATACATTGGGGACATTGCCAAGGCTGCTGCAAAGAAAGTGGGTTCCCTCTACCGTTCTAGAAAATTACTCACACCCAAGAGTAGCCCATATCTCTACAAAGACACAATTCGCCAATGCATGGAGTATTGTCGTCACATCTGGACTGGTGCTTTTAACCCTAGTCACTTCCTTTTGGGCAGGGTCCAAAAAAAAAAAAGCTTCTCAAATCTGTTAGCCAGGGCCATCAAACAAAACACTACAAACGAAAAAAGTCAACCACAGATGATCCTAACCCAACATTTACAGATTGTACATACGGAACAAAATTTGGTTGGGAAAAATGTACCAAGTACTCACTCAGAGCTGGGAAGTCCAAACGGAAAACATTCAACTTCACGAGTGTACTCATTAAAGATCTAGAAGAACAGGAACAGCAAAGACATTGCCAAGGTTGCTGCAAAGAAGTTGGGTTCCCTCTACCAGGCTAGAAAATTTACTCACACGTGAGAGTATTCTGTATCTGTACAAAGCTACAATTCACCGATGCATGGAATATTCTTTCAACATCTGAGCTGGTGCATCAGCCACGAGTCTCTCACTCTTAGACAATGCTGCACTATCTGCCAACCTCCAACCTCTGTCCCATCATCACAATGTTGCATCCTTGTGCCTATTTTTACAAGTACTTTAATGGAATGTACTTTGATGAAGTCATTGCACTTGTACCCCTTCAACATATATCCTCCCCACTAACAAATCAGTTTAGCAGCAAAATTCCTGCCTTTCACTGTAGAGGTTCCTAGATGCTGGAACACTTTTTATTCTAATAGAAAATAAGCTGCGCATTATAAGGAAATTGGTTTGCTTTCTTAATTCCCTTGAATATTTTAAATGAATTAGTCTGACAGTTTTTCACTCTCATACGAAACGTTGCATAGGTTCGCATCGTCAAAATAAGAAAAAGTAATGCATTTTGAGAAATGCTACATTTTTAATCGGAATTCTTATTGAGATGAGTAATTTGTATTATTCATCCATTTATTTATTGCGGACTTATTTATCTTCATCTTCCAGTTGTTGTTTCACAACGTTTCAGCCAACTATTCCTCTTGCCTTCATCAGGTGATTAACCGCGACTGGATAGGAATGCCGAATCTCCTAACTGCATCCTCAGCAATTACTGCCTTCCATAGTTGTTGTCATCTCACCACGTTTTGGACAACTAAGCATTGGCCAGGCAGAGTTTAACCACCTGACAAAGGCCAGAAGAATAGTTGGCCAAAACGTCATGAAACAACAACTAGAAGGTGAGGAGAATAGTCCACAATAAGTAAATGGATAAATGTTACGTTTTCTTTTACTGCACAGCAGGCCTCCAAATCAAAACAAACATGTCTTCTAACGAAACAACCAATTAGCTTATGGCCCAACCACCAGAAATCCAACTGGCCTCCTCTGCTGGAATATATAAATATCACTTGGACCACACCAGAGAGACCATTTAAGATTACCAGCTGTTAAACTATAGACAAACACTGACTGACTATGGAATTCAGTATCTGGTATGAACATTACTTTTGGAAAATTTCAAGTTGGTCATAATCACAACATGAACACTGAGAGGATATTTATTGGAGATTTTTGTTGGATGAGTAAGTATTTTCATGACTTGTTTTAAAAGGTGCAGTTGGATATTATGCAACTCTTGCTTTACTATAAACATTTTTCATGATTATAATGCATTCACTTAGTTTTTTTGTTGTTCTTTTTTTTTTTTTTTTCAAGATTTATTCATTCTTCTTTTCTGATCGCAAAGATGGCTATACTCGAGTCGACTTCAATGAGAAATAAATTTTGTAAAAGTTAACCTACTGTAGCGTGTGCCCAAGTCGTAGGTGTCCGTATTTAACCGGCCGAGCTCCGTCTGACGATGATAACTGCTGTACTTTCATTTTCTGGAAAAAAATGGCAAAGAAAATAAACTTTAATTTATTTTTAGAATATGTGATCAAATGATCGTTTTTGTGATCATGTGACAACAAAACACCACAAGATGAATATTAAGTTTAAATTGGTTAAACTTTGTGTGAGTGTGTATTTGTGTGCCTTTGTATGTGTGCGTGTGCATGCTTGCATGTGTGCGTGTGCGCCTTTGTGCGTGTTTGCATGTTTTTATGTGTGTGTATGTATTTGTTTGCCTTTGTATGTGTGTGTGTGTGCGTGCGTGCGCATATGTGCTACTGTTATAGCACCCAGGCTAGTTTCAAGTTGTCTGCGCATTTATTTCAATTAATTACAACTTACCTGTTTGACCATTCGATTAAGACATTTGAGCGACATGAAGAGATCCGTGAAAATTGGATAGCCGTTTCTCTCTGAAAGATGAGTGATAATGTCGTGGCTGCGTTTTAGTTCCGTGTTTTCGCTGCAAATGACAAGAACATAAGCGATAAGACGAACAATAACAAGTGTTCTTATTATTTCGATTACTTGATCTTGAGTGTTATTTTCATATGGTTTCGGCCGATGTAACCCCCGACCTCCACGTGTATAGTGATGAACTTGAAAATCTTTCTGCAGGGACCAGTGACATAATGGATAAAATACCCAATCAAAATTCCGCTGTAAATTACACTCTACCGGAGGTTGAAGATTCAATCCTCAGTGCAGACAATACTCAAAAGATACAATTACAAATTACTTAGGACTTCTTCCCAATTACGGCTGATGGAACGAGAGCATGCTACCCCATGGATTAAATTAAAAGTTCTGTTCAAAATTCTATGACAAGATACATCTGAAGAAGATCGGAGGTTACATAGATCGAAACGTTGTGAAAACGACACTCAAGATGAGAACAGTAGTCTGAAGAATCCAAATAATATGAATAACCAATCATCATCTCAAAAGTTTTAGACATTACACTGTAAATCTTCCAAGTTTTAATTATTGTTGAATTATCTTCATTAGGATTTTTTATATTGTTTTCAAAATGGCAGACAAGACAGCCGCTTTTTGGTTAATCTTAAAATTTGATTACTTGATAGATTTGTGATTTTTGGAATATGATATTTTTGTTTTGTCTCAAGTATGGACATCAGATTTTTCTTTATTTTTGTTTTTTTAATATAAGTGATTTTTGGAATATGATATTTTGTTTTTTTTTAATACAAGGGAAATTCTGGACATGCACCGCAGAGTCGTTCGATATGAATGGCTGTTGCCGAACTGTAAAAAGTCTACCACATCTAATAGAGCTATTTTTACTTATGATTATTTTTCTACTGGATCATTTTCGGGAATTTATACCAAGTTCTCCAGGACATGTAAGTACTTAATATTTTCACGTGAACCATGTATGGTTTAAAAGATCATAAATGTAAACAAGCACTGAAAATCTTTCTGCAATGATGATTGTCAAGATAAGCAAGTATACATGTCTAATGACAGCAAAACCATTACTAGTTGAATGAAGTTGGAGATAACCCTCTCTCAGTGTCAAGTCCTCTTACTGCTACCAGGATCACCAGATCACAAATGAGTTTTATTCATATACTTTAGATTTTATGCACATGTTAGGCACCCTTGTGTCAGATGAGGTGAGGCAAGAAAGCTAAGAGAGAATTTCTTTTATTTCGTTTTTTATAGTCATAATCTTAACGTCCCCCCCCCCACTGTGTTGAAAAGGAAAATAATTAGTTTTTAGGTTCCTTAGTTAAAATGACTGTAAAACTTATCCAAAATTCAATAAATTTCAGCTTTTTAAAAATGATCGCTCATTAACTGTAAACTAATGTATTTTTATTTGGTTAATCAAAGCAACAAGAAGTGCCGATCTAAAGGGGTACGGGGTTACCTTTCTGAAGTTTTCTGGCCTTTGACGATCACTTGGCTGCAATTTGACTCATTGAAGACCAACACAACCTGTCGCTGACAACCTACAAAGGAGAAGGAAGAAAAACAACTATAAGGAATGGTTTTAGATGGTTTTTAATTTTATTGCCTTATTAGCAAAGATACCAGCACTCTGCACAAGACCGTGCCGTACACACAAGTATCTGCTTGAGCATATAGTAAAGTCCTCACCTTAATCTTTGACCTTGAAAAATAGTGTGCCCCATCCCTAGATCGGAGACCATTATCATGTTAGGTTTGGTCATGTGGGCTGTAAGAGAGTATATATATATATATATATATATATATATACACACACACAGACTATGATCTTGACTGTAACCTTGAAAAATGGTATTCACCATCCCTAAGAGGAAAATCATCATTATGCCAGGTTCGGTCATGATTGATCCAGTGGTTTGGGCTGTAAAAGAGTTGTACATATACGAATGCTACTACTTATATATATATATATATATATATATATATTATTATTTACTATAATAACTAGTGTTTTATCCTTTCGGGAATCATCAGTGCAGGGTGTCACAATTAACACCAGTCGAGATCCGAACCCCGGCAACAGAATAATTAACAAGGACCCGAACTATTTGGCTACTGTCAACCACAAAAGATACAGTTGAAATTTAAACATTTATTTTTATTAAATGCTTTTAGTGTCAGAGTGATATAATCATTATATGACGATCTGTGCATATTAGCTAAGTTAACCAACTTTATTACAATTTAAAGTGCTCAATGATGAGAAACAAGTTTCTTAAAAGGGGCTGACATTATTATTTACTATAATGATTATTAAATAGCTACAGACATTAGGGTTTCATTCATTATATATATATATATATATATATATATATATATATATATATATATACACATAAATATATACATACACATACATACATATATATATAATATTTCCTATATATATGCAACAGTTTTGTTTAAATTAACAATAATTAAAGTAATTTATTAAGTGATCCTCATGTTTTATGACAGAGTAAACCAAAAACAACGGATGCATAAAGGAGTTATGGAAGGACAAACACTCGGACAGAGGGGAAGAAAAAAGGGAGTGTCTGGAAAAGCCATGCAGGGAGAGGGGAAAGGAAAGAAGAAAAGCACTTGCAAAGTGATCGGGATGACAAAAGGAAAAAGAGCAATAAAGAAAAAACGGATGCAGGCAGTGGAAGGAGAGAGGGTATCGAAAGAAGAGAAGTGGGTGGAGAGAGAGGAAATGCAGCAGTAGAAAATAAACATTGGGAGTGAGGGGGTGCAGCAGAAGAGAATGAAGCCTAATTTGCATACCTATTATCAAGTTTAATAATAAGTTAATATTTGGCGTTATTCATTTGTAATTTTATTGTTCTATTTTTCCTAGATGTATATGTTTTGTTGATATCAGCAGTCATTAATTAAAGTAGTTTAATAAGTGATCTTCATTTGACACTGAGCAATGTCAGGTCTTCCTGCTAGTATGATGATGATATGGTGATGAGGTGATGGTGATAATGGTTATGGTGATGGCGGTGATGCACAGTGGAGCAATAGAGAGAAGTGCATTTAGTATACAAAAGTTGCAGAAGGAGAGGCAAAAAGAAGCATGATATGCTACAGAGTTTAGTATTTAGCCAGACATGGACAAAGAATGAAATAATTTAAATTATAAAAATAAAAGTAGGAAATATTGAATTGCTTCAAGATTGTATTGTACTGTCGCAGGAACAAACAAAGAAAGGAAAGAAATGAAAACCAAGACATTTTTTTTTAAGTGCAAAGCAACGCACTTCATTATGTTTCCAAAGTCCTTTTGCACACACACGTGCTTTCCAAAAGTCTCCTTATCATCTGGCACCAGCCAAAACTTTCTTACTCTTGTGTTGACTCTAATTGACCTCCATGGAATTAAGACATTTTTAAATATTAACTACACTGATTAACACCGATCAAGAATATATAAACTTTGTGGATGTTTTGTATTTTTTTAAAGTTTTGCTGGACATACAGACAACC
>NC_136525.1:21197354-21242354 GCF_053919585.1 Euprymna scolopes | reverse complement strand
GGTCATGAATAGGCTCCTATATTGTTGACTATTTTAAAAAACTGATTACATATAATGATAGATGTAGTGAGACACAGGAATGGGTATGTTTGATCTGGCAGAACGGTGGTTATTAAAATTGTGGGGTCTGCATTCACGCCTGGCCTCCATAGAATGGAAATAGGCACAAACTTTAATAAAGACTTTTCATATCTATCTGCGTAAGTATAGTTCGATAATTATGTTTCAGTTTCAAGAAATATGGTATAATAAAATTATGGGGTGTTCGATCGCGCCTGACCTCCATAGAATGGAAATGTGTCACAAAGTTTAACAAGGTTTTTTAATATAGATCCACAGAATATTGTGATAAGTGTTTCAGTGTGAACAGGTATGGTATAATAAATTATGAGGTTTATCTATTTTATTTTTACTTTCATCATATTTTGCTTTGGTTTTGATACCCCCAAATTCGAAGCTATCTCTTTACAACCCTTCCTTTTCATAACCTATGATACTTTCATAAATCAGAGTCCATTTTCTGTAGGCTGTTTTTGAACCCAGTCAACGACGGGTACTTTTGCTAGTATTTATTATTTTATTATTACTGCCAGCAGTGGGAGATTTTGTTTTAAACAAAATCAAATGGAAAAGATAAAGGAATCGTTTTTGGCATCAGAAAATAAGCACAAATGTTTTTCGATACCAATACCTCCAAAAGTCTCAGTTTTTCTGATTCCTGATTAATCGTCCTAATGATATACGGGGTGGAGCGATAAATTTGTTGCCCTGAAGAAAACACTACAGCTTTATTTTAAAATTTGAAAAAAATCAATTCAGGTAACTTGATTATGTAGTAGAGCTGACATTTATTCAATCACCACCTTGATACGGGTCCGGAACTGGGAGCATAACTTTTCCAGGAGCTCAGCGAATACTTGGCGAATACTTAGTGGATGGTGATGATCAGGCTGGCTTTGGAATTGTGGGAGGTCATGTTGGTGATGTTCTCGATGTACGACGAAAAAAAGTAGTCCAGCAAGTCCAGGTCGGGGGAGGAAAGAGACCAGCGAGAGAAGGGTACTTCTTAAGCCAGGCCGGGGTCTCTTTGGACTTGTGGACCGGCACCAAGTCCTGCTGCCATATTCAAGATCTGCCAGTAGTCACCTGATTGCACCAGGGAATTATCATACTTCAGCACATCCAGGTACACTTTGGTGTTGATTTTCAAGTCGATTTCGAAGATGTGAGGTGGCATGATGTGGCCCTCACTTGAAACCACACCAAAGACCATAACCATAGCTGGAAACTGTCTTTATCACCCTGGGTACGTCCCTGTTTTTGTGGCCATCCAGCAATGCATTTTGAGGATGCTGGCAATGGTCCTGTTGCCATAACTTGGATTAATAGAGAGCAGGAGTTATACATTGACGCCTCTCCGATCTTGCTTGTCGAACATGGTGTCACTTTCAGACATGATAGACAGCTCCTATCGCTTGGGATTTGTACACAACTAGCTAACTAGTAGATGGTCCGCAACAAAAAAAAAACAAACAAAAAAAAAAAAAAACTGGTTTTCATCAAACGGAAATGGAATCATGTCTTTTCTAAGGTGACACTTATCGTTCCACCCTGTAGGATCTAGAAATTTAGAAAAATGTTTAAAAGCTAGCTAGTATATAAAATATATGGATCCGTTCAAGACGGAGGTGACGAAGGATGGAAAAATGTAGACTTTTGCGGGTGTGAAGTGGACAGTACATTATATAGGATGGAGGTGGGCAAAATGCCAAAGAAGGTGAAGATCTGATAGTGGTGTGTGTGTGGGGGGGGGGGCGAGGGTTAGAAGAAAAAATTACTCGCTCTTTCCTGTATGGCATCAGTTTCAAACATGTCCATTAAATAAATAAAGAGATGCTTCCTATACGTGAAGGAGATAAAAAAAAAAAAAATGGAGGCGGCAGCGGGTCCATGGAAGTTTTGGTGCCAAGCCAGATTGAGAGATGCTGGATTTGTGCGATGAGGAATGCCGGAAAAACTAGCGGGTACTTGGCAAGATAAAAGACATTCTATGATACAAAGGAAGATACAAAAATAGATTAACTGTCTGCAAATATCATGACCATGCCTGAAAAAGGTTCAATTCCCAATTTATCAACCCTTTCAGCGATAGAACAGCTATTTTATCTGTAGCTAAATTCAGAGGGTTCATACCTCCCCTCACCTCTCCCAAAGGTATCAGTGAATGAAATCGGATATAAGTTTTTTGATGTTACAGTAACATTGGAGGAAGATGGCAACATGAAGTGGATACCAAAAGTTTTTTTTTTTTTTAAATACTATGATTGAAGATATTTGCCATGTACATTCATAAGGGTGAGCAATGTGAACTATATTTAGTTTTATGTGAAGAGAATAAAGAAAGGAGGATAAAATGTCTTTGTGAAAATTCAAATATCACCAATTTTTGTGAAATTTTAACAATAGATATTAGGCATCAATTAATGTTCAAATTTTAGTTACTTTGGAGAATTTTAAAGGGGCTTTAATATCCATAATATGGGCAAAACTTCCCATTTGAAAAGTTGGTTCTTGTCCAGAATTCCTCCGATATTAAAAAATACAAAAATAAATTTAAAAACTCTGTATGATGTACGCACCATGATATGAAAATATCAAATTCCAAAAATCATGAAAATTGATAAAGTGGCCATTATTTTTATGAAGAAAATCATGTTCAAGTGATTAATGGGAATTCTTAGGCATTACAACATAAATCTTGTACAAATGTTCAAATTCCAGTTCCTTTGAAGCATTTTAAACAGGCTTTAGTTGGCATATGGACACAACCTTCATTTGAAAACATTTGAGATTTCAAATATTTCAGATTTGCATTAAATTTGATCCATCGTCATTGGCCACTAATTAGACAAGATTCCTTGAAATTGAGTTTCTTTTCTTTTTTTTAAAGTAATGATTTCAGATATTTTTCTGAAATCATATAATCAACTTTGATCAAAATTTGAATAAGGATTCTAGATAGGAATGGACAAAAGGTGGTAAAAAAAAAAACTATTCGGCACGGAGAATTAAATTTATCTGTCTTGGGGAGGGCATTCTTCTAGTGTGTGTGTATGTGTATATATATATATATATATATATATATATATACAAAAAAAATAAAATAAAATAAAAATTACAATAAGCTTACCAAGGTAATCAAAATGATAAACTTAAAATATATTATAAATATTAAAGAGTTAATATTTACAAGTGAAGTAATCTCAACCAGATGTAAAAGCTCAATAAAACCGAAAAGGAAATAGAGCTTATAATATGAACAAATGATTAATAAAACGTGTTAAAAGACATCTTGAAAAAGAGTTAAAAACATATTTAATTTTAAAAAGAAATATATATATATATATATATATATATACACACACACACTAGCCTGGGTGCCTGGCGTTGCCCAGGTGTTTGGAGGGGTGCGTGTGTTGAGCAAAAAAAGTGATAGCAGGACGGCTCAAACCCGTACCGGGAAGGGGGAAAATAACATGGAAAAAAAAAAAATAAACGTGACATCTTTGCTGTTGCACTCATCAACAAACTGGAAGTGACATATGTTTAAATAAGGCTAATTAATCAAAAAGAGGAGATGATTTTCGAAAATATCGGTGAAAAAAAAAAAGCGACCCCCCCCCCTGTAGAAAAGTGCCCAGTTGAGGATAAAGGAATTACTGTTTTTAGCCCAATTTTTCGATATTTGTCGTCTGAAGGGTCGAGCTTCAAAACTATACCAGTCTCGTGAAAATCCGTCACCTCTATCAAAAGTTTTAGGCAAATATACAAACATACATTTCAACAGACGGGTGAGATTTATATTATAGATGTGTGTGTGTGTAAGAATTCAATATAAGAATATATATAAAAATTCAAACGCCATTTATTAGATTGTGTCTCTAACAATACAGGTAAAAACATAATCATAAATAGATTAACCATGGATCGCCCCGAAAACAATGCTATATTTAACCACTTGACTAATCAACATTCCTGTCCCAATTTAAGATTTTAGTTAGCACATAGTTGAAGAGACTAATAATAATAAATGAAAATTTGAAATATTAGAAGCATTACTAATAAAAATTAAAATCCTACTATTAATAAAATAAACCTTACCAGTAGTAATAACATCCTGAAATGTTTGTAAAGTTCTAAAAATAATTAACCAATAAAATAAAAACAATTTCTATAAATTGTCCAAAACCAGTTAGATTAATTTATCCCCAACGATGAATCCAGAAAGATTGGAAAGTACTCGGATTTATCAGTCAGTTCCTGTCAGAAGTTGGAAAAAATAAAAAAATAGAATCAATAGACAAAAAGCATCTATTTTTATTTAATGAAATATGCCTAAGAGAAAAATTCTGCGCAAACATATATATATATATATATATTTGATGCCTCCATTCAGTCTCGAAAGACAAAGGATACCCCCTGTAGAGGAAGCTGTGTGTGTAATTGTATGGCATAAGCATGAAACACTAGTATCTGGAGGTAAAAAAGAATTATTTTTTTAATTATAATTATCGAGTCCGTTAATACTTAAGGATGGACACTGTCCACAGAGTTACAACTAAATCAACTAGTGTTTATGCGACGTTTACGACTTCTGCTCGTGCAAACACTAGATTACTTACTGTACTCATCCGAATTTGGCATTTAATTCTTAATTCTCTTCATTCCGGTGACAATTGTTCGGTTTCTCTGAAGTAGAGGCTCAGCAAATAGAGCAAAAGCTGGCTTCGTGGCTGCGTTTGAATCTCATGACCGGCAGGAATTGTTAACCTACACTGATGATTGCGTATACATCAAACAATTCCTAAAATACAACAATACTAACAGCCATTTCGGAGTGCATAGGGAATGAACTCACACACACACACAAAGGCACAGTGCTTTTTATATACAAGATAGCTAAGGAGAGCAGGAGATAGAGAGAATGACACAAAAGTGAGATGGTGGGGGAGAAAGAGATTGATTTAATTTCCCAATTGGATCCGATATTCTTGATCTGTATTGATTGGAAAAAAAAAAAAAAGTAATTCAACATAGATTCTGGAAAGTCGGCAGAACAAAGAAATTGAAGAACTTTCGAAATTACATCACACTCATACAGATGTGTGTCAGTCTGTTCAGTTATACAAAGTGTGTGCATGTGTGTTATATTTGGTTTTGCATATCAACATTGTCTGAGTACTAGCATTTCTGTTTACGTATTGCGTCTAAACATATAATTTAAAGTGCAATTGTCTGTATGTTTGTATGTCCAGCTAAAAGTAAAAAAAAAAAATACAAAGCAAATACCCACAAAGTTGGCATATTCTTCATCAGCAATACTCCGGATGAATTATATATATATATATGATGATTGCAACGTCTTGTCAGACGAATGCCACTCCCTCAGACACTTAAAAGTCCATGAGCCCAAAAATGACTTTCATCGCCACAGGACCATTTTAATAGACAAATATCTGAGGGAGTATCTATACACAGATGATGTTACAGAGTCTTAGCTTTGTACGACAGCTAAGTCTCTCTCTCAGTTCAAAATGTTGAGATCCAGCAACAAGCAAGAGTAAGATAGCCAGCAACAAGTTAAACTGCAGACCAGCTTAATGCGGGTACTGGTCTCCCGCTTTATGGTTTTTTAAATCAGAGATTTGCTTCTCCTAGAAAGGTTGCCTTCACCACGGCTTACGGGATCCCTCTCCACCCCAACACACATATACATACACAAACGCACACAGTGCTAGTTGGCCGTTGACCCTGAAAAAGGGTTCATTCGCCCCTTTGGAAGGTCTTGTTTTTAATCCTTCAGGGAGACTAGCCACCCTCCTCATATATATATATATATATATATATATATAATTAAAAAAAAAAAAGCCACTTAGTGCGCGTGTGAGTTTATTCCCTGTTACAGTTGTTGAGAGTGCTCAATAAAAAGAGCAGAATATTTTATTCAATTTAAGTAAACAAAATAACCATTTGTTACTACAATAAATTTACTGTTTCAATCTAAAAAGATTTCATCAGGTGAACAGAGGCCTCCATTTTTTTTTCTTTTTAAAAATTTTTTTGTATATAAAAAGAGGAAAAAAAAAGTCTTCTGAATTTTTTTATTTTCATTAAAAGACTGGCCTTTATGAAGAACGGAAGCCTGACGAAATTCTTCAAGATTGAAATTGAATAAAATAATTATATATAGAGAGATATTTCACTTGCACAATTTTTTTTTTTTTTTTTTTTTTTACAAAGGAGTCAGCACTTATATCAAGGCCTGGAGACCACTTGAGGATAAGAGTTAATGAGTGTCTGGTAGTCAATGGGAAAACATTGTAGTAATCATTAGCAGTGAAAACTTAGTAAATTGGATTACTTAAGTCATCAAAAACTTGTTTACATAGAACTTGAAGATGACCATATTATTGTCAGCTGGAAAACAAGAAAATGGAACAGTTCCACAGGCGTACAGTTCTAAGAAAAGCTTTGTTCATGGAATTTATTATTTAGATTTAGGCACAGATAAAGAGTGGGGGAAATTAATGATAGTGGTTTCAGTTAGACGAGTGCTTTCGTGAAAGTTTGGCAAGACTATAGATTGGAGCTCAGATGAGCACTTGCCATGAAAACAAGCCGAATATGCGGGGCCTCCCTCCATGAGCAAAGAATTTACTTTCACCATGAATAATGCCTTTAACAAATTTTAAAACTATCCAAGGCATAGTTATTGAGAAAAATGTGACCAAAAAAAAAAAAAAAAATGAACAGATGAACGATTTGGGGGCAATTTTACCCTTATAATGCCCCCCTGGGGTGGGGGTGGGGGTAACCAGAGTTACCCCAGAAAATCTGTTCTGGCAAAAATTTACTTTCACCATGACTAATGTTTGTGCAAAATTTTAAAAATATCTAAGGCATGGTCATTGAGAAAAGTGCGAACAAATAAACAGGAGTGAATTACAAAGTCCAACCCCTCCTTTGTCGGGAGGGGGGGGGGCAATAATGATAAAGCAGAGACAGGCTTGCAACATTTTCTGTGGGAAAGAGGTTGCAGGTTATGAAGTCTATTTTGAACTGTCAAGGCAAGATAAGATGCTTCCAGCAGCTCCTACCCAGGTGTGGCAACAGTACTCCATCCTTGGATATACTTGGCTCTTATACAGGTAGAGAATTGCATCGGTAGCAAGATATCTACTGGAGCAGTAGAGTGATCCAACCATTTTTACCAGAGACCTTGGCAACAGATTTGATGTATTTGTTCCATTTCATATTAGGAGAGAAGGGCAGTCTCAGAAGCTTGTCAAGATATTGAGCTTCTCCAGGATGAGGGCCATTCATTTCAAATGGGGGTAAGATGAGGGTCAAATGTTTAATATTGATTTTTAAAATTTTACAAAAATTAAAGTTTTCTGAATTTCATAAGGGATTCTACTCACTTTTTACTTAATTTACATCAAACAAAATATATCCCACATTTGTCCTGGTGTTTATTTTTCATAGCACGTCAATCCTAGACACATGGCCGTTTATCAAAACCTCCATCTTTGCTTCCTAGTCAATAATCCACAAAAGTAAGCAAGGGAGATCACTCTAGGAACTTAAGAAAACCATTCTTTTTATCTTAATAAAAAGAAAAACAATTTAACTCCATTCTCATCCGTTTGGGAGGTTTGTACTTTTTCCTGTTATCAGATAATAAAGCTCACCTGTTTGGCTTCATCTTCAGAGTTTATTCTTTCAATATTCCACTGATTCACTTGCTGAAAAATCGAATTTGAAAAAAATTTACTTTGAAATATGTGTAAGGAAATAAAAATAATGTGTGCTTATGCAGTTCAGCAAAAAAAAAAAAAAAAAAAAAAAGAAATCTTTGCTGATGCACATACCCACTTTGGAATGAAGTTCTCAAAAAATCCCTTTATTTGGTCAAGTAGTGTTTTTTTGGTTTTTTTTATTACAGGGAAAGATCAAATTTTAGTGAGGACGATTGCAACGAAAAGGGGCACAGGGGAGATAACTATCTAATTCTTGAAGTTTGTCAAAAAGCACATGAAGTTTAATTTTATTAATTTTGTAACTATCTTTTTTATAAAAAAACAAAAACAAAGGCAAAAGGAATATCTAAAATTATTAAAAACTAAAGTAAGTGTCAAATTTTAGCAAACTTCAAAAATTTGATTGAATTATCTCCTCTGCCCCCCCCCCCCCCTGTAGCTAAAATTGCCAAGATAGCTGTTGTGGCGGTTGTCCTCGCTAAATTTTTCTCTTGAAAAAAAAAAAAAAAAAAAAAAAAAAAAAAAAAAAAAAATGCTTGATTAAATTAAGCGATTGTTTTTTTTATGACAACTTCATTCCATAACAGGTATGAGTACAGAGATTTTTCATTACTTTCAGTTTTTAATGTCTGCTAAATCGCACAAGCACCAAATAATTTTTTTTTTTAAATTTAAAAAAAAAAACCCTGAAAAACAGAAGATAAAACTTCATGCAAAAATGTTATCAGAAATTAACTTTTTCTTATTAAAATTTAAAAGCGGATTTTTGATTGAAAAATCGAAATAATATTAGCAGCATTTTGGTTTTTGTTCAAAAGGTTAATGTAGTTTGCTTGAAGCATTATCTAGTGTGTGTGTGTGTGTATATATATATAGTAGCGTCCAAAACTAAGGGACAAAATTTTAAAACCTACTATTTGTTAGAAATAACAACTGTGAAAAGCTGAAATTTTGACAACTGGTATTCGTTATCATCCATGATAATTTACTAAAATTTGAATCATTTGCAAAGGATAAAAAAAGAATTATGACAATTATTTATTTGTTTTCCAAATAAGAACGTCCAAAAGTAAGGGACAAAAATTAAGAAAAACAATGTAAACAGTATGCTATATTCAAATTTTTTGATTTCCTCTAAAGAATAAGTCTTACTTAGTCATTTGTAAACGTTGCATCAGCCGGCACCATGGTGAAACGCCAAAAACTTGATGACTCTGTGAGACAAGCTATTGTGAAGCTACACAAGGAAAAGCACACCATTAGAGAGATTTCAGAGAAAGTGAAACGTTCCAAGAGTGTTGTAGGCAAGGTTGTAAAATCTTACAATGATAATGGCAAAATAGTGCTTTTAAAACCGGCAGACCCCGCAAAACTTTAGCAAGAGAAGATCGAATAATGCAGAGCATGTCATTAAAGGATCGTTTTTAAGTCTTGCACAGAAATTAAAACGGTTATGAATAGTATTTCATGTGTTAATGTGTCAAGACAGACTGTTTCTAGATGACTGCAAGAAATAGGGCAGTTTAATCGAACCCCAGGGAAGAAACCACTTGTTAGTTCGAAGAAGAAGAGATTAGAGTTTGCAAACAGGTATGTAATTTGGACATATGAAAATTGGGCAAAAGTATTTTTCAGTGATGAAAGCAAGTTTAATTTATTTGGAAATGATGAAAAAAAAACAATGTAAAAAGACATGTTAGTGAAAGATTAAGTGCAAAGTGTACTAAGAAAATTGTCAAGTTTGGGGGCGGAAGCGTCATGGTATTTGGAATGTTTTCTAGCCAAGGTATAACGCCTCTTATCCGGTTACAAACGCGTATAAATGCGCAGATCTATAAAAACATTGTTCAAGATCCTGTGCCAAATCATACAGAATTCAGGTTTTGACAGGGCTACCTTTATGCCAGATAATACCAATGTCACAAGGCAAAGGTGGTAATGAGTTACCTTAGCGAGCAAGATTTCAAAATTATGGATTGGCCACCGCAAAGTCCTGAGTTAAATCCAATAGAAAATCTTTGGAAAACCTTAGGAGTGAAAGTTATGGAAAGAAATCCCACTAACATGGAGGATTTGTGGGTGAAGCTTCAAGAAGAATGGTCTAAAATTAGTATCGAGGATTGTCAAGAACAGATTTGTTCTTGCAGTTAAAGATGTGCAGCTGTCATTGAGAGCAAGGACTCATTTACTAAATATTAATTGTACATGTATTTTTATTTTTTGGCTGTTTACATTGTTTTTCTCAATTTTGTTCCTTACTTTTGGACGTTCCTATTTTGAAAATAAATAATTGTTATAATTCTTTTTCTATCCTTTGCAAATGATTAAAATTTTAGTATGTTATTATGGATGATAACGACTACCAGTTGTCAAAATTTCAGCTTTTCACACTTGGTATTTCTAACAAATATTAGATTTTAAAATTTTGCTCCCTAGTTTTGGATGCTATTGTATATATATATATATATATATATATATATATATACATACATACACACACTAGCAGAAGTACCAGTTGTTGATTGGGTTAAAAAAAAGAGTCTTTAAAAAAAAAGATTTCTTAAAGGTTATGAAAAGGAGGGGGGTGTTAAAGAGATAGCTCCAAACTTTTGGGGTATCAAAACCCAAGCAACTTCCTCAAACGAACATGAGGGGGCAGTAGTATGAATCTTTGACACAAATGTATGAACACTGATTAAGGTCCCCCATTATAAATGACTGCCATGGTGCCCCATCTCGATTGGTGTGAGGGAGTAATGTGAGCCGTAAAAACTTCCCCCTTCCCATGGTGGGGTTATTATGGAAAGTTCAGTAGGTCTAAATCAAACGATGTGAGCATGCATAGGGTTCCTATTTACAAATGACACCCCTGGGACCCCCATCCCGTTTGTGAGAGTGAACAGTGTAATCCGTTAAAACCTCCCCCCACTTCATGGTGGGTTATCTGGCTATATTTGGTAACTCTATGAGTCTAAGTCAAATTATGTGAGTGTGCACAGTTTTCCATTTATAAGTGACCCGCTCCTCCTCCCGTTGTTAGGGGACAAGCAGTGCAACCCTAACCCTCTCCATGGTGGGTTATCCTGCCAAATTTGGTAGCTCTACGTGAAACAGTGTGGTTGGTTGGTTGTTTTTGTTTTACGGCATATCAACCCTTTTCAGATTATTTAATGCTGAATCCAAAGATTGTGAAGAAAGATTTTTTAATAAATGGAGGTGGTTGGCTTTTGATCGTATTTTGACAATCTTAATATTCAAATTTAGTTGGTTTGAGGAAGATAACATAAGTTGAATTTGAAAGCTTCGTCTTATGTTAAAAATAGAGTCATTGATAATCAGGCTCACGAGTCAGTCAAAATGCTTTTGCAGGCCGGATCCGACCCGGAAGACTAGGGTGCCGACCTTGGCTTTAAGCGATAGTTTCTTAAAAAAAAAAAAATAAATAAAAAAATTGTATCAAAATTATTCAACTGTTAGTGTACATATGAATGAATGCCAAAGTATGTATTGTGTTGTTTAATATCTGGAATTTTCGTTTAAAGAAAATCAAGTAGCAAATTTTGCATAGTCAGCTAGTCTGCTGGGACTTTTGTTCTGAGTTAAGTCAAAATCCAATATTTTTAAGCACTTAATAGATACTCATAGGCATTACAATAAATATCTTGTTTGTATTAACTTGAATTATCTCCCTTTCTTTCTTGTGATTATCCTATTGTCGCAGCACTTACTGGATTGTAGTAGGAAATATGTTGTTTTTCCAGATAAGGGATCGCACAGTCCGCTCGCCAGGTCGTCGGGTCACATGATCCACCAAGGAATACTGGGGAGAAAAAAAAAAAATGTTTAAAACAAGGGGGGAAAAAAAAGGGCATTTCTACACTATTGGGATGAAATTTCAGGAAATTGTAATACTGAATTTCACATGAAAACAATGGTATCTACGTATTCCTCGTATTTTTAAGATGATTGTATCGAAAAATTATGAAAATTTATAAGGTAGAAAATTATTTATTAAAGAAAATAAAAAAATTGAATTTGAAAACGATCGTAAAACACAGAAGAGTTCAAAAGGGAGGTAACTTTCTGTTTCGATTTAAACAAGAGGGCAGCAATTTTTCATCTGTTAACACGATTAAAGCTGTTTTTAATAATTCAGTAATATTCAGGTAATTTCAACTGCATAATTTGGAAGCTATCATGGTAACTTATTCGAATTGACAAATAGAATCAGTAGAAACCTTTGTTTTTTTATATTTGAAAACTCCATTTATCGACTACAAAATCTTGTCCCAATTCTGTAGAATCAGAAAAAAAAAAAAAAAAAAAAAAAGTCTCTTTTCAGGGATTAAGGAAAAGTCGGCATTTATGCAATTTAGGTTTGAAGGACATTTCTTAAGGTTGCCTGCATGTGAAATTATTGTGGCAAAAGTTGTGCAATCTCTAACCACACTTCTCCAGAGTTGGTGCTGTTTTAATTACAGTTGCAAGTATATATTAGCTTAGAATGACTGGAAACAATGCAGAGAAGCACAACATCATTGCGGACAAACAAACAAGAATACGAATTTATATATATATCTATTATAGATAGATATACCCCCCCCCCCACACACACATCTATTTTGGTTTGGGTAAGTCGGCAAAAATAAGTGAGAAAGATGAGAGTCAATGGAAAAAAAAAAAAAAAAAAAAAAAAAAAACCTCAGTAAAAATGGTTGGCAGCCAAATTCCATAAAGGTTACAGAATTTGCATCTCCAAGACTCAAGATTGAGAAAGAATAGAAATTAGTATATGAAAAAAAAAAAAAAGATACAGACACAATGTACATTCTATATATATATATATATATATATATATATATATATATATAATTATTTTTTTACTATAATAATTAAATACCTACAGACACTAGTGTTTCATCCTTTCGGGATTCTTCAGTGCAGGGTGTCACGATTACTACCAGTCGAACGATTCGAACCCCGCGACACGAGACATCTCTGGCTCGATTAGCGGAGGCCGTATCCATTCGGCTACCAGTAACCATGTGAAATAGCGTTGAATTTTAAACATTTTAATTTAAATGTTCATTACGTCAGACAGACAGTGATCAAATCGTTATCCGATGATCTACGCATAAGAGCTAAATTGACCGACTTTTTAATTCAACTGAAAGTGCTCAACGATAAGAAACGAATTTCTTAAAGGGGCTGTCATGTTATATATATATATATATATAAGTGATAAGATGATACCAACATTTCCCTGATTCCAATACAATTACCGATTCTGTTTTAAATTTCTGATTCTTTTTTAATCTTTAAATACTTTTTATTGACGGGGAGGGCAAGCAGATTACCATAAAAAACATGTATAATGTGTGTATATATTTTCAGAAATGTAATAATACACTTGTGGGTTAGAGGGGGAGGATTTGTAGATCCAAGTTTTACTGATAGTAAATATAAAAAAAAAAAAAAAAAAAATGTATCATTAGCATACCAGCAATGGAAAGTTAAGTTTTAAAGAAAGACAAAATTTAAGCAATTAAAAGAATCGTTTTTAGCTTCGTAAAATATGTACAAAACTTTCTGATTCCAATACCCTAAACAGTTTTGATTTTCTGATTAATCGTCACAGCATTGATATTTTTTCTCGATTTTTTCTTCTTTCCTTATTGATCTGATGATATAATCAAGTTATACGTAACTTTTATTCCTCATCTTTTATTTAATATATTTAATTGCTCCTCTTAACCGTGTTGAGCTTTCTCTATCTTGATAAGTTTGCTAACTTCATTTAATACTTTAACTAAGTTTACTCTGCTAAAGATATATTCTTTATTAGCTTAATAATCATTTTTCTTCAGAGGGGTTCCAATAACAATTTTTTATGAATCTTATGCTTTTTAAGGATTCCCATTTCTTTTCACCAACTTTTCCTCTCTTTAATACGAGGAAAAAAAATCTCCAACAGTTTTTTTTTTTTTTCAAGGAACAAACTGATGAGTTGTTTGGTATTTCTCCATCATTAAATGAAACATGCGTAAGACAAAATATTATAAATGAAAAAGGAATGTTTGGATTTAGAATGTTCATTACCGAGATGATATACATATATATATATATATATATATATATATATATATATATATATATATATATATATATATATATATATATAACCTATTACTTAATGAAATCGCAAATCTGTAAGGAATTTCAAACAAATCCCTGTATTTAGCCAATGAGGTAGTTTATTCTTATTCCATCAGCCATGAACATGCAGAAAACCTTAATTCTTTATTTGTATTCTTAGTATCAGCTGTATTAGGATTTCAAACGATTATCTCTTAGAATTAAGCACTTTTACTCGTTGTCACATTGCAGACAATTCTAGTAGGAATTTCAAGAGGATCAAAATTATTCTTGTTTTATTATACGTGTTTAATGAGGTCATCTTCAAGTTCAACATCCCCGCTTTGTCGATTTTCAGCTATTAAAATGTTTAAATTATTTTGAATACAAACAAAATCTTGATAGTTAAATTGAATTGTAACCCTTGAATTTTAAAACAAAATGGCGGCTCCTGGACCCCTTGTCACTTATTAAAATTTGATTTTCTATGTTAAAAAAAAATACTTTACATGATTTTTGGAATATGGCATCTTTGTTTCGTGATGTGTACATTATTAAAGATTTCTTTGTACTTTCATTAAGTGTAATTATAAATAATCTCCCTGTTTTGCCACTCAATTTACTATTGTCGAATTCGCGAATCTGTATAGAATCTCTAACGCATCCCTATATTTAGCCAATGAGGTAGTTTATTCTTGTTCCATCAGTCATGAACATGTAGAAAACCTTAATTCTTTATTTTTCTTTACTTACATTCTTAGTATCAGCCGTACTGAGGATTACAAAATATTATCACTTAGAACTAAGCACTTTTATCCGTTGCATCACATTGTGGACAATTATAGTAGGAATTTTAGGAGGCTCAAACCTATTTTATTTATTTATTTTTATTATTACATTTTCACCCCAAGCTACTATCAGATACATAAGTTTCAGGGATACTTGAACTTTATTTTTTTTTTACATAGAGGTTACCACTTATCAAGGCCCAGAAGCCACGCGTTGTTTATGTTGAACTTGAAGACATCCAAGTTGTAGTCAGGTGGGAAAGGGCAAACGGAAGAGAGTTCCACAGTCGTGCACTGCTCTGCTCGTGGAATCTACGCTTGGATTTAGGCACAGATAAAGAATGGGGAAAATTAATGACAGTGGTTTCAGCTAGACGGGTGTTTTTCGTGAAAGATTGGCAAGGGGAGGACCAGAGATTGGAGCTCAGACGAGCACTTGACATGAAAATAACGATAAAACAGACAGGCTCGCAACGTCTCTTCTGTGGAAGAGAGGCTGCAGGGAAGAGAAAAGGGCATCCCCCACTAAGCCACGAAGTCTATTTTGTACTCTGTCAAGGCAGGATAGGCCGTTTTTAATCAGTACAGTTGAAAAAGCAGGAATCCGGAAGGGAATTTCAAAGTCTAGCAGTTCTAGGAAAAAAAACTATTAGAGTAGAAGGCCTTCTTACATCTAGGGATTTCTACTGTGTAGGGGTGAGACTTTGCTGCTTGTTGGAGAATCCATTAAAATACTTGTAAAACAAGCAGAGGGATGCAACACTTGTTTTATTATGTGTTTAATGGGTTATCTTCAAGTTCAGCATCTCGATATTTTTACTATACTCATAATACCATTTTACGTTTTTTTGTTTTTACTCTACCCTCCACCTAACCCTAACTCTCCTCCTCATACTTCGTCTTATAAGATTCTGAAATGTTGGAAAATTCTTTGAATTAATGCCTTATTCATGGCACCAAAGCTAACAGTATAGGTCATTTTTGAAATGGCTTTTTTCCCTTGTTAACTGCAATATGTGGCGGGTCCTGTGCAGTTCTAGGAGGTCCACTTTCACCGACTTTACCGTCTCCCTTCAAGAAGAGGTTAGTTTATTAATGTCTTGAGATGCCCCTACCATTAATCTGATCATAAGGAAATTGCTTTTTTGTTTGCATTATTGTGTTTTAATGAGAGGATTTAGCCATTGGGAAGTTGAACACATTTCCCTTTGGTATAGCATTTTTGTTTGTCCGTCGTGCTTAAATTTGAAATATATAATATACAGATGACCCTCCAGAGGAATGTTAATGAGGCTGCTCAGGCATTTTTTGCAGGCTAGAGTGCGCTTCCTCTAGGACACTGGCTCTTCAATTCCACTTTCTGACACTTGTACCATATCTTCGCACTGTGTCATGAAAATAAATAATTTTTCATTTGCCAATATGTAAAGACTACTTTTATTCCTGGACAACGGCGGGGTACTTCCGCTGGTTTTTAATAAATTCGTCTTAGCCCATTTTTTGTGCAGCACCTGGGGGAGCAATACAATGCAGATAATTAGGACTTAATGAGAAAACGTTACGATTCCCATATCTACCCCCCTACCTCCGGACCCCTTCTCTTGCAAGTCCAACCCCACTTCGTTTGAAATGGAATACTACAAATAAAAAAAAAATGAATAAATAAAAATCACTTTAAAAAATGGGAAATTATCAATTAATCGCCTGGAAATTGCCTTAAATGACAAAAATCAAAATCCAACTCAGCTTCAATCAGCAAATTAATCTGAGCTTTGGGAAATTGCTTTCTTTTTCTTCTTAATATTTTTTTAGTTTTTTTTAGTTATGTCATTGCATTTTAATGAAAGGTTTTATCTGTTGGGCATTCAGACACCCTGCACTTTGGAATAGCATTTTTATTGATTTGTTGCGCTTAAGTTTGAAATATATAATATACAGCATAATCACGTTGACACACCAGTTCTCTTTAGATCACCAAAGTTAAGCAACGTTGAATCTGGTCGTCCCATATATAGAAGGACTAGCCTGGGTGCCCGACGTTGCTCGGGCGTTTGGAGGTGTGAGTTGAGAAAAAAAAAAAAAAAAAAAGTGGTAGTAGGCAAGCTCGAACCCGTGACGCGAAGACGGAAAAGAAAGTGGAGGTGTGTGTCAAGGTTGAGAAACAAAAAAAATGGTTTTACCTATGTGCCTACGGTGGTTGTGACGTCACTGGCGGTTGAAATAACGCCTTTTATGCGACGTCAAGAGTTGGATGACTTGCAAAAAATGTCAGCGAAAAAAGCGACCCCTTGCTGTAGAAAAGGGTCCAGTTGAGGGTGAAGCAATTAATGTTTTTAGTCAATTTTTCAATATTTGTCGTCCGAAGGATTGAGCTTCAAAATGATACCGATCGCATGGAAATCCGTTTTCTCTGTTGAAAGTCTTAGGCAGACATACATACATACATTTATTTAAACAGACAGGTGAGATTTATATTATAGATGCTGGCACCTCCCTGCAAGAACTGATAAAATCTGACCAGGATAGACGTCCGGCTAGGGATTGCTTGTAAATTTGATATTCCAATGAAACTTCTGCCTTTGGAGGAAGTCAGTACAACCTGCCATGGGTAAGTGCCACTTTGGTACAGGGGTCAATAAGTTTGAAATATCGATTTCATTGGTCTGTCATGCTTAAGTTTGAAATATCATTTTCATGGACTTTCCCAAATCAGTTTCAAACATCAATTTCGTTGGTTTGTCACAATTAATCCTTTACCACCAGATTTTTTTTATTCAAGAAATTTTTTTTTTTTTTTTTTAATCACGAAACCCACATATGACGGAAGTTAACATGCAACTGATGCATGAACATAAACCTCTCATTGTTGAACCATGCATAAACTTGTACTTTGAAGACCAGTTGGGCTGATAAGCTTTAAAAGTAATTAATGCTAGCGAGACCTGTGGAAATTCCACAGAGGACTCATTCATATGTAATATATTAATGTTGGCAGTCTGTAGATGTTCAGTGTAAATGGAGACGCTCTGATATTATTGTAACTTTTTTGTTAAAACTGCAAAAGTATTTATCTAAGCTAGCATGAACGCCTGGCAAAGCCAGGTCATAAAGTACGCTTAAATATATTTTAATTCTTGCAGATTTTGTATATATTATAGAGTTGATGTTCTATCGATTTTTATATATTGTATATATTATAAAGTTGCGATTTCAAAAATAAAAAAATATGACTTGGGTGCATTAGCTTGAATCGAAACTGAAATAAAAACTTATCAAATTATATATATATATATATATATATATATATATATATATATATATATATATATAAATAATTAAGTTTGTAATATCTTTGTTGGCCTACCATGCTCTAGTTTGAAATATCACCATCATTGGTTTGTCATTCTTTAAATAGCATTTTCATTGGTTTATCATACCCAAGTCTGAAATGCCATTTTTTATGTTTGTCATCTTCTATCTTCTTCTATAAATATAAAAGGCAAAATGTGTGTGTGTGTGTGTGTGTGTGTGTGTGTGTCTCTCTCTCTCTCTCTCTCTCTCTCACACAAAAACTTTCGCCAGAGGCCACGGATTTTCGCCAGACAGGTATCATTCTAAAGCTCGAACCTCCGGTCGACAAATATCGAAAATTGGGCAAAAACATTCATTCCTTCATCCTTAACGGCTCTCTTTTTTACAGGGAGGGGTGAAAAAAAAAATGGTATCTTCATGACAAGATGGCTTTACGCATGCGTCAATATGTGCAAAAGACGGTGTACATTGAATTCGTTTTAAATGTTATAAAAACCGACCTACTTTCGTCCATGCGTCTATAGCGCGATGGGTTAAGTGACAGCGTCGTTATCTGAAGATTTCAAGTTCAATCCCAGTTATTAGATATACTTTTTTTCTCGGTTTTTAAACATTTAATATTGAAACGAGGTTATTTATACCATTTTTTTTCTACTTTTCGCTGTTTTTTTTTTTTTTTTTTTTCCTTTTTTGGGTTTTTGTTTATCCGATTGTTTTAAAGTTTTACATCTGTTCGCTGTTTTATTTGTTTTGTTTTTTCCGATTTTTTAAAAAAGTTTAAACAGAGTTATCAATTCGTTTATTCTTTGCCCCCCCCTCCTACATACACACCTCCAAACACCCGAGCAACGCCGTCCTTTTTTTTTGGGGGGGGGGAGGGGGTTTGTTTTTCCGATTTTTAAAAAGTTTTACGTTCGTTGGCTGTTTTTTTTGTTTGGGTCTTTCGATTTTTTAAGAAATTCTTTACCCCCCCCCCTACCCACACACACCTCCAAACACCCGGGCAACGCCGGGTACCCCCGCTAGTCTGTAATATAAATCTTACCTGCCTGTTTAAAATGTTTGTATGTTTGACAGAGGCAACGGATTTTCATGAGATCAGTATCGTTTTGAAGCTTAACCCTTTGGATGACAAATATCGAAAAATTGGCTAAAAACATTAATTCCTTCACCCTCAACTGAGCACTTTTCTACAAGGAGGAATTGCTTTTTTGTCGATATTTTCAAAAGTCAACCCCTCTTTTCGATTGACTAGCCTTAATTTAAACCTTCACCACTTCCAGTTTGGTGAAGGACGCAACGGCAAAGGTGTCACGTTTTCTTTTCACATTCTTTTCCTCATTCACAGTACGGGTTCAATCCTGCCCGTCTATTACCACTTTTTTCTTTTTACTCAACACATGCCTCTTAACACCCGGGCAACACCGGGCACGCAGGCTAGTGATTAAATAAAAAAAATAAAATGAAAAAAAAACAAATAGATACATATATTTTCATTGCTCTGTCATAAGTTTAAAATGACAGTTTCACTGGTCTGTCACAAATTCAAACTAGAATTTTCATCGACATATCTTAAGCATTTTTTAATTACTGTCATTAAATTATGATCGATTTATTGGAATAATACTGCAAAAATGGGCATGAAAAATTCAATTTAAAAACCTTCCAGGAGAATATGATGTCACAGTAAGAGAGGAGGAAATACTCAAACATGATTGACCAAACCAAATCACATGATTAAAAGAGATGAGTTGTAAAAGAGGGGGCGGGGTCAGCAAATTTTACAAGGTAAATGACACAAAATTAGATTCTAAAAAACACAGCATATTTTTATATATTGCAAAGTGCCTCTACGAGGAGTGGAGGAGGATAACCCCCCAGAAAAATTAACACTTTCCAAGAACATAACTTCTAATTGTTTAAATAAAGAATGGATGATGAAAAAAGGTAGTGAGAGAAATAGAATGATGTAAATATCAGAGTCTGTACAAAAGTTTTCGCCGGTTTGTAGAAGGGGCATTTTAAACTAAATGTAATTTTATGCATATTGTATTACATATAAACATATCAGCATGATTAATTTGTTTTCCTTTCAGATTATTAAAGCATCATATTTTTTTGACAATATTCTTTCTTACCCATGTTGACTTGAAAACAATTTTCTTTAGTCAGCAGAAAGAGAATCATCTTCCACTATGATAATGCTTGTCACCATACGAACCAAGTTCTAATAGGAAAATTTCATTGAAAAATCTTGCCTCATCCTGCATATTCCCCAGACCTAGCTCCCTTAGATTATCACTTATTTCGAGGATTACAAAATGATTTAGATGGCCTTAGGTTAACATCATGAGAGGAGATCAAACGAGTTAGATTCATATTTCACATCAAAACCTAAAAAATTTTACAAGCGAGGCATTTATAAGCTCGTTGACAAATGGAACCTTGTTATGAATAAAATTTTCAAACAGTTTTTCATTTTCAAAATGAAATTATAAATCGGCAAAATTTTTTGCACCGACCTGCTATTTGAGTGAAACGTTAGAAAAGGCGCTTCCTATTCTTAACCAAAAATATAATACATAACATTAACTTGTACTGTGTTTACAATGAAACAAGACTACTGTGAGCGTATTAATCAAGGACAATAAATAAACGGTAAGTAAATAACATTTTTTATTGTCTGGTAAAATGTGCCGCAAGATCCAGAGGAATAATAGTTGCATTCCTGTTCTTGTAACTTTACATTTTAAACGATTTTAAATTATTTTATGCATATTTCTTATTACTTAAACATATCACCATGATTAATTTGTTTTTCTTTCAGATTATTAAAAGTAACATTTATATTTTTTCTGCAATATTCTCAGCCATATTGACCCGAAAATGACCTTTAGTCAACAGAAGGGAAGTCATCTTCCATCATGATAATGCTTGCCCACTTATAACACTACTGACCAAATATTTTCAAGAAGACTTTGCCTCATGCCAAATTGATGGTCGAATATGTGTAAACTTGTACTCATTTTTGCATTAAATACAATCCCTAACTGTGCATCGAATGGATACGGTAATACATAGTTTGCTGCACCTTATAACAAAGGTACATACAAAATTTCAGCCAGGTCAGCCAAGTAGTTTCCACAAAAACTTCTAGAATAAATTTGGTATATTTTTTTAACATTGTGCCAGACAGCATGAAGCCACTGGGGTGGGGTGGAGGGTTAAAAAAAAAAAAAAACAATAAATGTAGGTAGATTCTGACCCAGAAGACAGCAATTCTTCCCCTTTTGTCAGAAACATCGCTCCTGAAGCAAGGACTAAAAGGAAAGCAAGAGTGACGAGGCTATTGTAGTGACTAATTCTTATTAATCCTGAACTATGCATAACATTACATAATACTTAGTTCAGTGCTGCATCTTATAAAGGTCCATGCAAAATTTAAGTCAGATCAGCCCAGTAATTTCCGAGAAAACTTCTAAAGTAAATGTATTATTTTTTTGTGTTTTGTGGAAATCGCTTTAGGCAAGGCATAAAGTCACTTGATGTAAGGGGTTAAAATTTTTTTTAACTACTATTTCAAGATCAAAAATGAACCAACAAATTCCAGCCAGATCGGCCCAGTAGTTTCCTAGAAAAAGTGGAATGAAAAGAAAGGCAGACAGACTAAGAGAAACATTTATAGATGCCCATTGCCTTATGAAATATTAATATAGATACACACTGCCTTATGAAATACAAACAGAAAATAACAGAATCACTTTATACTGTTTCTATTACGTGCGTGACCTTGCAGGCTTATATACAGAGGAGGCACTTTGAGTTTAACGGTTTCCAAGATCTGGGGAATGTCCGCTAAGTGTTATTGCGGATGTTCAGGTGCGAGGAGTAAATATTTAAAAGGTCAAATTCCCATTGGCTGACAATCCTTTTGTGCCTATGATCCAACAAACAATCGGAAACTAATGGATGCAGTGAATATTCCTCGTAGAATACCGAGATCGGGATAAAGAACAAAGTGAACTTGCATTAGTCAAGTTCAAAGCCGGATTCATCATTCCTCGTCTTCAATAAAACCATTGTTTTCTTAGAAAGTCTTGTGTTCTTTCTGGCTTTAAGAATATCTGCATATAATAATACTCAAGAGATAATGGCTATTCGGTTTGTCTAATTAGGGTTAGAGTAGGAAAGACTTGGTTTGGTCGTCTTGTTTTACAGCATATCGACCCCTTTCGGATTATTCAAAGCCGAGTCCAACACATCTGGAAAAAGCTTACATGCATCAAGCTTTTTTTTTAGGGAAGATTGCTCCAGACAAAGCATGAAGCCACTTGAGCTTCAAAAAAGAAAAACAACACTAGTACAAGGTTAAAAACTTGCCAACGGTAAGTGTTAGATAGAATGGATTCTGCACCAGAAAACAGCAAGTCTTCCCTCTTTGTCAGAAACATTGCTCAAAGAATATGAGGACTAAGGGACAAAAAGGAAGCGAGAGTTACGCGACTGCTGAAAGTAAATTCAAGATCCGTTAATTCTCGTTAATTCTTCAAATATTTAATTTAATAATGGTCATTTGGTTTGTCTAATTAGAATAAGAAAGATTTGTTTTGGTTATTGTTTTACGGCATATCAACCCCTTTCAGGTCATTCAATACAGAGTCCAGCAATCCAGGGAAATGCACATCAAGCTGCTTCTGCTTATTGAGGGGGGGGGGGATCGCTCCATACAAAGCGTGAAGCCACTTTATGTAAGGAGCTACAAAAAAAAAAAAAAAAAAAAAAAAAAAAAAATACTTCGTCAAAAACGTAGAACCAGAAAACAGCAATTCTTCCCTTTTTGTCAGAAACATCGCTCAGGGAATGCGAGGACTAAAGGACAAAACAAGTGAAAAGAAAATTACGCGGCTGCCGAAAGTAACTCCAAGATCCACATCTTACTTTTCTTAAATTATAAACGTTCGATCGAGTTTAAAATCAATAAATCAATGAGAAAGATTTGGTTTGATTTGCTTTACGGCATATCAACCTCTTTTGGGTCATTCAATGCCGAGTCCAGCAATACTGGAAAAAGTTAATACATCAAGCTGCTTATTATTTTGGGTGCGTGTGTGCGTGTAGGAGGCGGGGGGGGGGTCGCTCCAGACAGGGCATGAAGACACTTAATATAAGGAGCTAAAAAATAAATGAATAAATAAAAAGAATAAAAAATAATACTTCAAGGTCAAATACTTGGCAACGATAAGTGTCAGATGGAATAGATTCTGAATCAGAAAACAGCAATTCTTCCCTTTTTGTCAGAAACACAGCTTAAAGAATCTGAGGACTAAAGAACAAAATAATGGAAGCAAGAGTTACACGGTTGCCAAAAGTAAAATTAAGATCCGCTTTTTATTCTCCTTATATCAAATATTTATTCATGGTGTTTGGTTTGGTTGTTTTGTTTTTTTTGGTATATCAACCCATTTTGGATTACTTAATGCCAAGTCTAGTCATTTGGCAATATCCAAAGTTTTTTTTTTTTTTTTTTTTTTTTTTATCAGAAAAGGAATGTAGAAAACACTAGATTGTGAACTTTGTTTTAGACATTTTCTAGAATCCAAATCATGCAATGAACTTTGATTAAAATTCGACTAAGAATTCTTGATTTTAGATTTAGCATTCTAGAACCAAAAATGAATGCCTCGAGTGTCTAAGTTGTTGGCGCTTTGGCTTTAGAGGAGGATTATCTAAGGGAGAGAATTTCCATGGCCGAAACAGTTTACGAAAATGAAACACTAATTAAAAACTTGAACAAAAATGAATACAAACGAACAATACTGATACACGAATACTATAACTGAACAATACTAATCAGTTAATCAACCGAGAAGGAAACAAGTAATAAAACAATTAAACTTGTTAATTGATGTACACAAAACCAAAAACAAATAAACTATAACATGGAGTTTCTTTCGCAGAAAAGGGAAAAGTATTCCCTCACATAATTCTTGCAATGGAGGATCAATATGTGACATAATTTTTTTTATAAATTAGTACAAGTTTATTTATTCTTTCTTGTAGTTTTGCTATTGTTTCATTGTTTCAGTTTATTTAATGTGTTTCATTTTCGTAAACTTTTTCAGCAAGGCTTTTTTTTTTCTTTTTTTTTTTTTTTTAGTAAATGGGAGTTATCTCCCTTGGATAAACCTTCTCTAAAACAGAAGAGCTAATGTCTCTGGACAAAATTTTGTCAGAACAACCTGGCATGAGGATATTTTTTTACTACAAATAAACCCTGACTAAATATTCAAAACCACATAGTATTTGCAGCCCAAATAAGATCTCTGTACGCCAAACTAACACTGGTTTTTACGAGAAATGGCGCACCTTCTCCAAGGGATGTCACTTCAAGTAAAAGCATGAAGCTTGATACTCCACCAGACCAGATGAATTCTTGTTCTGGAATCCAGTAAGACCAAAAAAAAAAAAACTATACTATAACCTATTTAAATGATCAACCGGAGGAGAGGAAAACTATGTCCTGAACTTTTTTACTAACGCAGTGTTTGAGATGTGAAGGAGAACATTAATGGAACATTTGGATATCTATGTTGTTCATATAGGTATAAACTGTTAGTCCCAGGAAGGGGGTTCTTTGATTTCCGAGAACTTTGAAGTAAAAGGATACGTCTGCTAGTACACACACACACACACACACACACACACACACACACACACATTAGGTTATAAAATATATATGGCGACTAAGCTACACTGAATATTCCGCGTTTCATCCTCAGGCTTATGTGCATAAGCTTGAAGATTCCTAGCGTGGATGAAACGCGGAATATTCAGTGTAGCTAAATTGCCATATGTATTTTATAACCTACTAACTAGCTTTACCTACGTATTGAGCACTTTTGAAGTAAATACCCGAAGTTTACACAAATTTATACTTTTGTATATTAATTTTATGGTAGTAAATGAAGTAGTTATATATATATATATATATATATATATATATATATATATATATATATATATATTATATATACTAGCAAAAGCACCCGTCGTTGACTGGGTTCAAAAACAGCCTACAGAAAATGGACTCTGATTTATGAAAGTATGATAGGTTATGAAAAGGAAGGGTTGTAAAGAGATAGCTTCGAATTTGGGGGTATCAAAACCAAATCAAAATATGATGAAAATAAAAATAAAAAAGATAGATCCCATAATTTATTATAGCATACCAGTTCACACTAAATCACAATATTCTGTGGATCTATATTAAAAA
This sequence comes from Euprymna scolopes, assembly GCF_053919585.1. Classification (NCBI taxonomy): domain Eukaryota; kingdom Metazoa; phylum Mollusca; class Cephalopoda; order Sepiida; family Sepiolidae; genus Euprymna; species Euprymna scolopes. Next base: position 21,217,026 of record NC_136525.1, on the reverse strand, counting down.
ACCTGGTTAAACTTTGTGACATATTTCCATTCTATGGAGGTCAGGTGCGAACGAATACCCCATAATTTTATTATACCATATTTCTTCAAACTGAAACATAATTATCAAACTATACTTACGCAGATAGATATGAAAAGTCTTTATTAAAGTTTGTGCCTATTTCGATTCTATGGAGGCCAGGTGCGAACCCAGACACCACAATTTTATTATACCATCCCTATTTAAGTTAAAACATACTTATCAAAATATTCTTATGTACATCTATATCGAAAACACTTGTAAACGTTTTTTTTTTTTTTTTTTTTTTTTTTTTTGATTTTAAAATTTTTTATTTTCATACTTTGTGGACCAGGCGCGAACGCAGACCCCGTAATTTTAATGAACCACCGTTCTTCCAGATCAAACATACCCATTCCTATGTCTCAATACATCTTCTATCATTATATGTAATCAGTTTTTTCAAATAGTCAACCATATAGGAGCCTATTTGTGACCAGACACACACACAGACATTCAGCTTTATATTATAGATATAATATACATATGAGTTATTATTAGTTCTCACATTGGTTGAACAATGTCGATAGATTTTTAAGAGAACTGGAATTATGTGCATTTTTTTGTCCCTAATTCTTGTTTTCATTCAATGCAGTCTTTGAATAACTGACCCAGAAAATTCTTTTAACGAATCGACACAACAAATTCTGGCATTTTTAAAAGAGCAAAAACGTAAAAAGAAAATGGAAGCCCTTTGTTCCAGGGGGAAAAAAACCCATTCAACTTGCATGTATGCACATCAACAATACAACCGAACCATTTCAGCAGAAAATATCACAAAAAAAAAAAAAAAAAAAAAAAATAGCTGACGTATTCAGATAACAAAATATATTGAATAGCAATTTAGACATTTACTCGCTCTGCAAGGATCACTGCTTAAAATATGAAACAAAATCGTCCTCATTTTTATTTACTATATATATACACACACACACACACACACACACACACACACTAGAAGATGTACCTGGCGTTGCCCGGTATTAAACATAACATTAAATACCTTAAAAAAAAAAAATTTTTTTTTAATGGAAAGAAACCAAGACACGTGCGTGTGAGTATTGCTTTTTATAGACCGTTCACTTCTTATAAGTAAAAAAAACAAAACATACTCAAGTTGAGATTGAAACCAAAACCTAAAGACAGTGAGCTATATACGATAACCATTAGACCACCTTGCCACGATAATTAAAAAGTGTTTTCAAACCTTGTGAAAGAGTTGACAAACATAGTAATCTGATGATCCTCCCCCCCCAGTTTTGACTGCTTAGCCACCCTTTTCTCCGGCTGAAAACCGATTAAAAGCATTTTCCACATGTCTGAATACCCCATATACCAAATATTATATATCTGGAAGTGATAAAAGCTTGGAATATGGCAACATTATGTGAAGAGGAGAAACCAAAACAAGATGGCAACCGAATTTGACCTGATGTCATGTTTTATCTAGCAAACAAAACTTGAATTTTTTTACTCCAATGATTTGTTATTTAATAATATTTATTAATAGACAGAAAACAACAACAACAGTAATAATATACTTTAAAAATGGGTTATACGAAATGGTAACACACATTTTGCCTTTTATATATATATAGATAGATATATATTCCCTGAAAAGGTCCCTTCTGATAATTGTTTATTAGTCAAAAAATTCTGTTATTCTGAAAAACAGTCAAGCTTGTTTGCTTATTTCAAAACTAGTAAATATTAATCAGAAGGGACTTTTTCAGGGCATTGAAGCAGATTGGTCAGCAGAAAACGTAAGTAAACTAAGACATGCATAACTTGAACAAAGCCCAACACTAAAATTCCTCAAGTATCACTTCTGGGCTCAACCCTTTTTCTGATCCTCATCAATAATCTCCCAAATCACATTCTGAGATCATTTATCAACATCTATACAGATGACAACCATCCTATGGCAACACTTTGAAGAGCAATGTATCAAGATTTGTCTGAATCTCCATTTCACGACATTGAGCAAATTTTCACGACATTGAGCAACTGTGGCTGGTTAGATACATCTAAAACCAAGCTTCTCTCTTTCCACCACCAATGCTCAGATCCTCATTTTGCTTCAACTAAAATGAATGACTCTTTCGTTGATAAAGCCTCAATGATTAACTGAACTGGTAGAAACTTCAGGAGATTCTACACTGCCAGCTTCAATCTGGAATCTAAAAGACATGGCCTACTTCAGGTGGTTAACCGCAATGGGATAGTAATTACTGCCTTCCATAGTTGTCGTCTCATGCTTTGGCCAACTAATCCTCTAGTCAGCTTTGGGCTGGATTGAAACAATGCTCTTCTAGAACTGTAGAGGTTCACTGCTTCTATCCACTGTGCCATGGTCCTTGAAGGGCAATCAAGGTTGGAGTTTTTGGTCTTATAAATGCAATTTTGTGTTATCTGGTCTTCTATTGTCAGGTTCGTACCAAATGGTATATATTTTTTTTATTTTTTGGAATTCTTTTGAGATTAGACTTCTTAATTTGTGTATTCATTTTTTATCAGACTGAGGATGAGTTTGCTGAAATGTTGTTAAATAACAACAAAAGATAAAGATGAGGATAATAGTCCAAAATGAAAACAAGTAAAATTCTAAGACAAACTTACCATCTTTTTTGCATTTTGTATCTATGGCCATACGAGCTGTCCGAATTACTGAAACTGGCTTTGGACTTTCAATTCTGTAAAATAAATAAATAAATAAAATAAAACAAACAAAAATTAAAAAAATAAATAAACATTAACAAAAAAATATATAAAAATAAAAAAAATAATAATTATAAGATATGTATTTATTTTTTATATTTACGATCGTTCATCCTAGACAAAATGTTAAAAAAAAAAAAAAAAAAAAAATTGTTTCAGAACTTTTGAGATGAATACAGATTTTTATTATTTGAACTATTGATCTCACACCTTGAATGTTATTCTCAAAACGTTTCGGCAGATGTACCCTCAGACCTTTTTCAGGAGTATCTTGTCCAACTCCGAACTCTGTATGGCATTTTGAACAGGATCTTTTGTTTAATCCATGAAGATAGCATGGTGACTATCAGTTTTTTTGCTTTAAGTACATTTTTATCGCTGAATGGAGGCAACTTATTGTAACTGCCTGTCAGCCAGTTTGTTGTCCTTCTGTCAATCTGCGGTGCTCAAGTTTCAGCACTTTCGAACCACCAATATCATGACATGACAGATGATGCCTTTCCTGAAAATCCAATGTTTAAACTTTTCATCGTAACATTCAGAGGCAACATCAAATTGAATACGTACTGAGCATAAACCCAAGTCTGCCGCAAAGATCGTAGGCTCCCTCTACTGGACTAGAAATCACACCTGCCAGTATTCTTTATATAAAATGTCTGATAACTGTGCTATCGTTTCATCAAATGTAAAATCTGTTTTTTTTTTTGTTTTTTTTTTGAAGGATGAAATTTGAATATCTTATGTTCTGCTGTGTCCAGAACATGAAACTTCGCAAAAGTAGTAAAGTACTTTCCATGTATCATCCAAGGATGCGAACCTGTGTTGAAATGTATCCTTTCATCGCCTATGCGAAACAGTAAAGGTTTGCTTTAAATCCGGATTGAATGAAAAAGGCGTTATTGTGCGTGTCCAGAGAAATTGATTTCGGTGTGTCCAGCAATTGTTTTGAGCTTTTAAAAATTCTTGCTGCTTTTGCAAATTTTTTTCTAATAATTTTGGATCTATGACGTAAATTAGATTTTTTTCTTTTTGTTTGTGTAGAATTTTTTTTTTCCGTTTGTTTACAAAAAAAAAAAAAAAAAAAAAATGGGGGAGAGGGGGAGTGAAGTTTTAGTAGTATACCCTCTCAGAGTGATGTTACCTCAAGTAACAGCACAAAGCTGGATACTCCACCAGACTAGATGAATTCTTGTCTTGGAATCCAGTAAAACCAAGAGAGCACAAGAAAGATATATGCTATAACATATTAAAATGGTCAACTTCTTTCCTAACTCAGTGTTTAAAAGATAAAGGAGAACTTGAATGGTATATTCGTATATCTATGTACCTTGTATTATTATTTTTCTTTTTTTAATATAATTATTCAAGTGGATAATTATATTTAAAAAAAAATAAATAAATAAATACATATACCACTCCCCATTTGGGGGTACCGAATTGGTCAAAGGGAAAATTATTCCCAACTCACATTTAGGTAAAAATTCACTCTCGTATAATTCATTTCAAAACAAGTATCGCAAAAAATAAAATACAAATAAACAAATAAACAAACAAACAAAAAAAAAAAAATCAAGAACAAATAACATCTATGTACATCGTATAGAGATCAAGTGTTAACCACTCGGAAGGGGGCTCTTGATTTTTTGATAAGTTGCTGAAGTAAAATGAAACCTATCATGGATCACTAGAATAATTACTCGTCTCAGGACCGGTTCAATTAATTCCCATATTGGAGTATTGTTGTCACATCCGTTTGATTAGTTGGTTTCTTTTACGGCATATCAACCCTTTTCGGTCATTTAATTTCGGGATTAATTCATGCTAGAGTACATTTTTTTGTTGTTTGTTTGTTTGTTTGTTTGTTCTGTTTTACGGCATATCAACCACTTTGGGGTCATTTAATGCCGAAAGGTTCGTTATGTTGTGTTAAATATTGGTTTGTTCTTCTTAAGGTTTTTCTTTTTTTTTTGGGGGGGGGGTCTTTCCTTATATTTTTGAGTATATTTTAGTTTCTTTCAGAAAATTGATAATTTTTTGGGGATCAATCTTGTTTAATATTGTTTTCAGATTTTTTTCTTGGTAATACTTTGTTCGGATTTGTTCAAGGTCAATGCAGTTTGTCAGTATATGGTGTATTGTGTAGGGTTCTTGACACGTTATACAGTTTGGTGTCTCCTCCCCTTTTAGTAGATGTGAGTGGGTGATGTGAGTGTGACCTATTCGCAGTCTGGTCATTACTACCTCTTCCTTTCTTGTTAACTTTTTGGTGTTTCTCGTTCCAATATTTGGTGTTATTTGGAATAGTTTGTTTTTGGTGCATGAGCTCCAGTTTTCTTGCCATTTTCTCTTCAAAAATGTGTTTATTTTAGTCTTTAGGTCTGTATAGGGGATTTTTCCACTTATGTGGTTTTGTTGCAGAGTTTCCTTTGCTGCCTTATCTGCTTGTTCATTCATGTATATGCCGATATGGCTTGGTATCCAGCAAAAGATAATGTTTTTTTTCATGGTTATGGCATCTATTTTGTTTAGCAATTTTGTAATAAGTGGGTTTGTCATTTTTTTTTCTTTTAGAGATATGAGTATTGAAAGTGAGTCAGTAAATATGATATATTTTTGATGGTCATCATTGGTTATTATATTCAGTGCCGAATCTATGGCTGTTGCTTCTGCGCTGAAAATAGAAGATTCGTTTGGGAGCCTTTTCTTTAGTTTTATTTTTTTGTGGATGGCTGCGCATCCTACTTTATCTCCATCTTTTGATCCGTCAGTGTAAATTTGTGTATATTCTTTGTATGTATTCTGGATGATAAGTAGTTCTTCATGGAAGGTTGATGGGTGGGTTTTCGTTTTGGGATATTTATTTAATTTTAATATTATGTGTGGTTGTTTGATCATCCAGGGTGGAGTTTTTGATTTGTTATATTTATGTATTTTTGTAATGTCCATTTGGGCTTCTGTGAGAAGGTTTTTTATCCGGAGGCTGTAGGGCTTGATGATATTTTCTTTCTTGTTGAAGAGATGTGTGTATTGTGGGTGGAGGGTACATTGGTATGCAGGATTTGTTGGACACGATACCAGCTTTAGGTAATATTGTAGCGCTAACTTCTGTCGTCTTAGAATCAGTGGAGGCTCATGGGCCTCTATATAGAGGCTTTCTACTGGAGAGGTTCTAAATGCTCCCAAGGCTAATCTTAATCCTTGATGATGGATTGTATTTAGTTCTTTTATGTAGGACTTCCTTGCTGCTCCATAGATGAAGCATCCATAGTCCATTTTAGATCTGATTAGAGTTTGGTATAATTTCAATAATGTGACTTTGTCTGCACCCCAATCGGTGTGTGCTAGGACTTTGATCAATTGCATTGTCTTTTGGCATTTTGCTTTTAAATATTTTATATGCGGTATAAAGTTCAATTTTTTATCGAATATAATACCTAAATATTTATGTTGGTCGGTGAGTGGGATGTTCTTGTTATCCAGTTTCAGGTTGGGGTCGTGGTGGAATTTTCGTAATTTGCAAAAGTGGATGCATTTAGTTTTTTCCTCTGAGAATGTAAATCCATTTTCTATGGCCCATTTGTTTATTTTATTCAGACAGAGTTGTAGTTTGCGTTCGGCTGTTTGTATATATTTAGATTGGTAGTATATAAGTAGGTCGTCCACGTATAGGGCGTTTTCAATTCCTGGGTCTATGTTTTTTATGATATTGTTTATTTTAATGTTGAAGAGGGTGACAGACAGGATACTGCCTTGGGGGACCCCCATTTCTTGATCTTTTTGGACTGAATAAGTGTTGTCCATCCGTACTTGGAAGTTTCTATTTGTTAAGAAATTTCTGATAATTTCTGGCATTCTACCCCTAAGTCCTAGTTCATACAGGTCTTTTTGGATTCCGTATTTCCAAGCGGTGTCATACGCCTTTTGCATGTCAAAAAAAATTGCTATTAGATGTTCTTTTTTTGCAAATGCTTCTCTTATGCGTGTTTCCAGTTTTATTAAGTGATCGGTGGGGCTTCTATTTTTCCTGAAACCCGACTGGCTTTCTGTAATTAGATTTTTGCTTTCCAAGTACCAATTTAACCTTTCGTTAATCATTCTCTCAAAAGTTTTGCACAAACAACTAGTTAGTGCAATGGGTCGGTAGTTTGTTGGGTTTGTATGGTCTTTTTTTGGTTTGGGTATTGGGATTACTGTTGCCTGCTTCCAGTTTTTTGGAATGTTGTTAGTTATCCATATCTCATTGTAAATTTGTAATAAGTAGTCCAGTGATGGTTTTGGTAGTTTTTTGAGGAATTGATAATGGATCTCGTCGGGGCCGACTGCTGTATCGGGAGATTTGTTTATTGCCTCCTCTAGTTCTGCACTGTTGAATAATTGATTGTAGTTTTCTTCATTTTTTGATTTGAAGTTTATTTTTATTTTTTCTTCATTTTTCTTTATAGCTTGGAATTTTTTATTTTGGTTTTTTGATGATGAGTTCATTGAGAATTGTTCTGCTAATTTATTTGCGATATTTTGTTTGTCGGTAATCTTTGTGTTGTCGCATATAAGGTGTTTAATAGGGTTCTTTGTATTTTTTCCTGCTATTTTTCTGACCATCTCCCATACTTTTTTGGGTTTTGTGTTTTGATTAATTTTTGTTACATAGTCTTTCCACGAGTTCCGTTTTGATTCTTTGATAGTTTTCCGTGCTTTGGCTTTGCTGTTTTTATAGGTGTCCAAATTTTCTTTCGTTGGACTGTTTTTGAATTTCCTTAGGTTTGCACGTCTGGCTCTTATAGCTTCTTTGCATTCTTTATTGTACCAGGGTTTGTTATATTTTGTAGTAGTGGAACTTTTTGGTATGTTCTCCTCGGCTATTGTGAGTAGGGTGTTGCTGAAATATGTGATGTGTTCTAAGTCAGGATTCGCTTCAGGTATTAATCTGTATTGACATGTATTTTGGAAATTTTCCCAATTTGCCTTTTGTAAATTCCAGCGGGGTGTTTTGTCTTCTGGCTTGGGATTCTCGTTTTCTATTATGATTGGGAAGTGGTCACTTCCGCATGTATCCTTATGTGTTCTCCAGCTATAATCCATGTATATAGTTGGGTCACATAGTGTTATATCGATTGCTGATAGGGTTCCCGTTGGTGGGTGCATATATGTATTCTCTTTGTTGTTGAGTAGGCATAGATCATTTTGGTTAATTATTTTTTCTATGGTTTGGCCTCTTTTGTTGTTTTTTTTACTGCCCCACCATATATTGTGACTATTGAAGTCTCCCAACAGTAGAAAAGGTTTAGGTAGTTGTTTGATTATATTGTTTAATTCTGTTTCGTTTATTGTTTCATTTGGTGGTATATAGAGTGAGCATAGGGTTACTGTTTTGTGTAGTGTTGCAGTTATTGCAACAGCTTGCATATTTGTTTTTAAGTTCACTTTGCTGTGTGGAATGTTTTCGTTTATCAGTATTGATGATCCACCGGTGGCTTTGCATGATAATTTGTTTATGTGGTTGTATATTGAGTAGTGTTTTATGTTAATTTTGTCATTTTCTTTTAAGTGTGTTTCCTGTAGGCAAATTATTGCAGGACATAAGGATTTGATAAGTATTTGCATTTCTTCGATATTAATTTTTAATCCTCTTATGTTCCACTGTAGGATTTTGTTAGTCATGGTTTATATTTTCTTTTGGTTTTGGACTGTTGGTGTTTATGTCTACGTCCATAGTTTCGATGTTAGTTTGGGTGTTTCTTTTGGAAGTGGATGGTCTGTTTCTTGTTTCTGGTGAGAGGCTTTTTTTGGGTTTTGGTCTGGGACTTTTAGATTTACTTTGTCTTGACTGTCTTTTTTGGCTACCAGTTTCAACTAGTTCAAATTTATTTTCATTTTCAATTAATACTAATTCTGTTTTTTGTTTGTCATTTTGTTTTTGGGGGGTAGTTTTTTTGTTGTTCTGTTCTATTTCCATTTTTTCTGTTGTTGTGTGTTTATTTTTAACATCTGTTTTTGTCCTTGTTAGTGACTTGGATCTTTCACGTTTTGATAATTGAGGAGGTTTCATTTCTTTAGAGATTGATTCCTCAATATTGATGGAAGTTTTTCTGATTTCCTTTGTTTCGTTTTCTTTTATACTGGGTTGTTCGTTTCTGACTTTTATTTGGCTGTTAGAATTTATTTTCAGTTCTGATAAAAAAGATTTTAATTCTTCAAGTATGTTCTTTAGTTCTTTTGCTAGGTTTGCAATTTCTGGAGCAAGGTTTAGTTCATTGTAGTTGTACATTTTGTTTGCTTGTTGGGTTATTGTGGCATATGAGTTTTTGGTGCGATTTGTGACTTCTTTGCGGGCTTCTTGGAAGGTTATATTTTTTTGATATTTGATTGTTATTATTTCCTTCTCTTGCTTATATATTTTGCACTGTTTTGAGTGAGAGTGGTGCTCTTCTTGACAGTTTGTGCATTTGGTTTTATTTGGACAGTCTTCTTCATCGTGGTCTGGGTTTTTTTCACTGCAGTTTCCACATGTGAAGAATCTTAGACATTGGTCTTTATTATGTCCAAACTTTTGGCAGTTGTAGCATTGTAAAGGTTTTGGAATGTATTGTTCTATTTTCGTTCTTTCATAACCTATATTGATGGTCTCTGGTATTTGAGGATAATTGAATGTTAATATATAAGTGTTTGTATATATTACCTCTCCTTTTTTTTTAAATGTGATTCTTTTTACATCTGTGACCCCTTGGTTTTTTAGTTCTGTTTTGATTTCTTCTGTTGTGCAGACGGAGATTTCCTGGTTTTTTATGACTCCTTTGGAGTAGTTTAGTGTTTGGTGTGGATAAGCTTTGATGTTTGTTTCATGCAATTTTTGTAGTTGAAGTAGAGTTTTGGCCTGTTTTTTATTTTGTACTTCTACCAATATGGTACCATTCCTTAATTTTTTGACATTTTTAGGTGTTATTTTGCTTGATATTACCTTTTGGATAATGAAGGGTGACATTTTAGTTAACGGTATATTAGACGTTGCTTCTAGCACGATGAATCTTGGAAAGTTTGTATCTTCATTGTCGCTGTCAGAGTCTATTTCTGTGTGTGGTCTCTTGGATTTTTTGGCATTCATAATAATTTTTGAAAAATTCATCAGCCATGCTCCCCACCCTCCTCGGAGCCCCTTATGGGGAAGAACTATGAGGGGGTAAATCCCATTCGCCTCGGTTCTCCAGGGCTACATAGCTGGTATACTCAAACATGGGGAGGTTTCCAAGCATTCACAATATATGGTTATGCCCACCCAAGTATGGGATTTCCCTGTATTTTTATTATTCCTGATGGTTACCTTTTTCCCAGCTTGATTGACCCTTCAGCCATCGCTTATTAACTCAGTTTATTGTTTATGTTGAGTGTTAGTGTGTTTTTGTTTGGATTGTCTGAATTAGTGCTTGTCATGACCAACCGATTGATTGGATCGGGCCTATCCAACCTCCCGTCTAGCCTAGTAAGGGCCAAAGTGGTGTGTTGTAGTATCATGTTATTATTTCCTAGGCATGTTCCACTCAACCACCAGGATCCCGTTCTTAATGCATTACGGGTTGCCACCAACGGTCAACTGGTGGTCCCATTGAAGGATTTTTACCCTCTGCAGGGGGGCAGTTGGTATGTTCTATCGCCCTACCAACTAGGCAAAAAAAAAAAAAAAAAAAAAAAAAAAAAAAAAAAAGGGGTGAGGAGGTGAAGGAAAAAGAAAACGAGGGAGGGGAAGGGGAGGAGAATGTTGTTTTTGTTTTTGTTTTCGCAGAACATGACTAAGTTTTGCAAAAGGGAATAAAAAAAAACAAAGACATCTATGTAGGTGCGTTTCATCTCAGGAAGTCAGTAGACAGCCTGATCTGGTAGCACCAGCATTTTTTTGTAAATAGATATTTGTTGTATAGGGTTTGTGATTTTGTGTTTGTACTATCCTGCGTATCCGGCGTTGCCCGGATGTTTGGAGGTGTGCGTTGAGGAAAAAAAAAAAAGTGGTAGTAGGCAGCCAGGCAGGCTCGAACCCGTACTACGGAGGAGGAAAAGAATGTAAAAAAAATAGATAAATAAAAATAAAATTAAAAAAAAAGTGTCGTCTTTGCTATTGTGCCCATCGCCAACCCGGAAGTGACAAATGTTTAAATTAAGGCTAGTTAATCTAGAAGAGGGGATAACTTTCGAAAATATTGACGGAGAAAAAAAAAAAAAAAAAAAAGAAAAAAAAAAAAGCGACCCCCTCCCCCCTAGAAAAGTGGCCAGTTGAGGGTGAAGGAATTAATGTTTTTAGCCAATTTTTTAATATTTATCGTCTGAAGGGTCGAGCTTCAAAACTATACTGATTTCGTGACAGATCGAAAGTTTTAGGCAGACATATAAACATACATATATTTAAACAGACAGGCGAGATATAGAAGATAATGTTGATGTTTTGTTTGCTAAGTGCATTTAGAGTTTCCGTAACTTTTCATATTGGTGATAAAAAAATAATTTTTTTAAAATGTAGATTTTGTTGTATATTCCAATTTTTTTTTTTTTTTAAAGGAAGTCCATGATCTTTTTAGTTTCAATTTCTTGAAGGATGTTTGAAAAAAAAATTCGTTTATTAAAATATTTTCCTCTTAGAGTTCGTATTTTTACAATCCTTAAATATATTTTATAGTTAGAATATATATATCCACATTTTGGTTTTTGTTGTTTTAATAATTGTAGGTTAGGTATGAATGTCCTATGTGGAGTCTGTTTAATATGACTTCTTATCTTCTGTTTGTTTTATTTTCCTGTGTCCATTTTTTGAAAAGTTTATTTTTTTTTTTTTTATTCAGTTTCAAGTCTGGGTTGGGGATTTTGATCTATAGTCATTTTTAGTGACAATATCCCAGCTATATTAATTTATTTTTATTTCGGACTATTATTCTCATCTTTATTAGTTGTTGTTTTTCATCTTTTATTAGTTTGTTTATTCACAACGTTTCGGCCAACTATTCCTCTGGCCTTCGTTACCACCTGATGAAGGCCAGAGGAATAGTTGGTCGAAACGTTGTGAATAAACAAACCAATAAAAGATGAAAAACAACAACTAATAAAGATGAGAATAATAGTCCGAAATAAAAAATAAATTAATATATATAATGCTCATCTCAAAAATGAATTCCAATTAAAGGAATATATATATATATATATATATATATATATATATATATATATATATATATATATATATATATACCAATCGGTACGGACCCGACTATGGAAGATCAGATAATAAATAAACGTGGATTTATAAGATCAAAAAGAATCCAACCTTGATCGCCCTTCGGGGCCCGTGGCACAGTTGGTAGAGATGTTGAATCTCTACAGTTCCAGATGAACATTGTCTGAAGATAGCGGTTTTAATCCCACCCAAAGCGTGCCAGAGGTTTACTTGGCCAAAAATGTGGCGAGATGACAACAACTACGGATAGCAGTGATGGCTGAGAATGCAGTTAGGAGATTCGAAGTTCTTATTCATCGCGGTTACCACCTGACGAAGACCAGAGGAATAGTTGGCCAAAACGTTGTGAATAAACAAACCAATAAAAGATGAAAACAACAACTAATAAAGATGAGACTAATAGTCCGGAATAAAGATAAATGAATATATATAATGCTTATCTCAAAAATGAATTCCAATTAAGGAATAATATATAATATCCCAGCTAGTGCACAAACCACTAGCACCCTCCCTCCTCTCTTGGATAGTTAGTGGAAAAAAATTAAATAGGTCTTGCTCTGACTTCCCTGCTCCAACTTCTGTTGCATCCTTATAATCTATAAATATAAAAGTGAAAATGTATGTATGTATGTTCGCTTTTTGTGTATGTCCGAGAAAGGCTTTTTTCCGAGAAGCGATCGGTCGACTCACTTAAAAACTTTTTATATCACGTCTAAATGATAATATCTATGAGTTAACCATAGGGGTCGCCTGTCTATTTAATTTGCTCGACTTTGAAAAGATAAATATTCAACATTTTTCTATCGCCGCAAGTGCATTAAGCTTTTTCGTATAATAAAAGCGAAACTAATTCTGGTGGCAGAGTTCCGGAAACGTCCGAAAGCAATCAGCTTTGATCAATGTGGAGTTTTTCCTTATATCAGACAATTGCTATTCAATTTGGACAATCCCTTTTTATGGGGAGCTGGTTTTCTCCATAACATTTTGGGAAGCAAAAAATAAATAAAAAATCCTGCCAAATCATAGAGACATTGGCTAAGACGTCAGATTTTCTTTCACTTTCTTTTCCGCCTTAGCGGGACAGTTTCAAGCCTGCCTGCTAGCACCATTTTTTTTTTTTTTTTTTTTTTTTTTTTTTTTTTAATTTAAAATTTTTTTTCTTTTGGCACAACACACACCTCCAAACACCTGGGCAATGCAGACTAGTTATTTTATAAATACATCAACAGAATATGTTCCGATGAACTTAATGCACGTATCCCACCAACATATGAAATGAAAATGAAATAAAAATTGTGCCACTAACCCTAGGCAGGTTTAACCGGCTCCCTCCAAAGTTTCCATGGAAGTATGAAATTCACAAGCGGTCCCCAGTCGCATGTATATCCCCATTAGGGGAAATGACAACATACGCTTTTACAGCTCTTGTAGGGAATGCGTCGACGTCCTTGTACATACAACGCCTGGTATACCCAAATTGGTTACCCATTTGGTACTGACCAGGGTCAATGTCACTTAACTTCAGTGATGTAATGAAAACCAGCATGTCACCATGATTATATCGTATTACCACCAACATAAATACTCCCCCTAACCTATGCAACTAGCAACAATATCCCATCTCTTTAATTCTACAAGATATTTTACTCAATTGCTTTTGTCTTCGATCTTTTGTAACTCCCTCCCGACCATACCAATATGCAGAAATTTAATTAAACATCTTGCCACCCAACTCCCACCCTATAAATCTTGCCCGTATCACAGTAACGCATTATTCAGTGGCAAGGTGTCTTGTTTGGGGTGTACAGATAAAAAAAAATAATATGTAGAGTTTGAATGAAAGCATCTTAGGAATACTTTTTTTATTTTCGGATCGTAGATTATAAATCTTATTTGCGGATCTAATCGGATCACAAGATTCTTGTTCTTCATTCGTTTCTTCATGCCAGAAATGATTGAGGCATTTTCGAATCATTGCAGACAAGTAAGCTTGCTTGGCTACTCTGAAGAAGAAAAAACTCACCTCGCCTCATAATTTAAATGGATTCGTGCATGCGTATAAATTTGAGTGCTTAGAACAGAGTAGCTACTGTTGAATTTCTGTTGTGCTTAAAAAAAAAAAAAAAAAAAAAATGACGGCAAAAAATGACATATGAAGATATAAAAATGATATTTATTGTTCAGTGTTGATGAACAGGTAGGGTGAGCAAGAAAGGTGGAAGAAGCATAATAATCAACGGATTTTGATTTTAAAAACTTTATTGCCAGTCAACTATGTAAATCTTGATTTGGGCTAGTTTATATAAGAATTTAGGACATCCACCTAAAATGATTATTCTGGAATTTCTATAGCCACACCTTATGCCATTTATTGATATTTGTATCATTAAATACCTAGATATCTTATTTTCCGAAGAGTAGGCCAATGATTACTTAGATATGCAATGTAAAGTCAGAACAGATCCAGAATATTAGGCCAGTATAGTTTCGGCTTCAGACAGAAGGATACTAAATCTCAAATTAGTAATAGAAGTAATAGTATAGATTCGGCTTCAGGCAGACAGATACCAAATCTTCATTAGTGATTGTGCACGCCTAATTAAATAAATTGCAAGTTGTCGGTTTCAGACATACACAAAGTGTTCATTATCATTCTAATTATATAACGCATATTGGAGTTTTTGTGAATGAATCTGACAAGATTCAGATATGTTAATTACCATGGCAACACGGACTTTCCAGTTGTGCCATCTTGACAGACATCCGCCTCTTCAAAGGCGGAGGAAGAACAGGACTGAAGGAGAGCAGGAGGAGGTGGCATGGTTATCCAATTGTGTTGGGTACACAAACACTCAAAAAACAAAACAAAAAAACAAAACAAAAACAAAAAAAACATTGTTTATTTTGTGCCCCCACCTCCGGGCAGGATGTTATATTTATTGGGTCAGGTTAATAAGTTTTATAAAAATTACTTATTGAGTTCATAAAAATAGAACTCTTTTCTCTCATATATATATATATATATATATATATATATATATATGTGTGTGTGTGTGTGTGTGTGTGTGTGTGTGTGTGTGTATGCGATAATAAATCTTTGTCCTAAAGACATAAATACAAATTGACAGAAGGTCCTTTGTGTATAATAGAGTCTTCCAAAGTAAACTGCAGAAAAAAAAAAAACAAGAAAAAAAAAAAAAACAAACAAACAAAAAGATGGCGTAAATATAAAACGCAATGCAACTACTCCGATTTTTTTTCGGATTTTTGTAATCATGCCCCCCCCCCCCTTTAAAAGTTACGGAGTTTTTTTTTCCGAATTTTTGAAATGAGGATTGGTTACTTGCATTATTATTCATCGGACTAATGTTCTCATCTTGAGTGTGATTTTTACAACATTTGGGTGTTTTGACATCGTCCGAATACCTAAGCTCGATTTGTTTACACAAAGAGCATCATTTAATACGCTAATGGTATATAGTGTATCACTTATATATTCAAGCAGATCTGATTGAACACAACAACGTTATTCTTTTTTCTGATTTTTCTGGATCTTTTCGATTCGCCGAGCGCCAGCGGTCTTTTTTTATTTCAATCAGATGTTGTACAAAATAGCACCCAAAAGTTGTTCAGCCATATTCTAGTCAACCGCTTGCTATCAGTGCGTCCGATTATCATCAGGAGCGATTGCTGTTGTTTTCGTTAAGGCTTAGTATATTTATATATTTTTTTAATTTTTTTATTATTGTTTTTTATTTATTAATTAAAAAGGTGGATGCAGGATGGTTAGGGGTGAATTATTTCTAGTTTTAATTTCAATTTTCTTATTTTATAGTTTATTCAGTTTGTCGTTAGTTAAAAAAAAAAAAAAAAATCATACAACGCATACATAGGCCACAACACTCTCCCGACGATTAACCTATCATTTAGCCGACAATAGCGCCATAAAACAACACCTAACATCTCACAAAAACCTACGGTCGTCCAACATTAGAAATATCTTTACTAACACTAAAATTCGATACCTTAACAATTGCACACGACAACTAAAATTACTAGAAGCCATACTTATAAATAAAAAAACAAACAAAACTACAGCCCCTTTTTAAACCGGATTTAATATCGGGACAAATATACTAACAGTATTTAATAACAAGAAACTAAAACTATAAAATAATAAAACTGAAATTATAACTAAAAATAATTCGCCCCTAACCATCCTGCACCCACTTTTAACCAATAAAAAAAAGAAAAAAAAAAAACTATAAATACACCAAGCTTCAAAGGAAAAGAAGAAAACAACAATCGCTCCCGATGATAATCGGACGCACCGATAGAAAGCGGTTGAGTAGAATATGGATGAACAACTTTTGGGCGCCATTTTGTACAACATGCTGATTGAAATAAAAAGGACCGCACGACGAATCAAAAAAAAAAGATATCCAGAAAAGTCGGAAAAAAGAATAACTTGTGTTCAATCAGATGTGCTTGAATAATGACTTGCTGCCAAAATATACAAATGTAATGTGGAGACTTATTCAAAAGTAGGAACTAATGAATTCAATGAGGTTGTTAGTGCTCGATAACAAGAGCAAAATATTTTTTACATTTATTCAAAAGGTAAAGTTACATTTGGTCGCTACAAACAACCATCTGTTTCAGTCAATGAGACGGTCAGGCCAACCTGGACCATTCGACGGTATAGTAAAAGAAAAAAAAAAAAATGATTCAGGGTCGCCTGATGAAGTCTCATTGACTGAAAAAGATGGCAAATGTAACAGTTTACCTTCGAATATATATATATATATATATATATATATATATATATATATATATATATATATATATATATGTGACTGATTTCAAAAGTTTAAAAAAAAAAAATGACTTGGGTGCTATCAGATAGAATCGAAACCAAAACATTTAACCATCCAGCAGCATTTGCTACGACAGATGGATATCAAAACTTCAAAAATTAATGCAGTAAGAGTATTTTAAGTCCACTTACGCCTGCCTTTTTAATTCGGACCTCTTGGTAGCTATATTTACTGGCAAAAAACCAAGTCGAATTTGTTCCACAGGTTCAAATCCCTATATATTAAGTTGCAAGTGTGTCAAAAATTGACAGAGTAGTTTAGAAAAGACCGGGTAGCTCTGCTAGTTATATATATATGTATATATTATACTGTTGAGATAATTGGATTTTCCGATGCTAAAAAAATGACTTTAATTGTTTTTTGTTTGTTTTCGTTTAAAACTGATTTTTCCATGACTCATTAATGATGAAATAAATATTTATTGATTTTAAACTACCAGTACAACTAAAATCCATAGATTACTTCCACAAGTGTATTTCTAGGTTTGCGAAAATATATGCACGTATTACATGGGGTTTGCAATAATCCGATTACTACCCCCCCCCCACACACACACACAAAAAAATGAAACAACTTGAAAAAATTTCATCGGAATCGGTAATTGTATCAGAATCCAAAATTTAAAACAGAATCAATAAGTGTATCAGAATCGGGGAGAAATATTTGAATATATAATATAAATCTCACCTGTCTGTTTAAATGTACGTATATATGTATGTATGAATGTATCCAGGTTTGTATTTCTGCTTAAAACTTTCGACAGAGGCCATGGATTTTCACGAGATTGGTGTCATTTTTATATGGCAAATCTAAAAAAATTGGCCAAAAACATTAATTCTTTCACCCTCAACTGGGCAGTTTTCTATAAGGAGGGGTCGCCATCATCGTCTCTTTTCGATTGTCTAGCCTTAATTTAAACCTATGTCACTTCCGGTTTGGCAATGGGCGCAACAGCAAAGACGTCACTTTTTTTCATATTCTTTTCCTCCTTCATGGTACGAGTTCGAATCTGCCTGTCTACTACCACTTTTTTTTTTTTTTTGGCTCCAAACACCTGGGCTACCGGGCACCCAGGCTAGTCACAAATAAATATTAATAAAATTTGGCACAGTATATAACAACTGGGAGTGATTTTTTTTTCATAGGCATCACCACTTATCAAGGCCAACAGGCCACTCGAGGATAAGGGTTAAAGAGTGTACAGTAGAAATTGGACAATATAGTAACCGTTAGTAATGGAGATTCGGTAAATTTGTTAACTTATATGGAACGGCTCATCAAAAACTTGTTTACGTTAGACTTTAAAACAACCATATTGTATTCAGCTGGAAAGCAGAAAAATGGAAGACAATTTCATAGGAAAGAAAGAAGCTTTGCTCATGGAATCTACGTTTTTAGGCACAGATAAAGAGCAGGGGAAATTAGTGATAGTGTTTTCTGTTAGACAGGTGTTTGTTGTGAAAGGTTGGCGAGGTGGGACCATAGATTGGAGCTCAGCCGAGCACTTGCCATGAAAATAACGATAAAACAGACATGCTCGCAACGTCTCTTCTGTGAGAAAGAGGTTGCAAGGAAGAGAAAAGGATATCCCCTACAAGGCTACGAAGTCTATTTTGAACTCTATCAAGGCAGGATAAGTCCTTTCTAGCAGCTCCTGTCCAAATGTGGCAACAGTACTCCATCCTTGGACGTACCTGGCTCTTATATAGATAGAGAATTGCATCAGCAGTGAGATATCTACTGGATCGATAGAAGGATCCCACCATTTTTCCAGCGGCCTTGACAACGGATTTAATGCACGTGTTCCATTTAAGATCAGGTGTAAAAGTCATATATCTGGGTAATTCATTTTTTCATTCATTGCATTCCATACACGTATGAATTATGGTAAATGCTTGTAGACTTACCCTTTCTTGTAGAATTCCTCTAATTCACTGGCAAAGACACAGAATTCTCCGAAAGCTAACCCATCTCCTGAAGTGTGAGCAGGGCATTCCTTTGCATAGCAAATCATCTCATGAACTGAAATAGAAAAACACAAAAAATACAATCAATACAAGCCAAAGTAGTAATTTGAAAAAAAAAAAAAAAAAATTATCTATGTACAAAAACAAAAATGAAACAAAGAAAAAACAAAGAAAAAACAAAGAAAAAACAAAGAAAAAACAAAGAAAAGAAAAAAAGAAACAAAGAAGAATGACGAAGGGGTCAGCATGATTACATTACGTCACTTTAAGGAATAGGAGGGGGATGAAAATATTTGCGATCAACTTATATTAAGGGTTTAGAGTAAACGTGTCAAAGAAAAAAAGAGGTCAATGTAAAGGAGGGGTAGGTGGATAAAGACAAATTAGAATATAGGATTCCAAGTGAGGCAAACACATACTTGTATGCATCAAGTCTAATACATACACGTGTGCGTAAAGAAATAATAAAGCCCGATACAACCTTATCCATAGGCAATAAGGCTGTGTTTTCATAAACATAGGTCATATTTATCACAATAAAGTAATTTAAAATGAAAATTTCCATTAATGAAAATTAATGAAATTTTTTAATATTTGTCTCTCTCCCTCCACACACACATTATATATATATATATATACACACACACACACACTTTCCAAAATGAACATTTAAAGAAAGAATTTTTTTTTGCCTGATTAGATTTTAGTTATTAATAACTACAGATTGAAACATTGTCATGCCAGTGTAGCAAAACCTGTACATGTCTGTATGAATAACTATTCATAAATAGCTATATTTGTTAGTGAGCACTATTATATAAACCCGGTGTATTTTCCTTGGA
>NC_136525.1:21172354-21187354 GCF_053919585.1 Euprymna scolopes | reverse complement strand
GCTCTTGTGGAAAAGACAAGATACCAGTTCCAGACATGTATTGAGGCGGTGATTAAGACTGAAGGCGGTTACATTGAATATATGTCAGCTCTAGTACATAATCAAGTTTTAAAATAAATGTTATCTTTAGGGTGACAAATTTATTGTTCCACCCTGTACATCCACAAAAAAAAAAAAAAAAAAAGTTTCTCAATTTTTAAGATAAGGATTCATAATTCATATTTGGATTCTTCGGACTACTGCTCTCATCTCACGTTTTCATCAATGTAACCTTTGACCTTCTTCAGATGTATCTTGTTGAACTTTTAAATCTTTGTCAAAATCTGGAATCTGGAATGGAACGTTTTATTTAATCCACAGGGGGTAGCATGCTCTCGTTCCGTCAGCCATGACTGGGTAATAGTCCTAAGCAACTTGCAATTGTATTTTGGGTGTCGCCCGCACTGAAGATTGAACCTTCAACTTTCAGAAAAGTGTAACATTTACAACTGAATTTAACCAAGTATTTTATCAGATGCGTTACAGGTCATTGCATACAAATAATACAAGGAAAAAAAAATGTTTGTTAAATATGAAATATCAGAAAACAATTATCCCTGACAACATCAGATAAACTTATCCTTAAAAAAATAAATAACTCCCATTACAACGTCCTTAACGACCGTTGCATATGATCTGCTTATTTATTCGTGTACAGCTTGCGTTAAGTTCAAACAAATAGAGCTTAACCAATTCGCCTTGAAGAGAAAATGTACTAAGTGACCCTTACTGGTAATTATCACTTGTACTACCGAATTACACCCCCACCTCGCCTTCACGAAGGTTGGTTTTACCTGGCCAATCAACCAAGACAGAGCTGGTTGAAGTGTGTGCTTTTGTGCGTGCGTGTATGTGTGCGTTTTTGCGCGTGTTTTTGTGCGTGCGTCTATGCGCGTGTTTTTACGGCATAATCGCGTTGACACACCGGTTCTCGTCAGATCACCGAAGTTAAGCAACGTTGAGCCTGGCTAGTACAAGATGGGTGACCATTTGGGAATTCTAGGCGCTGTATGTGCTCTCTGCCTCTATCGGCATTTGTTTCCAGTCGTCTTGCACATACACCTCACTTGCTACTGGTATTTAACAATGTCGACTCAGGAGAGGTGTCGTTGGAAATTGCGCACTTCCTGCCACAAATTTCACGCGCAGGCATCCCTCCATGGGTATTCATATTCTGTTAAAGACTGAAGGAGCCCTGTATGTGTGTGTGTTTTTGTGCGTACGTGTATGTGCGTGTTTTTGTGTGTATGTTTTCCGTTTGGAGCTTCTTTCCAGCTTTGATGGGACACTTTGTCCTAACAAAACTTCATTCCAATATCCCTGGAAAAGTGATGTACGACTTAAATCAGCATCCGAGTTGGCATGCAGCTTAAGGTCATCCATAGAAAAGCAGGTGGTTGACTTTTCTGTCCGGGTCTTGTTGGCGGCCCTGGCTCAGAAAATAAGCACTGTTTTTTTTATTAAGTAACTTACCAAAGCCGTGTGTGTGTGTATCCATTAAGTGTTACTTGTGTGTGTGTGTGTGCGTGTATCTATTAAGTGTTAGGTGTGCGTGTATCTATTAAGTGTTAGGTGTGCGTGTGTGTATGTGTATGTGTGTAAATGTTAGGTGTGCGTATGTGTGTCTATTAGGTGTTAGGTGTATGAGTGTTATATGTGGGTGTGTGTGGGTATTAGGTACGTGTGTGTTAGCAGCAACAACTGTTAAAGCACATATGCAATTTAGCAAGTGTGCGCGAGCTTGCGTCACAACAAAAAGTATACGTGGTTGAGAAAAAAGTAAAGTACACGTGTGAATACGAGGACGAGAACAGAGACTTAAAAAGCACGTGTGTGCGCGAAAATGCTTGGAAAGATAATAAAATGCGCTGTTTTGGAAGAACCACGAATAAATGTATTTCATTTGCACTTCAAAAAAAAAAAAAAAAAAAAAAAAAAGTATCCAGTCGGATTTTTATTTATTGCCTGTTTTATTTGTTTGTTTGTTTTTTTTTTTTTTTTGCGACGGTACTAGACAACATTTGGGTTCAAGAGATTTGAAATGTAACGACAGTTAGAAAATAAATAAATAAAAAATAATAGTGGTCACGTTACAGGCCGAAGCGTTGCGAAAATAACACTCAAGATGAAAACAGTAGCTTGAATAATCCAAATAACACGGATTCTTTATTTTATTTTCAAAATTAAAAATACTGGATTAATTTCCATAAATTTCATATTTTTCCATTACAAGTAAGCGTTTCCTTAAGTTTTGGGGTTATTTTAATTTTTTTTGAACCGATATATTTCATTGGTGTGCCTATCAGCAGTAGAACAGATTTTGCCTCTAGACAAAAGAAAAAAAAGTAATGCAAGTTTTCTAACCTATAGAGAAATGTTTCTATTCCAGTATGAAACGCTTCTCCCATCCCCAGGATTGAGCCACAGAGTTGGGACAAGTATATAATAGATTTGGCTTTTAATGGTTTCAAGGTTATTAGCTTATAGTTCATTGTTATGGGATCACAGTTAAGAATTTCGTCATCACCGTGCCCCCACCCCCATACAATTTGACAATTAACTATAAATACATCGGTAGTCAGAAGCGAAGCGAAAAGCACAGAAAATAAAGTTTCTTTTTTAATGCCATATTTTATTATTATTATTATTATTATTGTTTTCAACAAAATTGATAGAAAATACGTCCATTATGGACTCCGTTATTTATTAGGCTGAGAAGAAAATTCTTGCGCAATTTTTAATTTTGATTTCAAAACAAGTTTTCGCTATGATAACTTTACTTTATGTACCATTTTAAAGAGCGTTTTTTTTTTGCTCTATCTAATCGTTTAAATTGCAACCGTTTTAAAACAATTGTCTTCTATTCAGAACGTTGAACACAAGATGTAAAAAAAAGCAAATTCGCACAACTTTCTTAATTCAATTCAAGCTAGACCGAAAAACTGCTGAAACAGATCGCGATATCAACGAAGCGTTTGGCCGAGGTACATCTATTGAATGCATAGCACAATGGTGGTTTAAGAAATTTCATGGCAGCGACAAGAGTCTGGAAGATGATGAGCATAGTGGTCGGTCATCGAATGTTAACAATTAATTAAGAGGCTAGGTCGAAGCCATTCCACGCACAACTGTTCGAGAACTTGCTTCTGAATTAGACATAATGTATACGACGATTTCCAACTAATTGAGAGATTGGAAAGACAAAAAAAAAATTGATAAATGGGCGCCTTACGAATTGAATGACAACCAAAAGAAACGTCATTATGAAGAATCATCTACCCTTCTTTTATGCAATAAGAACGGCCCGTTTCTCAACTGGGTTGTGACTTGCTATGAAAAGTAGTTTTTTATGACAACCGGTGACACTCGGCTCAGTGGTTAAATGCCGACGAAGCTCCACGACACTTCCTGAAACCAAAGTTGCACCAAAAGAAAGTCATGCTGACTGTTTGGTGGTCTGCGACTGGTCTCATTCATTAGTTTTTTTGAATGCAGGCGAAACGATTACGGCGGAGAAGTACTGTCAACAAATGCATCAGAAACTTCGACAATAACACCCAGCATTAGTTTACAGAAAAGGCCCAATTCTCCTTCACGACAATGCTCGACTGCACGTCGCTAAATCGACCCTACAAAAATGAATCATCCGCCATACTCTGCAGACCGCTCACCTACCGACTACTACTTTTTCAAGCAACTCGATAACTTTCTGCACGAGAAATGCTTCAAAAACCTAAGCGATAAAAAAATTAAAGAACGTCTTCAGCAACTTCATCACCACCAGAACGCAAGATTTTGACATTACTGGCATAAACTTGTTTAGCATTGGGAAGGGGGGGGGGCAAATGCTGAACTTGTCATTTTCTTATGACTTGTTCACTGTGCACTCATGGAGCACCATACATGCTTTACTTGTTTCTTGGTTTTACTAGATTCCTGGACAAGAATTCGTCTAGTCTGGTTACTATGCCAACATCACTTAAAAATGCACCATTTCTCGTATAAGCCAGTGTGCAGTTATGATACCAGAGATATCGAAAAAGGTGGAGGTCTTATTGTAGTTTCAAATACTGTTATTTTTTTATTTTTTATTTTTTTTTTTATTTTACCTCAGTCGAAGTTCTCAGAAATCAAGGGGCCCACTACCTGGGGCTAAACTCTTATGAGAGATATTCGAATCTTCCATTAAAGTTCTTTATCTCTCAAACACTGAGTTAGTAAAGAAATGGAGAACATAGTTTTCCTTCTCCCCAATTAACCATTTTCATATGTTGTAGTATATCTTTCATTTTGGTCTCTTATTACTGGGTCCAGAATAAGAATTTATCTAGTCTGGTGGAGTATCCAGTTTCGTGCTATTACTTGAGGTAACATCACTAAGAGAAGGTGCACTATTCCCCATAAAATAGAGTGTGTGTTAGCCATAGTAAGGAGATCTTATTTGGGCAGCAAATACTATGTGATTTTGAATATTTGGTCAGGGTTTACTTCTAGGGAAAATATTCTTGTGTCAGGTTCTTATGACAAACCTCTGCACAGAGAAACCTTAGACACTCGAGGATAGTGTCTAGTAGGCATTCAAGTTCTATTTTTTATCTTTTATTTTACGTTTGTTAGTTTTAAGAGATCAAGGGGCTCCCTCCTGAGGCTAACACTTGATTCTGTTATGATTTTAATTTATATCCGAGGGCTCTTTTAAGAATAGACGCTGTTCCCTTTATGGCTGCTATCTGTATTTCCTTACAGCTTGGTTTTCCAGGGATTGCTTCTAAGTATTTTTGAAGGTTCTTTTTTATTAGGCCAGTTGCTCCTGTCACAACTGATATAATGTTTATTTCTTTCGGAGACCATGTTGTTTTTAGATCACTTTTAGGTCCTGATATTTTGTTATCTTTTCCCGTTCAGCTCTATAAGGCCAAACTCATTTGGGACTGACGTCGGAGCTTGTTCCATATTACAATATCTGGCTTGATGGCCTTGTCTGTCTTGTATCTGTCCGCCTGTATGTCTGTCATAGAACACTGTCATTTTTTCGTTTGATGTTATTGGTGCTGATTCATGTTCCAGATGTTCGTTGATCTGTCAAGTTGCATCTCTCCACAGATCTTCCAATGAATGTATTTACATACTTTGTTGTGACGGGCAGTGTAATGGCTATCTGCCAATAAGATTGGGCATGCAGACATTAGCTGGCTTGAGCTCTCAATCGCTGAGTGGCAAAACCGGCATTGGCCATTAGTGTGCGTGCTTGCATGCCTTTAAATGACCCTCTGTGTTAGTATGTGAGTGTTCATTTACCTAAGTTTGATCGTCCATTGTGTCACATGGGTTTTTGTATTGATACAAAAACGTACGCATGTGAGTGTCTATAGAATGAAAAAAAACATCCCTTGAATTAATTGAATGCCCAAAAGCTAGAAAAGCTGGCAAGGTATATAAATTATTCAAAATAAATTACAGTTGGGAAATTAATCGCGAGCGAGCATCAAATGATTTTTTAAAAAATGAATTTTTAATGAGTCTCTTAATACTTCACGTCAATGAACAACATAACTAGTTTTTTTTTTTTGCAGGATTCAAGGGAAATAACTCGTGACATTATTTTCCTTTAATGAGTAAAGGAAAAAAAATGACAAGTATTGTCAGAAAAAAAAATGGCACATGAAATGAAATATATATTCACACCAATAAAATTTGTCCATATTTTATCTTCTTTTGAAGTCATCAGAACTAAGCAGGTCTTTAAGACTCACATTTCACATATTCTCATTATTTCTATTCATGCAACGCATGTCCTCAACCCTTAGTGATCAGGAGTGTATGTTAAAATTATAACACAAAATGGGTAGGGTAGGGGGCTTTAGCTTATAGACAGCAAGAAATTAAATAATACATTTTGAAAAAAATATTTAAATTTAAGAGAAATGTGCATCTCTTTCCGGTGCTTGTGCACTTATTGATCCGCGCTATTTTTTAAGTAGTATTTTCAAGTTTAAATTTTTATATCTGTTTTTATTAAATTGTAAGGTTAAAGTACAGAATAGGTACAAAACGCCCTCCCTTCCCACGTTAAGAAGGATTTTCTAAATAACATTGTTTCAGCACAGATCAATAAGTGCACTAGTACCCTTTCTTTTTCTATATATAAAAAAACAGTACATGTGTGCGTATGCATAAATATTTAACTGATAAAATCTTCAACTAGTGATTACATAACACTGAAATTCTCATGAAATCATTAGTGATGGGACAATTCCAATATTTTTACTGATTCCGATTCTTTATAAATCTCTAAATATTTAAATACAGAGTTTTTATTTTTTCCCACAATTACCGTAAAAACATGTTAAATCAGTACTTGTACAGTTTAATCAAGACATTAAAAAATGAAAATATCGAAAAAAGGTTATATTGTACGTATTCGTTTTGGACTGAAGATCCCCGAAAAAAAAAATTTCACTTAGTTTTTTTTTTTTTTTTTTTTTACAGCCGAAAAACATGTTTTTATGAGAGTGCGTAAAAGTCCGTCATAACGAAATCTTTTGAACAGGCCAGGGGAGATAACTCAATTTGAAGTGCCGACACTCCCTCCCCATTTTTAATACTAGCTTTTCTTCCTAAAAATCGAACCTTTTGCTCGGTATCATAACGGTTTTTTCGCTGTAAAAAAGAAACTACTCTATGAAATTAAGTGATATTTTTTTTCGGAGAACTTCGTTCCATAACGGATACGTACAATATAACCTTTTATTCGATATTTTCATTTTTTAATGTCTTGATTAAACTGTACAAGTACCAAAAAAAAATCAATAAATATGAAGGAAGACGTTGCCTTAAACAAAATCAAATAAAAAAAGACAACGAATCGCTTTTAGCAAAATCAGCATAAATTTTTCCGATTCTGATATCTCTAATAATTCCGATTTTTCGAATTCATCATCTGAACACTAGTAATCATACACTAAAGATGGTTTATAACAGGTAAACTCTTTGTTTGGATGGATGAATAACGCGTATATATCGGCAAGTTGAAATACAAAATGGTCATTTCAACTTACTGAAATATACTTATTACTTCTGCGCCTATGAAAATTCATTCATAGCTTCAAGTAGTTGAATTTTAAATCTTATCCATCTGCTGTAGCTCAAACGGTAGGGAATGCATCTGGGACATTAAATGTTTTTGTTTCAATTCTAGCTGATGGCACTGAAGTCATTTTTTTTTTTTTAATCTTTAAATCAGTACTATATATATATTACATAGAAAAATGCGAGCATAAAAAGTAATATGGTCAAGATTTAAATGGAAAAGTAAAAGGACTGGTTGTTAAAACTGGAAAAGAAAAGGAATGGTAGCATTAAGAATTTTTTAAATTCAATTTATAACATTATTGAATCAATTTTTAATGCTGCAATATTTTAAGTTATACATTTATATTTTTTACTAGAATATCTTGTCCCTTTCTTTTCCAATTTTAACAACTAGTCCTTTTACTTTCCCATGGTTAAATATTAACCATATTACCTTTCATGTTCACATTTTTCTATGTAATCCATGATTTTTCCAGGCTTTGCTTTGTCAACGAGCTATAAAAAAAAAAAATAAATTGACTAAATAAAAAAATAAATAAATAAAAGACGCGATTAAGTAAATAGTCAGCAATTATTTTTGGCCAGTGAGCAAGGCGAAGATTGGTTAGCAATTGAACACAGCGACAGTGAATTATCAGCAACAGTACAGCTGAGGAACAGATCAGGACAGCAGTGAATTATTAGTAAAATAGTAGCTGAATCAATATAATCGTGGCGACAGGGCAAACAACAGATTTGGTTGCTATGGTAACCAACAGCCAATAGGAAAAAACGTCCGTTCCTTACAGATTCTGAGAACTTTTGACCACCAGTAATTTTATAACTTTTGTTTAACTGAACGAAAATTGAAAATTTTCTTTTTCAAAATGTAGCAGAGAAGATGACCTTTGAACTGTAAAAACAGTTTGAAATTTGGTCGCAAAATGAGTGAGAGGTGAAACTTTAAAGCCGGTTTAAATGAGTAAACACTTAACACTTAACCATATATTCAAACACGGTAGTGTTTGAATATATGGTTAAGTTAGTTTTCCACATGTCTGAATACTCTATATACCAAATTTAAAGATTGTAGATCAAAAATTTATTAAGTATATAGGTTGAGAAGTGTCCTCACATGCCCATATTTTTGAGTAAAATTAACACTTAAGCATATATTCAAACACTACTGTGTTTGAATATATGCTTAAGTGTTAGCTTTACTCATTTAGAAAAGTAAAGCTAAAATCTAGATCTCCCCGCCCCCTCACAAGTGTTTTTATGTTTGAGAAAATATATACACATTTAAAATATGTTTTTACTGTAATCAAGACAAAACTATTTTATAGTTAAATATTTAGAGATTTATAAAGAATCGGGAAATTAGTAAAGAATCGATAATTGTATCGAAATTAGAAAAAATATCTGAATTGTCCCATCACTAATACACACACAGACACACACACACATATATACATAATACATACATAAACATAAACCCATAACAGCATAAGCAAATAAACACAAATTGCTGGACCGGTTTCGTTCGAACAAACGGACATCCTTAGAAAAGCGAATATCTTAAATTTATTGAATAAAAAACTTCAAGATATGGGAACCAAACGCAAAACGTGATTACAAATATGTATAATCATCGACCCGTTTCATATATACGATATATATTATACTAAATACTCAATGCGACAATAAAACCTATTGTTTTACTGTGTACGTTTGCAGCGTCCCAATTTTATTTTTCGCGTTTAAATTATCCAATGAACAATTGTTAATACTTTCTGCTTTTTTTTTTTTTTATATCGTTCATTTCCGTATTACGTTTAAGTTATTTTAACACAATTTTCTTATAAATAAATCTACTTTAACCCGTTGACAACCATAAGGGCATTTTACAACGGCAATTTACCCACTGCCTTCCTTTTTTATTTTATTTTTTTTTTTATTTATTTTCCATTTTTTAATACACCTTTCTTAAAAACATTCGTACATTTTCTTCTACACTACCAATATAAATAAATAACCCCGAAAATGTTTTTTTTAACTGCGTTACAAATAAATAATCAACGTGACAATAAAATGCATTGTTTTACTGTATACGATATATCAAAATTTGGATTTAACTATAAGTATTATGGTATCTATTCAGTGCACATTTATCTCTAAGTATGGCAAACCACTTATAATTCAATAGCTTAAAGTTTTTTTTTTTTTTTTTTTTTTCAAAACTAAATTATAAACAGAACGACTCGAAAATCTATATTTTTTCATTTTAATATACTTTCATAGAAATGTTTCTGTTATGTCACAATAAACTATTTTCTTTACATCACAAGTGTCACGCTCGTGCATTAATTCCATAGCTAGTATAAGATACTGACCCAACGGGTCACGAGTAGTCTAATGTGTGTGTGTGTGTGTGTGTGTGTGTGTGTGTGTGTGTGTGTGTGTGTGTATATATATCATTCATTCCTTTCCAAAATTATTACATAAATACATTATTTTCTTTGAAAAGAACTACATAATTACATTAAAAACCCAGAAAAAAAAATTGTTTCCTTAAAAGCATACTTAGTTGGCCCTCAAATAATTTTATTTTTTTCTAAATTTCAAATATTATACATTTGGGGCAAGGCCAATCAAAACAATACCAACTTTGCGATAGTCCCGTTTTGTACTTTTTTTTTTTAGCTGGCTACACAAACACATACACAGACGTTCGCCGTTTATGTGCAATTACTGTACAAATATTAAAATCTGGCACTGACCTAAAAATATGGGAACAGAACATTCCTTAATGAAGATGCATAACAGTTTCTATTTTAAGTTAGACAAATTGTATACGATTTTAAATTATTTTGACATCATGAAGATAATTTAGAACGGAAGATTTCTTTCACAACCAATTAGAACCTAAAAATTTATAATGGCATAAAGAAAAATGAACTCCCCCCCCAAAAAAAACCTCAAAAAACAGAAAACAATGTTTGTTTAAAGTAAAACATACTTTTACTAGAGCAAAAATATTCTTGGACTTCATATTTTACCAGCAGGACTACCTGGCGTTGCCCGAGATAAAAGTAACTTATTTATATTAAAACTTCTAGCTCATTAGTATCTTTCTCTTTCCTCCTCCCTTGGTTTCCACTCCCTCTTCCAACCAATATTCCTCTCTCTGGATACACACACATATATAAACTCGTTTTTATAGATTCCCCAAAGTAGTCTATATATCTATAAAAGTGAGAATGTGTTTGCATGTGAGGACACTTCCCAACCTATATACTCAACAAATTGTTGATCTCCAATCTTGAAATTTGGTATATAAAGTATTCAGACATGTGGAAAACTAATCGTTTTCATCCGGCAAAAAGGACTGAGGGTTCAAATTTGAAAAATTTGTATGTGGGGATCATCAAATTTTTTATCTGTGTCAACTATTTCACGACTGTGCATATGTGAATCGTTCACATAACAGATTCCTTATGCTAAGAATAAGTAGGTTTGAAAACACTTTTTAAAGAGGTTTAGTCAGACATATATACAGACAAATGCCTTTTATATTATAGATGACTAGCAGGGAGACCCGACGTTGCCTGGGATTGAATGAGGATCAACAAATGTTTCACATTCATATTTTTATCGTCATCGAAATCGGTGAAATCGCACACTTTTTAATCAAATCGATTGATTCCCTGCTATGGTTGGGGACCCATCGCGGTGCACTGGGAGGAAGCTTCACATGCTCCCCCGCGGTGGCAGTTCATAATAAATTGTAACTTACATTGCACTGTAGAGAACCTACTGATTATTTTACAAAATTGATTTGATATAATGGCTTGAATTAAAGTATGTAAAAAGTCAAGTATCATAGTTCAATTGTGCTCTAAACAGAAGCAATAATTTCTAACGCATCTCTGTCATATCAAAATACTATCGATGTTATATGTCGGACTTTTCTGCTTGTGTGGTGATAAAACTTCTCAAATGCATTTGTGATGTTAGGCTGTATAAGGTGTTAACTAATCTAAATCGCCTGCCCTTTAATCAAATTTTTTGATGATTGCTTATCGATACTCATTGAAGATATTCTGATACAAGATCTATCTAAAAACACTGCCAGGCACACAGTACATTTGTGTGAAATTTAAAAAAAAGAACTGCCCCGCTGTTTAGTAGTCCATAGGAAACGAACTCACAAAGTTCCTTTTATATAATAGCAGAGATAGACGATTCAGATATAGCAATGGTGGCTGCTATAATTACATAACAAATGGAGAGACAGTTATCTTTGATAATAATCCGTGGTGTTCCCTGGAATGTGCGTGACAACAAGTCTCCCCATATATCCAGTATTTTCTCTTCACAAATGAATTTGCGTTATCACAACAGCCACTAGCCATTGATTTCTTTCAGGTAATGGAACTAGAATTTGGATGGCAAAAAGGTTTCCGATAGTCGCAGTACTCTTCGCACTCATTCAGTAGAGGTCTGGCTTCACAACTATTTAGTGTGGTGCCAGTTAATGTTGGCACTACAATCTTATTTTTTTTTTCTTTTACTTTTTGAAATGGGGTTAGGGTTAATTTAGGAATATGCAGTTACAGTTCTTAGTTTTATGTAGTGCACATCAATCATTATGATTATCTCTATATACCATGTGCGTAAGGTATTTGAAATAAGAGAGTGGAAGAGAGGGAGCGATAGAGGACGGAAAAGAAACAGATGGGGGAGGGGAAGGATAAGAGACGGATGGGAGGAAGTGTTTCATGCTTAAGCAACTATCAGTGTAGAAAATAATAATTACTGTTAGACGGCAGATACACACACACACACAGATATGCATGCATACACACACACACACACATGCATGCACGCACACACACACACAGATATGCATGCACACACACAGATATACATACACACACATATACATACACACACACAGATATACATACACACATATACATACACACACATACATACACACACAGATATACATACACACACATATACATACACACACAGACATGTACTTGTTAATTAGGTTAATTAGAAAACTTTGCAAAAGCTGATAGATTTAGGAAGATCCATTCTCATCGAATCCCGTGGATCCGCGGAACTCGTAATTTATCAAGTTTCTGATTTGTGATGAGCGGTTATTTTTAAAGAGAACATTTGCTTTCAAGAGGTCTCATTAAATGTCGGAGTAGCTCAACTGCGAGTTCAAAGGGTTTACGTTAAAGCAGGGAACAGATAAGTAGATGCACTTTGGATGGAAATCCAGAGACAACGCATCATCCGAGGTTCTTAAAGATTTTATGGCATTCATCGTGCAATCTGTGGAGGAAGGCAATTAAGTTTACATCTCTATTTTATATAAAGTTAGGCATGTATTGAGATTTTACCATAGTCGACCGATTTTCTAATCCTGTATCGTGTTGTCTGGTTTCTCTACGGTTTTTTTTTTAATTTCTCATTCCGACGCATCTACTGTACTAAAACTGATTTCAATATTTGTACACGCGAACTAGTGCATCTCACCACGACCAGAAAAAAAAAAAAGTTAAGCATGCATAGTCCCCCGTGAGTGCACAGCGAAGGAGACATAAAACAAATGACTAAGTTCAGCATTTGCCCCCCCCCCTCCTCATTTAGCCCCAAAAGTTCCAAGCGGGTGTCAAATCCTGGTGAAAATGAACAAACGGTGCAGTTTTAAGCCTTAACATATGTAAATTTGAATTCTGCACTACGCAAAAAAAAAAAAAAAAAAAAAAAAAAATTATTAAGTCCATCATTTAGACCCAAAAGTCCCCAAGGCCTTAACATATTTAAATTTGAGTTCAGCACCATGAATAGACATACACAGAAACTTTTAGACAAATATGGTAAAATAGTCCCAAAAATGGAGCGTTTTAATAGCCCTGAAAGAGCCCCGTGTGCACATACAAGAGTCATCGCAAAGTATAGACAAACAAAATTATGTAGAAATCAGCTAGTTACAACTTTAAAAAGTTTTATAAAAATCCAAGACAATATTTTTTTTTAATAAGCGCAAAAGTATCAATTTTAGCCATTTTAACACAAAAGGCACCCTTGGGGGGGGGGAATCGGAGTTCTGTTACTTTTTTTTTTTTTTTTTTTTACTTATGTTTAATATTTGTGCAAACGTCCGAACAGACAAGGGTGAATTTACAGGTCCACTCTCCTTTTGTCGGGGGGGGGGGGCCAATAAGAGCCAAATAATACCTCCATTTGCTATTTATTTTGTTTTACTTTTTGATATCCAAATATAAAATTCTATTTGGTTAAAAAAACGCCCGAGAAATACACCATTTTTAAATAGTTATGATAATCATTACTCGTAAGGCCACAAGCTCAATTAAATCTATGCGCACGATGGTGCAGGGAAGCAAAAAAAAAGAATTCAAAGTGAAACGGATTATTTAGTTCGTTGCTGCTGATTTGCGATTTCCAAGAAAAATAATAAATTCCTCCAACACTTACAAAACTTTCAGAACGTGTATGATGAAAATCTATACTCCAATAAGTTTGTTTTTTTCGCGTATTGATAATCATATTAAAATCCCCTTTTTCTATTTATTTATTTAAAAATAAAATACAACTTTGTTATATATGGGTCCGGAGATTGTATTCATCTGCAAAAGATCTAGCTAATTTGCATATTCTTTTAAACATTCATTTTAATTAATTCCCTATTAGTTTCTTCGGTTTTCTTATGGAACGATCATTTTAAGTTAACTATTACATGTAATTATATTCATGCAGATATTCTACATGATTTATACTTGTGTAAAATTTGCGTAAAAAGCTTATAGTAAACACAAAACTCTTTCTCGTTTGTTTATTTTCATCAGGATTTGATGTCCCCTGAGGACTTTTGGGGCTAAATGCTGAACTTAGTCATTTTTTTTTTTTTTATGCCTCGTCCACTGTGCACTCACGGAGGACCATGCACGCTTCACTTGTTTCATTCTGGTTTTACCTTCATTGCAAAATTTAATGTGCATATAAACGGTTTGGAACAGATTAGTCGATTTATGTGTAAAATAGTCTTTCGGGTTACGAAAGTTTCAGGATACGAAAACCAAGCTGAAAGCAATTTCGTATCTAGAGGTTCCAACGTATTTGAAAAAAAAAAAAAAAAAAAAAAAAAAAAAAAATTTGTATCATTATCTGGTTTCTTAGCGGATTTTTCAAATGAACGTTAAGCATGTAGGTATGTTCCTATATTTGTATGTCCCGGATTAATTCGTAAACTAATTAACCGACCATTGTGAATTTTGGGGGACAGCTGCTAAGGTATAAGAGGTCCAAATCTGGAATAGATTTAATCTAAGTTAGTTTTATGCAAAGTGGTTAAAAAAAAAAGAAAAAAAAAAAGAAAAAAAAAATGAAAGACCTTTGTGAAAATGTAACGTTGTTCAGGAACGTTGTATGCCTCAGTCACAAACAAGACGAAGAATAGAAAAATTCAACACGCTTTTTCTTTTTAACAACGACACTTCACTTATGGTCGTGACATCACCCACGTGATCTCCTTTTTGAAGTCTTTATTTTTTCCCCCGACCTGTGACATCTTCGGCATGGTGTTGAATGGAAGAATTTGAGTTGGAGTCCATACGATGTTAGCTGCGGCTTTATAATGGCGAAGAATAAGAGGAAAAAATATATATATATATATACATATACTTAGATTGAAAAAGGAGTGTATATCTCCGAAATATATCTCTCTTTAAAAAAATGAACACTCGTTTATTTTATGAAGAAAAAAAAAAAAACTCGCGTTACAGCTATTTGGCTTTAAAGTGTTCAACTGTTCAATGTAAGACATACCTTATATATATATATATATAT
>NC_136525.1:21067354-21162354 GCF_053919585.1 Euprymna scolopes | reverse complement strand
AGAAAAAAGAGAAAAAGGGAAAAAGAAAAAGAGAAAAGGGAAAAAAGAAAAAGAGAAAAAGGGAAAAAAGAAAAAGAGAAAAAGGGAAAAAAGAAAAAGAGAAAAAGGGAAAAAGGGAAAGGGAAAAAAGGGAAAGGGAAAAAAGGGAACGGGAAAAAAGGGAAAGGGAAAAAAGGGAACGGGAAAAAAGAGAAAGGGAAAAAAGAGAAAGGGAAAAAAGAGAAAGGGAAAAAAGAGAAAGGGAAAAAAGGAAAAAGAAAAGGAAAAAAAAGGAAAAAGAAAAAAGGAAAAAGAAAAAAGGAAAAAGAAAAAAGGAAAAAGAAAAGACAGAAAATAAAAGAAAAGACAAAAAAGAAAAATGCCAAGTCAGATTTATTATTATTTTTCATTTGTAGCTGTGACGGTACCTACATTACATAGCAACCTTTTACAGGTTATTTGATCTTGCGTAGGCGAGGTAAGTAAATAAATTGGACAAATTGGTCTGATATTGAATGCTAGGAGGCAAACGGTCACATACGAATGGAAGCAAACATGCTTTACTTACCCTGCGTTAGAGATGGGTAAAGTTTCAAATCATTAAAAGCATCTCGCACACTGTTTAATGGTATACAATCTCCTTTCGTGTATTTCTGATATATTGACCATAATTTCCTGAAAAAACAAAGACAAAAAAAAAAAATTAGTTACATATCGTTACCTCTATTATATAAAAGAAACTCTGTGTGTGTGTGTGTGTGTGTAAATACGTTTCCTATAGACTCGAAAAACAACTGGACCAATTTTGTTTTTTAATTTCACATTAACATACTTTATATACCTGACAGTGTTCCAAGACATTTTTGTCTGGGAATAACTTCGATAAGTATCGACATCCAAATAATTCAATAAAAAGGAACAGACGATTTTGACCAAAGTTAACACCTTACACAGCCTATCATGACAAGTGCATTTTAGAAGTTTTATTACCACACAAGCCGAAGGCTCGACATAAAAATCAACAGTAGGTTCTTTGATATGACAGGAGTGCATTTGAAATGAATGTTTAAAACACAACTAAACCAGGATATTTGACTTTTGCATTTTAAACTTTAATTTAAGCCATTACATATAATTTTATAAAATCAACAGTAAATTCTCTACAGTGCAATGTAGACTACAATGTATTGTGGACTAAGTGCGGATAGACATGTGAAGCTTCTTCCCTGTGCACTGTGATAGGCCACCTACTAGAACAGGAAATCAATCGATTTGATTGGAAGAAAAGAAAAAAAAAACGATTTTACCAATTATGATGCCCAAAAAAAAAAATAGAAGTGTGAAATATTTGTTGATCCTTATTCAATACCGGGCAACGTCCATTCACCCTGCTAGTATATATATATTATATATATATCCCCAAAATTTATTAAACTGTAGGAGTGAAATAGCAAACATGTATGCACAAAATAATTTTACTTTAGAATAACACACACACAAAAAAGAATAAAAAAAAACAAAAAAACAAACATGAATAAACAATAAAAATTCTAATCATAATTATAATACCGTATATACTTGTGTATTTTAAAGGTTTTTTTTTGGGGGGGGGTCGACTTATACATAAGTAATATTTTTGAAAACGTTAACGAGCGACTTGACGCTCGATCATAACAGAAAACGCCATTTTGTTTGTGCAATCGGTATATACCGGTAATCCTAGTAATTAATTGCTCTCCTTTCAAACCTCACTGCATTGTCTTTGCCAGTATATAAGCACATGTGCAATTTTTCAGTGAGAGGCTTAATCCTAATAACAATAATAATAATAACAATAATAATAATAATAATAATAATAACAATAATAATAACAATAATAATAACAATAATAACAACAACAATAACAATAATAACAATAACAACAATAATAATACTAATAATAACAACAACAACAACAACAATTGGAATAGCTCTCGCAATGTTCACTCTCTAGATGTGACTATAGGCCTAAGTTCGATATGATGTATTCGGTGATTTGATCGTTTGTTTGTTTTTTAACTAGGTTAGGAAATGTACTATTTACAATATGTCATTCCCCCCTAAGTTCCCTATTAAAAATCCTATAAACGACAATAGGAATGTTACGGTCCACCATTCTTACTCTAGTTTCTTTTGAATGAAATACATACTGGCATCTGATAGTTCAGCCCTAAGGACAACTCCAGTGTAATTCTTGATAAGTCAACACTATTGAAGTTTTTAAGCAGCTAATTATTTTTGATTATTTTTTTTTTATGAAAGTAATAAACAAATTTTTAAAAAAATTATTGTTTAGAATCTACAGTCGACTTCTACACAGGATATAGTAATATGGAACAAGCCCGAAAGGACTGCACTCATTATCGAAGTCACAGTTCCAAACGACTTTGGCCTTAATAGAGCAGAACAGGAAAAGATAAAATAAAAAAATGATCTAAAAACAACATGGTCTCTGAAAGAAATGAACATACCAGTTGTGACAGGAGCAACTGGCCTAATAAAAAAGAGCTCTCAAAAATACTTAGAAGCAATCCCTGGAAAACCAAGCTGTAAGGAAATAGAGATAGCAGCCATAAAGGGAATAGTGTCTATTCTTAGCTTCCGTACATTTATATCGGATCTACCTCTGCGTTCCATGTTTAAAAAGGATGTGTCCTCTATAGTATCAGACCTGACGGTATGGTTAATTGTAGGTAGAGACCGTTCCATACCCTCGAAAAAGTTCCAGCAAAAACTTAACACCCAGCCATGGTTCTCTCCAGAATGTGCTGCTGCCATTGCGCACAGAAATCACTTTTTCCACTGCTTCCAACGTAATAGATGTATGGAAACTAAATCCGCTTTCAGGACTGCCAGCAACCATTGTAAGAAAGTAATAAAGAACGCAAGAGAGTTGTATGCTCAATCCGTTAAGTTCAAAGTAGTTGAGCAGCAGCTTGGTTCCCACCAGTTTTGGCAAATAGCAAACAGAATCCTGAACAGAAGCGTGTGCTCCATCCCAACTATCATCAATGGACCTGAGGTAATCTCGTCAGCATCAGACAAAGCCAAACTCTTTGCCAAGAACTTTGCAGCTAATTTTACCCTTTGAGACCAAGGCCGCCAACCCCCAATATTTCCGCCTGTATCAGAAAACACGCTATGTGATATACGTATATCTGTACGTGATGTTGCCAAGCTAATCAAAAACCTTGATTCCAGTAAAGCAACTGGCCCTGACGGTATTCCAATTATAGTACTCAAAAAACTTCAACCTGAACTAGCGCCCATACTTACAAAACTGTTTAAACGTCGTCTTAAGGAGACTAGCTTCCCATCACCCTGGAAAATATCAGTATGCCCTGTATTTAAGAATTCAGGTGATCGCTCAGTACAGGCCAATGTCTCCTGTGCGTCATGAGTAAGTTGCTGGAATCTGTGTTAAATACAGAAGTAATCAACCATCTCAACAAAAATAACCTTCTTAGTGATACTCAATATGGTTTCCGTGCTGCTAGATCTACAGCAGATGTGCTTACAGTTATATCTCATAGGATTAGCAAATCTCTCGACGGAGGCCACCTTTCTAGGGCAATTGCTCTTGACATATCAAAGGCCTTTGATAGGGTATGGCATAAAGGTTTACTTCACAACATCTCCAGCTACGGTATAGCTGGAAATGTCTTCTCAATTATTAAATCATTTCTCTCTGATAGGTTCATAAGAGTAGTATAAGAGTAATCAGAAGCTCGCAGTATTAATGTTGGTGTTCCTCAGGGGTCCATCCTGGGTCCAACTCTTTTCCTGATCTACATTAATGATCTTCTAAATCACATCCTTACATCATTTGTAGACATTTATGCTGACGACACTACCATTTATGGTAGCACATCTAAGACAGTAAACGACCAAGTTCTCTCCGATTCTCCCTCCTCTGATCTTGAGCACGTAGTACAATGGGGAAAGGAGTGGCTGGTTACTTTTAATGCATCTCAAACCAAACTTCTTTCTTTACATCATCAATATTCTGATCCACATCTGGCATCAATTGAAATGAATGGCTCTCGTCTTCAGGAGGCCTCAAGTTTTGACAAGCTTCTGGGCTTGACCATTACTCCTAATCTTAAATGGAACACATACATCAAATCTGTTGCCAAGGGCGCTGGAAAAATGGTGGGATCTTTCTATCGATCTGGTAGATCTGATGCAATTCTCTATCTATATAAGAGCCAGGTACGTCCAAGGATGGAATATTGTTGCCACATCTGGGCAGGAGCTGCTAGAAAGGACTTGTCCTGTCTTGATAGAGTTCAAAATAGACTTTGTAGCCTCGTAGGAGAAGTCCTTTTCTCTTCCCTGCAACCTCTATCTCACAGAAGAGATGTTGCGAGTTTGTCTCTGATGTATCGTTATTTTCATGGAAAGTGTTTGACTGAGCTTCAGTCTATGGTCCCCCCCCTCGCCAAACTTTCACAAGAAACACTCGTCTAGCTGAAAACATTATCAATAATTCCCCCCACTCTTTATCTGCGCCTAAACCTAAACGTAGATTCCATGAACAAAGCTTCTTTCTTAGAACTTCACGCCTGTGGAATTGTCTTCCGTTTTCCTGCTTTCCGGCTGACTACAATATGGTTGTGTTCAAGTCTAACGTAAATAAGTTCTTGATGAGCCGTTCCATATAAGTTATCAAATTTACCGAATTTTCATTACTAATGATTACTATACTGTCCAATTTCTACTGTACATTCTTTAACCCTTATCCTTGAGAGGCCTCTTGGCCTTTATAATGTGGTGATGCCTGTGTAAAAAAAAAAAAAATAAATAAAATAAAATAAAAAAAAAGCCATCGGATATAAATTTAAACTATAATAGAATCAAGTGTTAGCCCCAGGAAGGAGCCCGTTGATCTCTTAAAATTAACAAAAAAAAAAAAAAAGGTAATACCTAAAAAGACATAATTGTTGGTC
Organism: Euprymna scolopes; assembly: GCF_053919585.1. Classification (NCBI taxonomy): domain Eukaryota; kingdom Metazoa; phylum Mollusca; class Cephalopoda; order Sepiida; family Sepiolidae; genus Euprymna; species Euprymna scolopes. The sequence continues at coordinate 21,157,387 of NC_136525.1, read as the reverse complement.
TTAAAATGCACATCAACTTCATACACAAATATATACGGTAATTAATAAACAAATGCATAAACAAAAAACACTAATCCATAATATGAAGCGCAAACATCTGTTTAAAATGTATGTATGTTTATATGCCTAAAACTTTCCACAGCGATGACGGATTTTCACGAAGTCGGTATCGTTTTAAAGATCGACCCTTCGGATGGCAAATATCGAAAAATTGGCTGAAAACATTAATTCCTTCACCCTCAACTGGGCACTTTTTTACAGGGAGGGGTGGCAAAAAATCTTTGCTTTATGACAATTTAGCCAGACATGCATGCATAAAAAAACATTCTTGAATTAGTTTAAATATAAAAAAACGACCTAGCTTCGCTCATGCGATCATAGACCAGTCATTATAGTGGCAGCATCGTTATCTTAAGATTGCACGTTCGAGCCGAGATATCAAATTTTTTTTTCTTTCGAGTTTTACAGTTGTAATACTGAATCAGGGTTATTTATGCCATTTTTTCATTCTTATTTTTTTTTCCATCATGTTCGTTGTTTTTCTTTTGTTTGTTAGATTTTTGTTTTTAAACCGGTTTCTTTTTTGTTCGCTTATTCTTAATATTGCATCACGTTCGCTGTTTTTTTGTTTTTGTTTTTCAGATTTAAAAAAGTTATATTTAAACAAGTTATTACGTTCGCTTATTCTTTATTTTCCATTTTGTTTTGATTTACACACACACAACGCCGGGTACCCCCGCTAGTATAACAAAACTTATTTGAAAAAAAAAATACAGATTAAAACTAGGTCAGTTCCCAACACTAAGAATAAAAACCCGATCCCCACCATAGACCCCTCCCCTCACCATAAACCCCTCTCTCCCCACACTTTTGAATGGCCTTGTGCCTAATTTATACCTGAGGATTGTAAAATTTTCCAAAATAAAATTTTCAAAGTCTAGTATCTGTTCTATGCAACAATGGTACAATAATATTGTAGGGTTGGTGCGTATGCCAGATGTCCATCGAATGGATATATGTTACAAACTCCTACAAGGAGTCTGAGGTAAACATAAGTACAACAATCAGTAAACAATAGACAACAGATGCGGGATAATGTTTTGTCACTCAGATCTGTCGCTACTCCGAAATCAACGAACACATTTCCTAACTGTGCCGACATCAACATTGGCTTCATAAAGGTTTAACAGGCGCCGGTGAATGTTCAATTTTTTCTGCACAAAGGAATTCAATAACGTATCTCTGCTTCTGACACATGTCTATGACAGGAGTTATTTTCATAGAGTCTCGCACCATCAATATCTGTAACAGAGAGATGAAACTTTCAGGTCATGAATACGTAAGATCAGTCATAAAAATGCAATTTGCAATCCCCTCTGATCCATTCGGGTGGAATAAAAAAAATAGGAGACATTACTTTTGGAACGCCCCTCGTATTTGTAAAAAAAATATAAAAGCCAAAAATCAAATTTCAAAGTCAGGGAAAGCGCGTCAAATGATCTTTCTATTCAAAGCGCTCTTAGATTGGTTTTAGATCAAACCAGGCCCGGAGAGGGGAGAATATACTCAAAATGCCAATAAACAGCGTTTTGATAATTGAATGATATATTCTAAGAAAATTATTGAACCATCCCAGGTTCCTGGGTTAGGAATTCTTCAGAAATGTCTTTGGAAATGGTGCCGCTATGTCTATACAGACGGCAACAAAGTCAAAGACGGAGAAAAACGACCGTTTTGAATGGCAGTTGATCTTAGACCGATTTGCCAGAGAAAGTCAGATTCTATCACACAAGTTGGATAAAGAATCACTCTTAACAGTAAATGTCAGGGTTTTTTTTTGTTTCTATTTTTTTGGCTTAGTGACTTCTTGGAAAAACAAAATGGTTGGTCACTTCAGATTTGACTACAGATCAAATTTAACATTATTTTTTATGCATACCCTTCTCATCTTGGATGTTATGGTTTAAATACAGCAGGCATGTCACACATACGGCATGTGTGCTGCATGCAGCCCATTACAAACTTATTTGCGGCCCGCAGAGACAGCAACTTTAAAAAAAAAAAAAAAAAAAAAAAGTGGCGGGAAAGAAAATATCAAAATGCACAGGGTGTCAGAAAAGTAGTAAGAATTTCTTAACTATTCATCGCTTTAGGAAGAAATTTTTTCTCACACTGAATCTATTGTTCTAAACTTTACAACATCACGGACACAACATTTTCCGAATTATCACCATGTTTATCATCAAAATTACATTATGAAAAATGATTGTAAACCCCTCTTGAGTTATGTCAAAACTTTTCAGAAAACTAGGTTGACTGACCATCAATATTTATAAATTCCAGTATGACATACTAAAAATCATCAATAAAAAAAAGTGTCAAGCCTTAGAACACAAAAAATGATTGAATACTTGTCGATTTTAAACTATTGTAATTTATGCGGATTGGATTTGCTGCTGTTGCATTCAGAGACAACTGAACGATTAATCGGAATTTTCTATTATATTAAAATAAAAATCACTCCATGCTAATTTCTTTCATTACATTTATCGTGAAACTATGTGTACGTTTCTACCTGCATATTTTTTTTTTGTCATTTAATCTGATATCCTGAACAACGCTGGGGTACGGGTAAGCTAGTATTGAAAAAAAAAAAATTTTTATCTCCTGCTAATTTGTTTTGTTATATATTTTATTAAACTACATGTACGTTTCTACTTGCATGTTTTTAAATTAAAAGAAAAATATTCTGCAATAATTTTTATTAAACAGCTTCAATTAAAATTGTAACAGTGTGGCCTTCATGACAACATAAATTAACGTCTATTACTATTATCATTAAAAATCATTAGCAGTAATAATAGTGATATTACAATTCTGTCAATTTACCAAACAATTCTGGGGTACGGGCAGACGAGTATTGAAATAAACATTTATATTTCATGCTAATTTGTTTAGTTTTTTTTGTTTTTTGTTTTTTTTTTTGTTAAACTACATGTACGTATGTATTGGCATTCTTGAATAGAACAATAGAAGTAGGTCTTTAAATTAAAAAGAAAAATATTTTGAAACAAGTTTTATTAAACGCCTTCCGTTCTAATTGTAGGAGCATGGCCATTTCGGCATCAGAAACCGACTCCAATGGCCCTCGCGGACTCCAAGTTTGACATGCCTGGTGTAGGGCATGCCATCTGCTTCAACTCAATAACACAATACTCTTGGCATGATGTGGAAGACCAAGAAATACCTGTTTGAGTTTTTTTTTTTTTTTTTTAACTCTTATTCACCTTCAAACAATTTTTAGTTTTGCATTAAATTCGATCCATATTAAATATACCTTTTTAATTTTTCTTGCATTTCAAGTTCTCCTGAAATATATGCATTTTTTATTGATCTGTTTCGTTATGCAGAAACAAACAGTTATGTCAATACCATCTCTTTTTGTGCATATTGACAGTCTTTCAAAGGTCATCGGAATTCATATATGAAGTTAGTCCTATCAAGCAACTCAGTCGCCTAAACATACATAAACATTATATATATATATATATATATATGTATATATATATAACTTCAAAATGTGAGAATATATAATTATTTCCACAGCCAGAAAACGTCGCAGCTCACAAGAGCCATGACAGCCAACAAACTGGAGGTCCATAGAAGAGACTCGAATTTCGAATCTGGAGTTTGGATGTGCCAAACTGATGAGCCCAAATGAGAGCAAAACTTGAGTCTTAGGCTTCCGGTTTGTTGGCTGGCACAGCTCTGGTGAGCTGCGACGTTGTCTAGCTGTAGATTATATATATATATATATATATATATATATATATATATATATATATATATATATATATATATATATAAAAGTGAACGTGTGTGTCTGTCTGTCTGTGTGTGTGTCTGTGTACATTTCCCTACGCAATAACTGTCAATTTTTAGTCTATAGACTCGAAATTTGAAATACCGGGTACTGAGATTTGGGAAAATCGATGTGACGGGTGTCAGCCAGAAATTTGGCTGTTAAGGGGTCAAATTTAAACGATTTGACCTTTAAGAACTCTACCAAACTCCTCCGACAATTTTGGGTCTAGACACTTGAAATTTTAGATATAGGTTCCTTGAACCTGGATCTAACTTAATAAAGTGATTTGAGCCCGAAACTATAAATTTTAAGGGGTCATAATAGGGGTCAAAGTTTTAAAAAATTAACCATTTTTTTTTTTTTTTTGTTCTTTTGCTTTTTTTGCACAGCATACACCTCCAAACACCCGAGCAACGCCGGGCACCCCTGCTAGTATATATATATATATATATATATATATATATATATATATATATAGAGAGAGAGAGAGAGAGAGAGAGAGAAAGAGAGAGAGCTTGAGGTTTTAATTTTGGAAGTTTACTAGCATCACAATTATGTAATGATATTAAATCAAAACTGGAATAAGGATTCTAGACAAAGTTTAGTAGCCATTATCTCTTGTTTTTAATCCTCGGGCGAGTGAATGCCGGTAGCAAACTTTAATTAGAAAGAACATACATTAGAAGACAAAATCTTAAAGTCAGTCGTAGAAAAAGATGCAATGCATGCCGGGAAAACCGTAGCAGTAGAGAATTAGTTGATTACATAATAAAGTTGATGGCGGATAACGACCCACCAACCCTCTCCACAAGCACGGAAAGAGAAAAAGCAACAACAAAAACATAAAAAACAATTCAATCAATCAGAAATTTCTATAAATCCAGCACCTTTTAAGTTGATTACACTTGCTTGAATTTTCGGGTTTTTTTTATGAAAGAAAAACTTGCCGACTTGGAAACGTTCAATCTAAAATAGTGTAATACACACACACACACACATTATATATATATATATATATATATATATATATATATATATATATATACACACACACACACATACTAGTATTTCAGCCCGGCGTTGCCCGAGTGTTTGGATGTGTATGTTGAGTATAAAAAAGCGGTCAATTTTTTTTTAAACTTTGACCCCTATTATGACCCCTTAACATTTGTTTGGTGCTCAAATCAAGTTATTAAGTTAGATCCATGTCCAACGAACCTATATTTATAATTTCAAGTGTTTAGACCCAAAATTGGCGGAGGAGTTTGGTAGAGTTCTCAAAGGTCAAATCGTTGAAATTTGACCCCTTAGCCAAATTGCTGGTCAAACACGGATTACAAAGATTTTCCCAAATCTCAGTACCCTGTATATCAAATTTCGAGTCTGTAAATTGAAAATTGACAGAGTTATTGCTTAGGAAAATGTACACCCACACACTTTTTGAGATTAAACAAAAATATATACGTATACATAAATATATATGGAAACCATGTGTTTACTGTAAACTTTTTACGCAAATATCATGCAAGTATAAATCATGTAGAATATCTGCATGAATATAATTACACGTAATAGTTAACTAAAGATGATCATCCCATAAGAAACCCGAAAAAACTAATAGGGAATTAATTAAAATTAATGTTTAAAAGAATATGCAAATTAGCTAGATCTTTTGCTAGTGAATGCAATTCCACAACCCATATATAAGAAAATTGTATTTTCTTTTTAAAAGAGGCTTGCTTTTTTTCTGTTCTCGGCCTTTGGGCCAGGATCAAAGTGTAGTATCTGTTCCGGCAGATACTGCAAGCAAAGACCATATGTGGGGGCGACCCCACATATAAGACCTTGGCCAATGTAGGGGCAACCCTTCATACCAATTGTCACTATCCAGCTCCCCTACTCCCCGGGGAGTTGGTCCCCATTTCCCCTTCACTCCTCACATTAAAAATCGGCCTTGTGCCTAATTTGCTCGGTGGGGGAGCAAATAAATACCATCTGTTCCGGCAGATACTGCACTTAAGATAATTTGTACCAGTCAATGGAGGGGAAACCCTCTATACTGGGACAATTATTATTTTTGGTAACCAGAGTGACCCCTTTCAGGGGAGCTGGTTTTTACCTCACATTAAAAACGGCCTTGTGCCTAATTTGCTCAGTGGGGGAGCAAATAAACACCATCAAAGTGTAGTATCTGTTCCGGCAGATGCTGCAAGCTATGACTAGCTATGACTAGCAAAGACCAGATGTGGGGGCAACCCCACATGCCTGACCTTTAACCAGCTCCCATTTCTCACCTCTCGGGAGCTGGTCCCTTTTTCTTTTCCCCCTCCCTTCACTCCTCACATTAAAAATCGGCTTTGTGCCTAATTTGCTCGGTGGAGGAGCAAATAAATACCATCTGTTCCGGCAGATGCTGCACTTAAGATAATTTGTACCAGTCAATGGAGGGGACACCCTCTATACTGGGACAATTATTATTTTTTGTAACCAGAGTGACCCCTTTTTGCCTACTTTTAGGGGAGCTGGTTTTTACCTCACATTAAAAACGGCCTTGTGCCTAATTTGCTCAGTGGGGGAGCAAATAAACACCATCTGTTCCGGCAGATGCTGCAAGCTATGACTAGCTAGGACTAGCTATGACTAGCAAAGACCAGATGTGGGGGCAACCCCACATGCCTGACCTTTAACCAGCTCCCTTTTCCCACCTCTCGGGAGCTGGTCCCCCCTTTCCCTTCCCCCTCCCTTCACTCCTCACATTAAAAATTGGCCTTGTGCCTAATTTGCTCGGTGGGGGAGCAAATAAATACCATCTGTTCCGGCAGATGCTGCAAGCTATGACTAGCAAAGACCAGATGTGGGGGCAACCCCACATGCCTGACCATTAACCAGCTCCCATTTCCCACCTCTCGGGAGCTGGTCCCCTTTTTCCCTTCCCCCTCCCTTCACTCCTCACATTAAAAATCGGCCTTGTGCCTAATTTGCTCGGTGGGGGAGCAAATAAATACCATCTGTTCCGGCAGATACTGCAAGCAAAGACCATATGTGGGGGCGACCCCACATATAAGACCTTGGTCAATGTAGGGGCAACCCTTCATACCAATTGTCACTATCCAGCTCCCCTACTCCCCGGGGAGCTGGTCCCCATTTCCCCTTCACTCCTCACATTAAAAATCGGCCTTGTGCCTAATTTGCTCGGTGGGGGAGCAAATAAATACCATCTGTTCCGGCAGATACTGCAAGCAAATACCATATGTGGGGGTAACCCCACATATAAGACCTTGATCAAGGTAGGGGCAACTCTTCATACTAATTGTCACTATCCAGCTCCCATTTCCCACCCATCGGGAGCTGGTCTCCTTTTCCCTCCCCCCTCCCTTTCTCTCCACAATAAAAAACGGTCTTGTGCCGAATTTGCTCAGTGGGGAAACAAATAAATACATACTGCAAGCAAAAACCATATGTGGAGGCAACCCCACATATAAGACCTTGGTCAATGTAGGGGAAACCCTTCATACCAATTGTCACTATCCAGCTCTCCTACTCCCCGGGGAACTGGTCCCCATTTCCCCTTCACTCCTCACATTAAAAATCGGCCTTGTGCCTAATTTGCTCAGTGAGGGAGCAAATAAATACCTTGCTTTTTTTCTGTTGTTCTTGGTCTTCGGGCCAGGTTCAAAGTGTAGTATCTGTTCTGCAGATGCTGCACTTAAGGTAATTTGTCCCAGTCAATGAAGGGGAAACCTTCTATGCTGGGACAATTACTATTTTTGGACCCAATCAGAGTGCCCTTTCGGGGAGCTGGTTTAACCCCATTTTAAAAACGACCTTGTGTCACATTTTGCTTAAAAAAGAAAAAAAAAAAAAAAAAAGTGAGGTTTTAGCAGATATCGCCATTGCCCAACCGGAAGTTCCGAAAGTGTAGTTAATCCAATGGATACGATGACTTGCGAAAATGGCGATGCAAAATCCTACCCCTACTTGTAAAAAACTGACCAGTTGAGGGTGAAGGAATTAATGTTTTTGGCCAATTTTTTTATGTGTCGTCCAAGACATCAAGCTTTAAAACGATACTGATCTCGTCAAGATCCGTCACGTCTGCTGAAAGTGTTTGGCAGACATACAAACATACCGACGATCGAGATTTATATAAATTATTAAAGAGCAAATTTTCTATTGATTATTATCCATATATATATAGTAATGATTTCCAAAGTTATAAAAATAAAATATGCCTTGGGAACTATCTGCTAGAATCAAGACTAGAATGTGTAGCGCTCCAGTATTATTTATCTCTCTAGTGTCGTTACCATCCGAGCTACCAACAAATGGATACGAAAGGTTAAAAATTAAGCAACTTTGTGCTATGAATGTTTAATTTTGCGCATGTGCAAAAAGTAACAGCAGGAGTAAGGTTTTATTCGACTTATCCTGCCAACGTCAACTGTTTTGTTTTCAATTTTTACCACATAGCAATTTTTGCCGGCTAAAAACCAAATCGAAAATGTGTTACAAATCCAAATAAACTATATCAAATTTCAATTCTGTAGATTAAATATTCAGAGAGGAGCTTGGTAGAGACTTTTCACACACGTATGACTATGTATATAAAAATATTTCCGTGTGCTAGAACGTTTTCATTTTAAATTCTATGCATTGGTGCAAAATGTAGCAATCATGCATAAATAGAATTCCGCGTAACAGTGAAATGAAACCAATCCTCTAATATGAAGCCATAAAAATAAATAAATAATTAACGCTAGTTTTTCAAAGAAATAAGAAAATTGATTAACCTTTATAAAATCATTCGCATACCTCTGACTGAATGGTTTATTTTCATAACTTTTAAATAGGAATAGTAGACTTAAAAAAAAAAAAAGTTAAAAACTTTGGTAATTGTGGATAAAGAGAGCCTAACTTTCAAACACACCGGAAGTTGGCACCCGCGTCTTTCAATTGAGATATGGAAGCACAGAATCGATACAATTTTCAATTATCTTTAGTTTATTTTTTTTTTCACCACCTTATAATAAAAATATAAAATATGTAAACTTTTTTTTATCAATTATTTTGTATCGCATATCTTTTCAAATAACTGTTTATTTAAGTTAATGTTATATTTTGTCAAACTATATAGATATTTTTAAAATATATTTATATTTACAGAAACATGAAAAAAAAAAATGTGTCAAATTATTTTTTTACAGTTTTAGCAGTTTAAAAAACGTGAATGTGCAACAGAAAATAGATGAACAGTTTTTAAAATGTGAGTATTTCGCATATGTAGAACCCCCCCCCAAAAAAAAAACACGAAATTCAAACAAAAAATAAGTATGAATCTACTAGATGAAATTGCCGAAAAAGTTATTTTTAAATTAATGATGCAAAAAAAACAAAAAAACAAAAAAAAACAACTACATTTGAAAAAACAAAAGTAAATGTTTGAAAAAATAAACATTTTTTTAAATTTATAAAAATATAAAATATGTAAACTTTTATCGATTATTTTTAATTTTTTAAGCGCATATCTTTTTGAATAACTGTTTAATATATATATATATATATATATATATATATATATATAAAGATATGCGCTTAAAAATGAAAATAAAAATTTTAAAGTTTACGTATTTTTGTATATTTTTATTATAAGGAGGGGGTAAAAATAAGCATAAAATATATTTGAAAATTGTATCGCTTCTGTCCTTCCATACCTCAATTGAGAGACGCGAGTGCCAACTTCCGGTGTGTTCGAAAGTTAGGGTCTCTTTTTATGCACCATTACCAAAATATTATTTCATGCATCTACATTATGTAGATTTTTTTTTTTTTGTGTATTAATTTTCAGTATTTACTTCAAGAGTGCTCAATACATGACTAGAGCTGAGTACTACTTACTATTAGAAGAGCAATTATCCTGATGATTTCCCCCCAGAGAATGTGAAACAAACATTTCTAGGTAGCTTGCTTGCTAAATATATTATAATACCCTGCAGAGACCAACTAGAAAAAAAAAAAAAAGATGGCCTACATAAGAATTCTTCCCCGCTCTTGGGGAGAAAGCTAATACTTATTTGCCTGAACATCCGGTATAACCTCGACCTTATTAACCACCTGACATGACAACCTTCACCTTGTCACAGGTATTAGTTTGCCTGGAGGCAGACAGCTTGGAATTTAAAGATGATGCTGTGGGAATAAAGTCTGTTGCTTTCAGACATTTCATTGGAACATGAAAAGAAATTGGGTGTGCTTTCATCCATGGCATTAGCAGCATTTATATATATATATATATATATATATATATATATATTATATGAGAGAGAAAGTTTTGAAAATGTGTATGGTAATTAAGCTATACAGAATTTTCCACGTTTCATCCTCGTAATTGCAATAGCCTGACGAATCCTCACGAGAATTAAAAAAAAAAATTGTACGTAATATAAGTATCATATTGACCACTTTTAGCCGTTTCACTCATGTAAAAGACTGGAAACAATGCCAAGATAAGCGGAAAGTGCATACAGTGCCTAGAATTCTCAAATGGTTACCCATCTGGTAATAGGCAGGCTCACCATTGCTTAACCGGGGAGCAGACGAAAGCCGGTGTGGAAACGTGATTATGCCATATAAGTACACAAATACACACACACGCATAAATACACACACACACACACACACACACACACACACACACACACACACACAGAACGAAATTGGAAATTAAAAGACGTTTCAATTATACCAGTCATCATAGGAGTAACTGGGCTTATGAAAAAGAACTTTAAAAAGTACATAGCAAGCATACCCGGTGAACCAAGTGCAAGTGAAATACAAACGATTGCACTGAAAGGGACGGCTAGAATCCTGAAAAGATCTCTTGGTTGGACTCACTAAAATAGGGGTAAATGTCAGACATCTGGTTGGATGTCCCATTCCCTAGAAGAAAAAGTTTAAGGAAAATGAAAAAAAAAAAAAAAAGAAAAACAGACGCATAAATACACACACACATACATACAGACGCATACATACGCAGACACATAAATACATATGCTCCTCCTTCCCTAAAACTTGATCTAAGTTATAAAAGAACATCGTGTAATAAGAATGCCGTTGCATTGTTATTACACGAATAAGTAAATTAGATAGACAATATCAAAACGCGTTATTGAAACACGGAATTACGAAAAGCCAATACATTAATGAAATTGGTCCGGCAGATTTTCTCAAAGAACCACTTAATCAAAGACAAGAAAAGAAGAATGCAGCAGTGAAGGAATATCTACTGGCATGTTTTTAGTGTTTAGACCGAAAATTGGCGGAGGATTTGGTAGAGTTCTCAAAGGTCAAATCGTTGAACTTTGACCCCTTAAACGCCAAATTTCTGTCTGAAACCTGATTTAAAAGATTTTCCCTTATCTCATTACCCTTTGTCAAATCTAGAGTCTGTAGACAGAAAATTAATAGAGTTATTGCATAGGAAAATGTACACAGACAGACATTTTCACTTATATATATATATATATATATCTACAATATAAAGCTGAACGTCTGTGTGTGTGTCTGGTCACGAATAGGCTCCTACATGGTTGACTCTTTTTAAATACTGATCACATATAATGATAGAAGATGTATCGAGACACAGGAATGGGTATGTTTGATCTGGCATAATGATGATTTATTAAAATTGTGGGGTCTGCGTACACGCCTGATCCACAAAATATGGAAATAAATTAAAAAAAAAAAAAAAAAAAAAAAAAAAAAAAAAAAAAAAACGTTTACAAGTTTTTGATATAGATGTACATAAAACATACTTATCAAAGTATTCTTAACTTAAATAGGGATGGTATGATAAAATTGTGGGGTCTGCATTCGCGCCTGGTCTCCACAGAAGGGAAATAGGCAGAAACTTTTAAAGACTCTTCATACCTATCTGCGTAAGTATACTTTGATAATTATGTTTCAGTTTGAAGAAATATGGTATAATAAAATTATGTGGTACTCGTTCGCACCTGACCTCCATAGAATGGAAATATATCACAAAGTTTAACAAGGTTTTTTAATATAGATCCACAGACTATTGTGATAAGTGTTTCAGTGTGAACAGGTATGGTATAATAAATTATGGGGTTTATCTATTTTATTTTTACTTTCATCATATTTTGCTTTGGTTTGGATACCCCCAAATTCGAAGCTATCTCTTTACAATCTTTCCTTTTCAGAACCTATCATACTTTCATAAATCAGAGTCCATTTTCTGTAGGCTGTTTTTGAACCCAGTCAACGACGGGTACTTTTGCTAGTATATATATATATATATGCGAAATTGTGTGTATACACATTTTTCTACAAAGCTACAGTCAATTTTCAGTCTATAGACTCAAGATTTGACATAAGGGGTACTGAGATTTGTGAAAATCTTTTTAATCGGCTTTTGTCTAGAAATTTAGCTGTCAAGGGGTCAAAGCTCAATGATTTGACCTTTGAGAACTCTACCAAACTCCTCTGCCAATTCTGGGTCTAAACACTCGAAATTTTGGAATGTAGGTTACTTTGACATTGATCAAACTTTCTGATTGGATTTGAGCATAAAACTAAATGTTAAGGGGTTAAAATTGGGGTCAAAGTTAAAATTTGACCTCTGCGGTCTCTACTAAATTACTCAGCCAATATTTTGCCTAAATACTTGAAATTTTACATAAAGTACCTTCAGACATAGAACAAGCTTTTTAATTGGTTTTTGGCCGAAATTTTGGCTGCCAAGGGGACAAAGTTCAAAAGATTTGACTTTTGTGGTCTCTAGCAAACTATTCAGCCAATTTTGGGTCTAAATATTTGAAATTTTAGATAAAAAGGTTTTCAGACATGCAGCAAGCTTTTTAGTCAATTTTGGGGCGAAAATTTGTCTGCCAAGAGGTCAAAATTGAAAGAGTTGCCAATTTTAGGTCTAAATACTTGAAATTTTAGATGTAGGTCACCTGAACATGAGTCAAACTTGTATATATATATATATATATATATATATATATATATATATATGTATGTGTGTGTGTGTGTACACAAAGTTATGAACAGTATACAGAACCCGAGCAAAACCGGGCTGAACTGTTAGTATATATGAGATATATATATATATATACACACACACACATTATGTAGAAAGAGATATATGTAGAAAGAGATATAAACAAAGGTCGATAGATAGAAAAAGAGAAAAAAACGGAAAAAAAAAACAGAATGAAAAGAGATTAAAAAGAAAAGATTGAAATCACGGTTGACAAAAAAAAAAAAAAAAAAAAAAAAACACGTAAGCAAAAATGACATGCAAAAGATGCAGAAAATCATTCAGGTGTAACAATCGAATGAAGGAAGGCTAATCAATAGAGACAAAGAGAAATGGCGGCTGCAGATCAAAGAGTTTTAAGAAGTGTTTGACAAGCAATTCCCCACCTCTTCCGATGACTCACAAGTCTCAAAACATTTTTAACCAACTCCATTCGGAATTTACATGGTAATAGAGATTCCATTTTTGGATAACTATGAAATGAAAATAGTAAGAATTCTATATCTACCAACGTTGCAAAAGCTTTCTTTGAATGCCAGACTAATCAGCTTCATAATTGAAATGCGCCAATATGATTTCAATACAAATTCATTAAATTATATCAATAATGTTCAACCAACCAGGAGAGAGAACTAATATCTAATTTCTCTTTGTCAGTTTCATTTTTTTCTCAGAAACTACTAGGCCTATCCTGCTGAAATTTTTTATACACCATCACAGTTCAAAAGACCCCCCCAAGGACGACAGTTCAGTCCAACAGACCCCCCCCCCCGTCCAAGGACGACAGTTCACAGTCTAATGAACTTTTCAAAATTAATACTGCATTAGTCACCTGGGTGTTCCAAACATGGTAGTCCCATGGGGTTTTTATACACCACAATACAAAAATGTTTAGCGTTATTATTTTACAAAATATAGTTATCCTGCTGGTTCAGGATATAACTACAATCCCTGTCAAACAGTTAGAATCAATTGTAGCCTGTTGATATTGATATAAAATAAATTATGAAACTAAGGAAAAATTAAAACATCTTGTAGTTAGATCATATTTAAAAATACCCATAGGATACACGAAGTTTGTGTTATTTTTTTTTAATATATATGATGAATAAAAAATGTTTCCATGAATTGAAACTGCAAGAAAAATGAATAGAAGTTCATTACAAGCTTCACCTTGTCACAGGTATTAGTTTGCCTGGAGGCAGACAGCTTGGAATTTAAAGATGACGCTGTGGGAATAAAGTCTGTTGCTTTCAGACATTTCAGTGGAACATGAAAAGAAATTGGGTGTGCTTTCATCGATGACATTAGCAACACACACACACCTCGGGTTTCGATCCTGGTTTGAGGCAGTTGTCTGTCTAGCCGCACTTATGAGCTGTGAAACAGCGAAACTACACTATGTGGATGACTATAATGCTCCATATCTTGGGTTGAGCATATCGGGAAGTGATATACAAACTGCCATTAGCATATTAAGCGACGCTCTTTGTGTAAACAAATCGAGCGGACGCGTTTGGACGATGTCAAAACATCGTTAATTCATTACCCACATAGCAGCAGCCGTATAGCGTAATGGTGAGAAGCCTTGACTGTCATTTGGGCGGTCGGGTTTTGATGCCTGTCTAGCCGCACTGAAGAGCTGTGAAACAGCAAAACAGTACTGTATATGGATGACATGTATGTGTATATATATATATACATATATATATATATATATATATATATATATAAATACATACATACACACACACACACATATTGGGGAAGATCAAAGGATCGGTCGAAAATTATGTACTTTTGAAAGAAAAATTCTTGTTTTATTTCAAAAGACTTTTTGCATTCCTACACGTCAACACATAGGAAATAAATACAGAAAAGATACAGAATTTTCTGAGTTTCTTCCTCGTAATTGTAATAGCCTGGACCATTTAATATTAACCTTTAATCTGATTCACTTCGAAGGAAAACTGAAATACAACTGTGCCATACTATGTGTGCCATATCCTCACAGAGTCAGGAGAGTACTGGGAGGAAGGAAAAGAAATAAGTTGCCAATTAGAAATTATGAGCACTTAAGCCAAATTGGAGTGACAAAACACCCCATGGGACTAACGCAGAGTTAAAGGCCTTGTGCCAAACTCGATGATTAGCATCTTTTTTTCTTCTGCAAAGATGACAAAAGGGATTAATTATGTTTTGCTTTAAACTTCTGCAGACATCGGTTGAGGAACATATTTTTAAGTCAGAAAAAGAATTTGAAGTCGCATCAATAAGATTTGTCTTATTTTGTTGCAGACAAGGGGGTAAAAAAAAAAAACAAAAAAAAAACGAAAACAAAAAACACTGTAAGCAAAAAATACATAAATACAAAAAAAAAATGTAGAAAAATATATTTAAATATAAGATGCAGAGAAACACTAAGTAGAGAGCATGTGCTCTCTACTTGGGTGGTGGGGTGGGGTAGCGGAGATATAAAAGCATGTCACTGAAAGAAATCTTCAGAAAGCACGGCATAGGACAAATCTAGAATATTTGTTATGACATTCCATTTTCCTTATAAGAATGAATAAAATATTCTATTTAGAATGTTTTTGGAACAATCTGGAATAAAAATAAAAATTCCTACGCAGAAACAAAGATGCTGCACTTGCAGCTGCATCAGTTAATTTGTTAAGTTGCCAACTTGCTTTTAAGAACTCAGGTAATGTGTCTAGGATAAAAATCCAGCCGAAAGAAACTTCTTAAAAGCCAAACATCGCATCATTTGAAGAAACTGAAATTTCAGTAAATATAAGATTTCTGTATATTTTCTCACTGACTAATAAATTATATTTTAATATTGTTTTTATATTAAATTTTAACCATGCATAAAACATTTGATTTGAAGTTAATCGTTCTTATCTGCCTTTTACCATCAATGCTGTAATCGCTTACGAAGCTTGTAGCAGTAGTATCAAGGTGTATTTATTAAGGTGTATTTATTAAGGTGTATTTATTAAGGTGTATTTATTTGTAAGTATTATTTGTAGTTTTTTTAATGCTAAAATAAATATTTCTATATTTTAACTCGGTTTTATTAGTTTTTTTTTTAATTTGTTGCAGACACATAATTGTGAGGTCACGTTTTTTTTTTCTGCATCAAAATAAAAATGGAAAAGTGAAAGGGTGGAGGTTCGATATAACATGATCAATTAATATAGCAGTGATTTAATTGGCATATCAACTGATTACAATAGATTTTTTTTCAGCTTCTAAAACGTATGCAGCACACACACACTTATATATATATAAATCACATTAACACACCAGTTCTTGCCAGATCAAAGTTAAGCAATGATGAGCCTGGTCAGTATCAGATGGGTGACCATTTGAGAATAGTAGGTGCTGTATAAGCTGGTAGGATATCACTACTGTCAAAGGAAAAGTAAGGTGCCTCCTTCCCTCCACTAGTCTGTGGGAGACCCTTGGGCAAGGTTGAAACCCTACTTCAGCCCCCCCCCCCACCAAGGTAATGTGAGGTCATGGAAATCAAGTGACTGATGTAATACGAAAGCAATCAGGAATAATTTTGTTCATGGTTTCATATCTCGTGCTGAGCAGAAGATTCCTTTAGGTACAATGGTCAGGACAATCGCCGAGTACGGGCACTGCTTGGACAGAATTAAGAAATTGCAACTTAATGTCTGTACAACTGCAAAGAAAGCTATTGCAATACATCAAAACACTTTAGAAACAGCATGAATGAGGTTCTTAATGAGGAGCAACAATGAATTCATGAATGCCTCAAGGAAGAGAGATAGAGAATCATATCCGGCAATGCCTGTACTAGGCAGGACACCACTTGCAGAAATGAATGAACTTTAGCTCATCGCCCCCCCCCCAAGCATATTGCCACTTCATATACTTTATGTATCGGGTTTGTTTTTGCTCTGATGAACTCATAACACTTGTGCCCTCGTCGACATACATACTCTTGACCAACCCGACAAGCAGCAAAATCCCACACCTTCATTGTTGAGGTACCTAGATGATGAAAAGCCTTCTACCCTGATAGTTTCTTCCCTCAGACTGCTAAATCTTGAAATTCCTTCTCAGTTTCTTGCTTTCGTGATTGCACTAACATGCAGTAATTTAAATGTAATATGAATAGACATTTTGCAGCTCAACTCCCCACATAGTACCCTGTAAACATGAAGGATATGACAATCAGGCTGACACTGGTTCTCATTAGATCATTGAAGTTAAGCAACATTGAGCCTAGTCATTACCAGATGGGGGACAATTTGAGAATATCAGATGCTGTTTGTAGGAAGACATCGACACCTCCCCGGCAGAAACTGAAAGACAAATGTTGCCATTTCCCTTAATCAGGATATACAGATGACTGCTTGTTAATTTGATATTCCCTAAATACTTCCTCCTTTGGAGGGAGCCAGTTCAACACGCTGGTTAATAGTCCATCACATCCATGTGGCAATACATCTTGTTTGGTGCAAAAAATTTCCAAGTGGCTCATTCTATTCTATAGTCTGTGTGCACATCTAGTCCACCAGTTTTGCCCACTTCAGAGGATTTAGAATCTGTGGACAGCATTTTTTTAGACACGGAATGGCAAGACTGAATGATGATATCTAGATGCCAGACGAAAAAGAAATGTAAGGAAAAGTTTTTCGGAAAGAGTGGAAAAAAAAAAAAAAAAAAAAAAAATGGCAGACAGAAAAGGGGTATTAGGTTGCGTTTCAACGTTATGAGTCAATTTTAATCGGAGTACAAAAAAGAGAAAGAGGGGTATGTATAAGGACCTAACCTTTCTTGGGTTGTTTGTTTACAAACACTGTGAAAGAGGCAGTCAAAGTGTTTAGATTAATAGGCTGGAGAATAGAACTGCCGACTATCTAGACAGGTAGGTTCAGTCCATGATTTGAGACGGGTGCTACTCTAGCCACACAGAAGAACTATGATACAGCGAAACAGTGTGGATGACATATAATGAATCTGGAGACATGGAGGAGTGTCACAGGTAAGGAAGACATTTTTGATAACATAAATAAGTTAACCAAATCAATCTGGAGCAAGAAACTAGATTCAATATTTGGAAATTTTTTTTGTTCTTGTGATTAAGGGAGGCGGTGTTTGATCAACACTGCTGGGGACCTATGATTTAATATACTGTTTTGTTTTGATATCCTCGTAACAGTGTTTCATGGTAAACAACTCATGATCCCTTAAATTAATATTAGGACTATTGTGAATTCGAGAAAGCAAGTTGATACAGCGATTGCAGGTGATTAAATGACCAAATAGTTTTCCAACGAATGATTAAAACATAAAATTTAAATAAGTTTTTATAGAATTTTAAAAAGGTTAAAAACTTCCAAGATTACAATATATATATATATATATATATATATGAGACACAGGAAATGGACGTTTTAATCCTAACCATATCCCTTAAGTGAGGAGAGCAAGGAGCGTTCTAAAGACGTCCGTTTCCTGTGACTCACCTACATATATATATATATATATATATATATATATATGAGAGAGAGAGAGGCGATAAACAGACAGAGAGAGAGGGGGGGATAAAGGGCCATAGACACAGAAGGATAAAAAAAAAAAAAAACAAAAAAAAAAACCAACAACAAACAAGACAGAAGGGCATAAAGAGAGGAAGAAAAAAAGAAAAAAAGAAAAGGGGAAAAGACAGAGGTAAATAGGAACTGAAAGGGGGAGGGATTGGAGAGACTTCCTAATCTATTGGATAAAAATATCTGCAGAAGACCAGAGAAACAAAAAGCAGGGTGGGGGAGAGAACTTTGCCAGATTCAAACCAACAGATGACCTTTTAAAGAGACAGGGGACAAAATGTTAAGTGGAATTTCCAATCCCTTCATCATCGGTGGATCTACAGAAAGGACAATGAAAGCAGTGTTTGATTATATAACCCGGATATAAGAGACCCGAATATAAGAAAACGGATATAAGATATTCTCTGGTCTCAAATCAGAGCCTGTGTTAATGTACAGTGTAACGCGGATATAAGAGTTGTAGCCAAGTACGTCCAAGGATGGAGTACTGCTGCCACATGTGGGCAGGAGCTGCTAAAAACAGCCTATCCTGCTTTGACAGAGTACAAAATAGACTTCGTGGTTTAGTGGAGGATGCCCTTTTCTCTTCCCTGCAACCTCTCTCACAGAAAAGACGTTGCGAGTCTGTCTTTATTTTATCGTTATTTCCATGGCAGGTGCTCGTCTGAGCTCCAATCCCTCGTCCCCCCCTCGCCAATCTTTCACGAGAAACACCCATCTGGCTGAAACTACTGTCAATAATTTTCCCCACTCTCTATCTGTGCCTAAATCCAAACGTAGATTCCATGAGCAAAGCTTCTTTCTTAGAACTTACGCCAGTGGAACTCTCTGCCGCTTGCCTGTTTCCCACCTGACTACAACTTGGACGTCTTCAAGTGCAACATAAACAAACTCCTGACAAACCGCCCCCTTAAATAAGACACTCTATCAAACCCCCAATACTAATGATTACTACAATACTATCTCATTGATTACTGTACACGCAATTACCCTTATCCCTGAGTGGCCTTCGGGCCTTGATAAGTGGTGACCTCCATGTAAAAAAAAAAAAAAAAGAAAGGGACAGGAGAAGTTTATTATATCCGGGTTACTGACTACAACTTAGATGTCTTCAAGTCCAACATAAACAAATTCCTGATGAACCGTCCCCTTAAGACACTTTATCAAATCTACAATACTAACGATTACTACGATACTATCCCATTGATTACTGTACACGCAATAACCCTTATCCCCGAGTGGCTTCCAGGCCTTGATAAGTGGTGATCATGTAATATATATATATATATATATATATATATATATATATATATATATATATATATATTGCACACACACATCGCCCGGGATTCAATGAAAATTACAGAATGTTCCACATTTCCAGGACTTTTATTGTCATCAAAATCGGTGAAGTCGCTCATTTTTCAACCAACTAGATTGATTGCCTGCTCTAGTTGGGAACCCACCATGGTGCACCATTTCACATACCTCTCTGCAGTAACTTAGTCCACAATAAATTGTAATCTATATTGCATTGTAAAGAACCTACTGTCGATTTTATAAAATTATTTTATAATGGCTTGCATTAAAGTCTCAAATTCAAAAGTCAAGTCTCGTGCTTCAATTGTGCTCTAAGCAGAAACATTCATTTTGAAAACACCCCTGTCTTATCAAAGAACTTTATATAGAACATTTTATATGCTGGGCCCTTCTGCTTGTGCAGTAAGAAAACTTTTCAAGTGCACTTGTGATGTTAGGCTGTATAAGGGTGTTAACTTTGGTCAAAAATCGGACTGTTCCTTCTTTAATCGGATTTTTTCAACTATTGATTTTCAATACTTAGAGATATTCCAATACAAAACCTATCTAAGAACATTCTCAGACGCAATGTACATTTGCATGAAAAAAAAATAAATAAAAAAAATTAAAAAAAAATAAAAAAAGAAGAAACGCCCAGCCGTTTCAGATTCCACAGAGAACGAACCCAAACACAGAGTTATGTATAAGTAGAAATATATAAATAAAATCACAGCACGAATTTTGTAACATAAAAGCTGCTCAAATAAAAGATAGAGACGGCCTCGTTTCGTAAATCGGAGATATTATAATCTATGGAATATATAAAAAGTTGTAAGCCATGGTACCCCCCACCCCCGAAAAAAGCCTTTGGCAGACGTACAAAAAAATGCACACACAACTTTTCACTTTTATATAATAGATGGTATACAGTTCATATTTTTAATAGGAGGCTGATATAGATGAAGAGAGAGACGTGAAATGGACAGTTCTTTTTATACACTGATGAGAAATACATTATCATGGAGACAGACAGTTACACTTTTAGAGGATGTTATATATAATGTTCATTTACAAATACGATAGACAAAATCCCATTATCTTCCAGTGGATGCCAACAAAGACAAAGGCTTACTTATAACATGATATTTATTCTTCCAATCGGATGAGATGATGATCAGGAATTCAATTGCCTTGCAGAATTACATTGTCTTGTCTCCCTTTCTTTCACTTCCAGAAAAGCTTTAGCTAACTCTCCTCTGATTGTTCCGAACTTGACTGACTGAACCGACTCATTTCGCACCCTCTTAACTGAATATATTTAATCTATCTTTCTTTGTGACGTCAGAAACGTGCTCAACCATGTGAGAGTCCCTCATATGGATTCTACATATTACTCATGTCTCCACACGCCTTTGCAACAGAAAGAAAATTTCTCAATCCATTGTCTATTATTCCTAACTGATCTATCTTAGTTTTATAATTATTTCTACTATAATGGCAATTCACTAAATTTCCGAGATCGCATCTAGATAGCAGTATGTATTCACTTTTAACTTGATTATGGGGTTCAATTCTAACCTTTTCCTTTAATATATATATATATATATATGATAGCGTGTGTGTTATTTTCTTTGTCACACTTACATCCGGGTAATTTAATTGTTATGTACTTCCATTTCTTGTCATAAATAATTTTACCAAGAATTCTTCATAAGTTTTGGTTTCGGTTATAGCTGAGGGCACTCAAATTATACATATATTGTTTTCATAAGTTTATTCCGGTTTCAATTCAAGCTAATGCACTCAAGTCATATGGATATTTTATTTTTGAAATCACTTTATAATATATATATATATATATATATATCAATAGAACATTAACTCTATAATGATATATACAAAATCTGCAAGAATTAAAATATATTTAAGCGTACTTCATGACCGAGCTTTGCCAGGTGTTCGTGCTAGCTTAGATAAATACTTTTGCAGTTTTAACAAAAAACTACAAGAATATCATCTGAACATCTACAGAATGCCAACATCAATATCTTACATATGAAAGAGTCCTCTGTGGAATTTCCACAGGTCCTGCTAGCAAATATTTTCAAACTTATTTATGTTCTTATAATTACTGGGATCTGTCCCCTTCCACATATAGCACTTGAGGATAAGGATTAATGAATGCACGTTGGCCATCAGGACAACAGTGTAGTAATTATTAGTCATAGAAATTGGGTGTAATTTGATTTAAAGGGTCGACTCAACAAGAACTTGTTTACATTGGACTTGAAAATGATCCTATTGTAGTCAGCCGAAAAGGAGGCCAGCAGAACAGAATTCTACAGGTGGGCAGTTCTTGGAAAGCTTTGTCTATGGAATCTGTTTAGATTTAGGCACAGATAGAGACTGGGGAAAATCGTATATAATGGTTGTAGCTAGTCAGTTGTTTTGTGAAAGTGACGAAGTGAAACCATAGATTAAAGCTCAGATGAGCGCTTGCCATGAAAATAACAATAGAGTAGAGATAGGCTAGCAACATTCCTTCTGTGAGAAAGTGGTTGCAGAGCAGAGAAAAAGGCATCACCTACTAGATTTTGAATTCGATTTTGAATTCTGTCCCGGCAGGCTAGGGTGCTCCAAGCAACACCTGACCAGATGTGGCAACAGTACTCCAACTTGGCTCTTATACAGGTAGAGAATTTGCATCAGCAGAGAGATATCTACTGAAACGGTAGAACGATCAAACTATTTCAGCAATCTTGGCAAACCTCCAACAAGATACACCTTAAGGTCGGAGGTTAAATTGACTGAAAGGTTGTGAAAATAATGCTAAAGATGAGAACAAAATAAAAATATGAACATGAAAAAATTTGTAATATTTTTATTCATTTGATTTTGCCCCCCCCCCTTTTTTTTTTTAATTGATTTGTAAATTTTAAGTCTGTATATTAATATAATAGCTTTTGTGTTATTTTCTGTGTCACGTTTACATCCAGGTCGTTTGTTATGTACTTCCATTTCTTGTCATGAATAATTTTACAAAGAATTCTTCATAAGTTTTCGTTTTGGTTTCGATTATAGCTGATGACACTTAAGTCATCTATTTTTTTTTAATAAATAATTTCATCAAGAATTCTTCATAAGTTTAGGTTTCAAGGAACTCAAGTTATATATATATATATATATATATATATATATATATATATATATATATATATATATTAGTTTTCATTTCGATTTCGATTCAAGCTGATGCACCCAAGTCATATGGATATATTTTTTATTTTTAAAATCACAATTTTATAATATATAAAAACCGATAGAACATTATAATAATATATACGAAATCTGTAAGAATTAAAATATCATATTTAAGCGTACTTTACGACCAGGCTTTGCAGGGCGTTCGCGCTAGCTTAGATAAATACTTTTGCAGTTTTAACAAAAAAGCTACAATAATATCAGGGCGTCTTCATTTACACTGAACATCTACAGAATGCCAACATCAATATATTACATATGAAAGAGTCCCCTGTGGAATTTCTACAGGTCCCGCTAGTCTATATATTAATACGATAACGTGTTATTTTGCGTCACACTTACATCTTTTTGTTTCGAATGAATGTTGTTGAATTGTTACGACATTCCATTTCTTGTAATGGATAATTTTACCAAGAATTCTTCATAAGTTTGCACCCAAGTCATATGGATATATTTTTTTTTTATTTTTGAAATCACAAGTTTATAATATATAAGAATCAATATAAAATTGACTAATAATAGATATGAAATCTGCATAAATTAAAATATATTTAAGTATATTTAAATGCTGGGTTATGCCGTGCGTCCCTGCTATCTTAGATAAATACTTTTGCAGTTTTAAGAAAAGAGCTAAAATAATATCAGTGCATCTCCATTTACACTGAACATCTACAGAATGCCAACATCAATATATTACAAATGAAAGTCTGCTGTGGAATTTCCACAGGTCCCGTTAGTATATATAAATAATTAAAAAAAAAAAAAATGATTTTATTATTTACTAGCCTGGGTGTCCGGTGTTTACCGGGTGTTTGGAGGTGTGTTTTGAGCAAAAAAACAAAAAAAAACAAAAACAAAAAAAAGTGACGTCTTTGCCATTGCGTCCAACGCAAAACCAAAGTGGCGAAGGTTTAAATTAAGGCCAATCAATCGAAAAGAGGAGATGACTTTCAAAATATCAGCGAAAAAAGCAACCCCTCCTTGTAGAAAAGTGCCCAGTTGAGGGTGCAGGAATTGAGGTATTTAGCTAATTTTTTGACGTTTGCCGTCCGAAAGGTCGAGCTTCAAAACGATACCAATCTCATGAAAATACGTCGCTTCTGTCAAAAGTTTTAGGCAGATATAGGAACATACATTTAAACAGACTGAGATTTATATTATAGATTAATATTTGAAAAGATGAATATAAAAGTGGATTAAAAAAAAAGTTAATATCTGGTATAAAAGAGCTCTAAAAAGTTTAAAATGTGTATAAAAATAACTCAATACTAGTAAGACAAGGCAATACGAAACTGAGTTTAACCAAAATGAAATTGCCCAAGTAAAAAAAAATTTTTTTTTAATTAAAATCAACAAAAACGAAATATCCAACCAATCAAAATTCGTTTAACAAAAAACATGCATCTTACATTTCCTGCTAAATTCCACAGACAACCGCAGATCGAATTTCACACTTACCTAAAGAAAGAAACAAATAGGGAACGTAAATATGGATAAACAAAAACAAAAATACAATAAAATTTAAATTTAACAAAAAAGAAAAAAAAAAAATCAATTTTTTTTTAGAATTACAACTATATCAACTTTAGCAGACATGGGTTTAAAAAAAAAAAAAAAAAAAAAAAAAATAGCAAGACCTGTGGAAATTGCAAAGAGATTTAACAAATATCACGTTTGTGTATTCACTCTTTTGCGTTGCCCAGGAATAAATAAGGACCCCTGTATAATCTTGTTTCCAGCATTGAATCCTATATTTCTAGTTTTAGTATTACTTTTCTTATTATTTATTTATTTATTTATTTTAGTTTCATAATTTTCAAATTTCAAGTTAAAAATAAAACCTGGATGTCTGGCACAATACTGAAAAAAAAAAAAAAAAAAAAAAAATTTTAATACAAAAATTATGCACGGATTGCATTGTTGAAATTTGTTCAAGAAAAATTGATTTTGGTATAGGTCTTTGCTTTATATTATCCCCAGACATACATTTATATTACAGATTGTCACACAGTAATTTTCTTTGTCATTTGTTCCTATTTAAATATTAAACTCTTTGTTTCATGTATCTGCCAATTTTTTATATTTAAATAGATAATTCCATTTCTCATCTTCAGTGTCATTTTCACAATATTTCGATCGAACCTTCGACCTTCTGTAGATGTATCTTGTCAAACTCTGGAATATTTCTTGTACTCTGGAATTTGGACAGAATTTCGAACAAAACCCTTTTACCTCACAGGAGTAGCATACACTCGTTCCGTCAGCCATGACAATTTGTAATAGAATTTTTCGGTCAACCACACCAAGAATTGAAAGGTCACTTTTACAACTGATTTGTCCAAGTACTAGCCCCTATCCAGACATGGCTGACAGAACGAGAGCATGCTAACCTTATGAAGTAAATAAAGGGTTGTTCAAAATTCTATCCAAATTACTGAGTTCGACAAGATACACCTTAAGAAGGTCGGAAGTTACATCGACCGAAACGTTGTGAAAATTGCACTAAAGATGAAAACAGTAGTCTGAAGAATCCAAATACCAATCCCCAATCCTTATCTAAAAAATTCAGAAACATATGATGCCAGCTCATTCCAATATTTAGGAATTTGAAAATAATATCTTCAGATTTTACAGTAACTTGCCTCGCAGATGGACATCATAAAAACTCAGAATTCCTGAAACTTTCAGCATGTAACTCCAAGCGGTTGCCAATTTAAAGCATTTTCCATGAATCGCATGAGATGTTGCTCAAGTGACATTTTAACAATTATATTTTCTTGAATATTTTTAGTTTGGAACATGATGTGACCCTGAGATTTCACTCGGGTAATTTTTTTTTTAACCCAAGGAATCCAAAAATGCCATCAAATTTGTTTAGAAATGAAAGCTTCAATGTGATTTTATCAGATTTTGAAATTGTTCACATATACACAAAGAAATGAGGCAAAAGTGATGCAAATAATGAAATACCTGTGAACTAAAAAATGGTAAAAAAGAAATTATTTTGTTCACTCATAATGTGAATTCAAAATTGTTTTTTTTTTTTTTTTTTTTTTTCAATGGTTCAAAAATACCCCACTAAGAGAAACAACTAGTCAGAGTATGCACGATGAATAGCGTGTGGGTAAAAGTCCAAACGTTTGTGTTTATTAGCTGTTCTCTCACCCAAAAATAATCTTGAGAAAGGATTCAACCCTTTCTTTTTGAAAAAAAGAAAAAAAAAAAAAAAAAAAAGAAAAAGAAAAAAAAATGGTATTCTCAAAACATTAAAGACTTTGGTTGTTTCAAACAGTTCATATTTACCGCTTTGTATTTGTAAATCTATTTATTTTTCAAAACTAAACAAAAGAAAAACAAAAAAACTTGTTCATTTATCCATACATCAATTCACTTCAATACCAGGTTCCCAGCATTGCTATAACCTTATACTCCTCCATATTTATTTACCATTAATGCTTCAAGCAAACTAACCTTCCCCTTATATATATATATATACACACACACACACACACACACACTGACTGTACATACCCGGCATTCCCAGGCTGCAACATTGGCAGGTGGCGAGTTTAGTCCCATCTATAATATCTCACCTGTCTGTTTAAATGTATGTATGTATGTCTGTCTGTCTGCTTAAAACTTGACAGAGGCGACGGGTTTTCACAAGATCAGTTTCATTTTCAAGTCGACCATTTGGATAACAAATATCGAAAAATTGGCTAAAACATTAATTCCTTCACTGTAACCTGGGCACGTTTCTACAGGGAGGGGTTGCTTTTTTCGACAATATTTTCGAACGTTATTGCCTCTTTTCGATTGTCTAGCCTTAATTTAAACCTACGTCACTTCTGGTTTGGTGAAGGGCACAACAGCAAAAATGTCACTTTTTTTTTTTTCACTTTTCCTCCTTTGCAGTACAGGTCCGAACCTGCCTACTACCACTTTTTTTTTTTTATTCAACACACACCTCCAAACACCCGGACAATGCTGGGCACCCAGGCTAGTACTATATAAAGTACACCGAATATCTTAACTTAATACAATTTTTCTGAAAGTAAAACACATGTTGGATTTATGGAGGCATAAAATACATCAATTTTCGTTTATGGAAATTGAACAAATAGCTTAAAGGGGAACTAACTCTCACAGAAATAAACTTATTTCCGTTTTTAAACACAACTGGTGTAGTCTGATAACCGAATATAAATTAAATTAAAAATAAATTAATAATCAACTTTAAGAATGAAGACAATTTTATTACAACAAATAATTAATAACATGGTGCTAATTATTAAAATAAATTTTCTTTAATGTAAAATGCAAATGGCGTTATTCCTTGAATGTAGATTTCCTCTGAATACACACACACATTATATATATATATATATATATATATATATATATATATATATATATATATCGAGCGGCGGTATTTCGGACGATGTCAAAACATCGTTAAATTCACTACTCGTTCAGCGGCCACCAATAGCGTAATGGTTAGGAGCCTTGACTGCCATACAGACAGTCGGGTTTCAATCCTGGCTTGAGGTGGTTGCCTGTCTAGCCGCACTGATGAGCTGTGAAACAGCGAAACAGTACTGTATGTGGATGACTATATATATATATATATATATATATATATATATATAGGAATGGAGTATGAATGTGCAAATGCCCGCTTTCAATATAAAAATTTGTGAAACAATATAACTTTTATGCATATTAATCAAATTGTGAACAAAACAAGTGAAGTATGCATGGTCCCCCGTGAGTGCACAGTGAATGAAGCATAAGAAAAAAAAATTACTAAGTTCAGCATTTGCCCCCTCCTCATTTAGCCCCAAGAGTCCCCCAGGGGACGTCAAATCCTGATGAAAATGAACAAATGGTGCAGTTTTAGGCTTTAAGTTCTGCACCACGCAAAAAAAAAAAAAAAAAAATTACTAAGTCCATCATTGCCCTCTCCCCCATTTAGCCTCCACAAAATCCCCAAGGCCTTAACATATTTAAATTTGAGTTCAGCACCATGCAAAACTACAAAATACTACTAACACAGAAAATTTTGGACAACTACGATAGAATAGGCCAAAATAGAGTGCTTTTATTAGCCCTAAAAGAGCTCCCGGGGCACACCCAAGAGTTATCGCGAAGTATAGGCAAATAAAATTATATAGAAATCAGTTAGTTACAACTTTTCAGAAAGTTTTATAAAAAAAAAATCCAAGGCGTCAATTTCTTTTTTGATAAGCACAAAAGTCTCAATTTTAGCCATTTTCACCTGAAAGGAACCCTTAGGTGGCAACTGGAGCTTTGCCGGAAAATCTGTTCTGTTACATTTTTACTCATACCATGTTTAATGTTTGTGCAAAATTTCAAAAATTCCTACGTTGTAGTTATTGAGAAAAGTGTGGACAAACGAACGGACAAGGGTGAATTTACAGGTCCGTCCTCCTTTAGTTGGGAGAACCAAAAAAACAGAGAAACATGGCCTTATTAGGATACAAGATTCAAGTAAGCAATGACACCCGGACGGTCCACAGTGTGTGTGTGTGTGTGTATATATATATATATATATATATATATATATATATATAGGAACAAACTATCGTTTACGTAAGGTTTGATAATAAAGATTAAAATAAAAATATACTAAGTGACAAAACTGATGCAAACCAGTTCTGTTTGGAAAATTAATTGTACCTTTCCTGGGACGAGTATTATACTATATAGTCCAGGTTATGTACATAGTCACAAGATAAAAAAAAATTCAACAGGGTTTATATAATAGTACTCAATAGTAAATAGAGCTATTTATATATTTATACAAATCTACAAAAAGAACAACAAAAAAAATGGACATGACATTTCGATCTTTTGTAATTAAAATAGAGACAGGAAAGAAAAAGGGGAAAGTAAAGCAGAGGACAGAGAGGGAGAAAGAAGAAAAAAAGGGAGAAAGAAGAAAAATGAGAGAATAGATGGGTAGAGAGGGGGAAGGGGAAAAACGGAAAAGAGACAAAAAAAAGATACGTCTATATGTACATTTAATCAGAACAAACACTTCCTAGGATAACTATCATATTCACGCGTGTGGCAATCATTCGATTCGATGCTTCCGTTCCGTCTCGAAAGACATAGGATACCCTTTGTAAGGGCAGCTGCGCATGTAATTGCGAGGCAAAGGTTGCGCAATTCCAACCACACATTTGATTCGACACTGAGTCCAGTGACAAGGAGAAGTCCAAGACGACTGGAAACAATGCCGAGATAAGCAGAGAGCACATACAGCACCTGGAAGTCACTAATGGTCACCCATTTAGTACTGACCAGGTTCAACGTTGCTTAAATTCGGTGATCCAGCGGGAAACGGTGTGTCAATGTGATTATACCGTACATAATTATTAGGCAATCACAAACAGAACCAGATTAAATTCTTTACATCTCACAGAATTTGTATATTTCTTTCATCGGATGGAGCAATCCAAGAATTGTTTCAGATTCCAGAGATCCGATATTTTTGCACCTTTTTTTTCTTTTTCTTTTTTTTATAATTGCTATCAGTTTATGAGCAGCTGCAAGGCTAGTTTTAACCCCGTCCTCGTATAACCTAACTTAGTATGGAAGATTTAAAAAAAAAAAAAAAAAAAAAAAAAGAAAAAAAGTCGAATAGCAGAAGGATGCGCGTGCGGCACGCATTCACAATGTCAAGTGTTATCAGGTATAAAACTTGTCAAGCGAAACAACGGGCGGTGTTTCAGCTTGCATTGTCGTCGTCGTCGTCGTTCGCCAATGCTTTCAACCCAGTTCAGTATTCATGCGTGTGGACTGGGAGATTTCTTTGTGACACGGTTCTCGTGCAAAATGGTGAGGACGGTGGTGAGATGAGGGTGGGGGTTTTTAGTTGACGCAAGATCTATTGCGAAGTCACTAAGTAAAAGATGCTGCACAAACATCATCTTCGTCCTTGCATGTGATCTAAGTGGATTTTTCGGTAGGCGGAAGGTTGGTGGGGAGGGTCGGGCACTTTTACTGCAGAATGATTGGACTGAATGCACCTACGTGACTCCTGATGCAATTCTCGACGTATATACTTTAGCATAATGGTAAAGTGTATTCGCTAATGGGTCAGAAGACTAGGGTTCAATCTTCGGTAGAGTAATAAAAAAAAAAAAAAATTAAAAAAAATAAATAAAAGTCGAGCATAATCGATCCCCCTCTACGAGTAAAAAATTTACTTTCACAATGACTAATGTTTGTGCAAAAAAATTTTTAAATCCAAGGCGTTGTTATCAAGAAAAGGAGCAAACAAACGAATGGACGAACAATTTGGTAGCAATTTTACCTCTATAATGCCCCCCCCCCCTAGGGGGGCAACCAGAATTATCTCGGAAATTCTGTTCTGGCAAATATTTACTTTCACCATGACTGATGTTTGTGCAAAAATTTCAAAAAATTCAAGGCGTTGTCATTGAGAAAAGTGCAAACAAACGAATAGGAGTGAATTACTAAAGCCTAGATCGGGGGAGGGGAGGGTCCAAAAAAAAAAAAAAATGGTACCTTGTTAAACATTCAGCATGTGAGGATCAAGGGTAAGTGGAGCAATCTTGAGGAGTGGTGCCCTTCCCTACATCTCAATGTAGTTAAAGACTAAAACAAAAACACAACAAAACATGGTATTTGATACCCTCTTGCAAGGATTCAGCATTATAAGGCCAGAATCAAGAGTAAGTGGTGCAACTATGAGAAAAGGAATGACGCCTTTTCCTATATCTTGGTGGAGAAGTTAATGAAAATGGAAGCCTTCGGGTCACCCTTGACTATGATCGACCATTTTACTTAATACTGAAATAAAATATCTCCTTTCACCACCTACGCTCAGATCCTCATTTTGCTTCAGTATAAATGAATGGTTTTCTCCTTAAGAAATTCCTTTTACAACAGATTGAATGTAAGTTTTCCATATTAGATATTGCTGGGAAACTAGTCGGATCATTCTACCATTTCGGAAAATACCCGACTCCTAACCCAAACTCCTGATGGATTTCTAATTTTATAGGAGTGTGATACGTCCTAAAATAGAGCATGGTGCCATAGAGAACTTTTTTTCTTTTTTTGTTTTTTTATGTAGGGGGGGGGGTCACCATATATCAAGGCCTGGAGGCCACTCAGAGGTTGGACTAAAGAAATCACAAAAAATGTGTGTGAGAGCATCTGTTCCTTATAGACGTTTTTATTTCTTTTTTTTATTTATTTACTAGCAGGGAGACTCTACGTTGCCCGGGATTGAATGAGGATTATAAAATGTTTCAAACTTTCAATACTTTTATCATCGAAATTGATTTTTAATCAAATAGATGCGTTGTCTGCTCTAGTGGGAAAACCAACAATGATGCAACGGAAAGAAACTTTACATGCCTCCCCGCAATAGCACTGTAGAGAACCTTCAGTTGATTTTATAAAATTTTTATATAATAGCTTGAATTAAAGTTTAAAATGAAAAATAAAAGTCAAGTATCATGGTTCTATTGTGCTTTGAGTAGAAACATTCATTTCGAATACATCCATGTCATATCAAAGAACTTACTGTTGATTTGACAGTTTGTGCAGCGAGAAAATTCTAAAATGCACTTGTGATGTTTGGCTGTATCAGGGTGTTAACTTTGGTCAAAATCTGACCGTTCCTTTTCTAATTAGGATATTTTTTTTTTTATTGATTTTTTTTATGTTTATTGAGGGCATTCAGATACAAAACCTAAGAACCCTGCCAGACAATTCGTGTAAAAAAAAAAAACAAAAAAAAAAACTGTCGAGCCATTTCCTAAGGGAATGAACTCTCACAGATAAAGTGCCTTATATATATATATATATATATATATATATATACACACACACACAGAAGGGACGCTGCTAATCTCTATTCCATGTCTGAATTTTTAGATGAAGATTGAGTAATATTTTCATCGAGTGGTATTTTCACGATGCTTCGGCCAATGTAACCTTTGACCTTCAGATACATCTTGTCTGACATTGAATTTTCAATGCGGCCCTTTGTCATTGGAATTAGGATGCTCTCATTTCGTCGACCTAATGGAAGTCTTAAGTAATTTGCAATGGCATTCTTAGTATCGTCTGCACTCAACCTTCAGAAGAACATTACATCTAGCTACATATTACTTAGTATTTTTATCCATTACACCATTTTCCGGCGGGTTCAGTGTGAAATTCCAGCTAGATTTCTAAGTTCAAAGATTCCAGAGTTTGAGAAGTTACACCTGAAAAAGGTCAGAGGTTACACCGACCGAAACGACGAATCCAACCAACACAAATGATGATTTCATAAAAAGAAAAAGATACATAGAGGTCTAATAATTTGAGACTATAAAAGAAAAACTGAAGTTATCGATGGATATTCATAATGTCTATTAATATATGAGAATGGAAATAGTATTCCGAGGAGATAGTTAAAAAAAACAAAAAACACCAAGTTATACAATCATGGTAAAAATTATGGAACACCTATAAAAACCTTAGATAATCGTTTAAACCTACGCATTAAAATGTTAAGAATTGTACATTGAATAGTTGAGACCATATTTAGCAGTAAATCTTTGAAAAGCGTATCCCTTGCAGATGAGAAGAAAATTTCTTCAGAACTTGCGGAGAATGCAAACAAAAACATCAGCTCAAATAGTGAGAAGAGGGTTATTAGAATCGGGATACTTGTCCCCCCCCCAAAAAAAAAAAAAAAAGATTGGAATTTAAAAATAAATAAATATAATTGGACATTTAATGATTGGACCAAAATTGTTTGGTTTGACGAAAGTAACTTAGAGGTAAGTAACAGCTATTTCTTAAAGTTTGAAAAGGAACAATTAAAATTTTTATGTGAATACACATCCATAATATCTATTCAAAAATTGTAGCAAATTTACATTTTTTTTTCATCAGATTTTTGGCAACCCTGGAGCAATTTATGTTCGCCGTAGAGAAAGCGGCATTTCATCCTACTGTCAAATTTAGAGAAGGAGGCGTAATGGTTTGTGACTGCATGGATTCTTCAGATACTTAACTGTTGTACAAATGTGAGGGCAGAATGAAGTCCAAAATTTATACTAACATGCTGGACCAGGTTTAATCAAACCCATTTGATCAAAATATTTAATAAAAGATGTAATCTTCCAAGACAATGCCCATGCCATACGCCAAAAGTTTCAATGGGTTGGTTAGAGAAAGGGATTACAGTAATGAAGTAACCTTCAATCCCCAGACCTAAATCCCATTGAAACATTGTAGTCCCATCTAGGGAAAAGAGTGTAAATACACAAGTGTTCATAAAGAATTAGAGGCTAAAATATATGAAGAGTGGCAGAAAGCCAATGATATGCAAAAACGAATAAAAGCTGTTATAAAGAGGTAAAAATAAGACATGCCGAATATATAATATATAATAGCTTGAATCATAATTTTGATTTTTTGTTGATGCTCCATAATTTGGACCATGGCTGCAGGTTCAGCGTTTCAGCTTTATTGTTAGACTTCTGGATAAATGAATTGAACAAAATAAAATACAATGTTTGAAAATATTTGTTGAAAAGAAATGTATGACATTGTTTTATTTCAGAACGAAAAAAGTCGTTGGAAATTCAAAAGGTCATAGTGAAGAAAGATTTTTTTTTTTTTTTTCACAAGTGCAATTTCAAATATTTCAACGGTTTTTTCGTTTGGAAATTGATCCTTTTCACAAGTATAATTTCAAATATTGTACTGGTGTTTTATTTTCTTTAATTCATTCACCCAGAAGAAGTCTTACCATAAAGATAAAACATTGGACATAAGCCCCCCCCCTTTTTTTTAATATATATATATATATATATATATATATATACATCAGTTTTGAACTCACTATAATATATTAGTTTCAATATAAGAATCGATAGAGAATTTTCTCTATAATAAATAAGTAATCTGCAGGAATTAAAATATTATATTTAAGCCTATATTACGACCGGGCAACGCCGGGCAGCATGCTAGTATATACTTAAAATTAAGAAAGATAAGTCATTAAAAAACAAAACGAAGAAAAATCTGCCAAAACTAAATCGATTCCGAAGACTGTCAAGCCACCCACGTTAAAAAAAGACAAAAAATAATAAGTCAAGTGCAGGACGTTTTACATTCCGCATAGAAAAACCAGATGAAATTAATTTTGTGCATGATAGAGATAAGCCGATCAAATCTGACAAAATGGTTCAGAGATAAACGAGTGAGAGAGTGGTGAGGGGTACAGCATCCCCTTAAGCCATCCAGGTTGGCATTTAGTTACATATTTCTTCATCATTTTTCTATTATACAAATCTCAGTTTTTCGTTTATGTGTGTGTTCGTATGTCCGCTAAAAACTTCCGTCATCCACATCGTACACACGAATTCAGCATCGTTACAAAGAGTGATCTCTCGGACAAAAAATATTGAAAAATTGTAAAAAAAAACAAAATCGTACATTATTTTGTGTAGAAATTTTTATTTTGTTTGAAGTGGGGGATCAGATAAAAACCTTGCTTTTGACACACTTTGCAAACAGCATATGTGCTAACTGTAGTTATGTTCTTTCGTTTTAAATAGCTAAATTTGCGAGGATATAACATCCGTGTCCTGAGCCCATCAATAAAGCATTCGCTTACTTACTTTAGTTATGCGTGCTTGCACCGACATGCGTCAAATTTTTTTCTTTACAAAATTTTGCTTTCGCTTTTTGCCGATGACATCCAAGTCCTTTTTTTTTTGGGGGGGGGGGGGCATTTTTACGATCAGGCAACGTCATCCTCGCCCTTATTGTCACAGTTTTATTCCCCCCGCCCCGTCATAATTTATTTTGATTTTTTTTTTTTAACGACCGGGAACGCATGGCACCTCCCTGCTAGTCTTTAATATAAACGGCAGTTATCTGTATGTATGAATGTCCGACTAAAAATACAAACGACAAAACAAACATCCAAAAAATTGGTATTTTCTCTATTAGCATTGCCCCGGATGACTAATATATAAAAGTTAGAAAAAAAACAGAAACAATTATTCTTTGACACTAAAGTGATTCGTTAAAACTGCATGTATGTGAGGCGATTTTCCATCCAGATTATGTACTAAGTACTAACTAAAGGAAAATAATTCCGATTTTTTTTTTTAATCAAAGAATTCCCTTATGCCGACTCATTCTGAGAGGAATCTATATAAAAGTTGTCTGTGTGCATGTCCAGAGATTAGAGAGAGAGAGAGAGAGAGGGAAGGAGTTGGGTGGAGAGGGAAAGGGAAACCGATGTAAGAGTAAAAAGACACAGATTTTAATAGAAATTTGTTACGCGTTTATCCCGGGCAGTAGCCCTACTAGTCATTCCATAAATCTCCTATAAGATTGAACTTGTGTGTGTGTGTGTGTGGAAGGGTCTCTACCAAACTACTGTCAATTGTTGGTCTGTAGACTATAAACTTCATATCAAGGAGATTCGGGCATGTGAAACAAATTCGATTTGGTTTTTAGCTGGTAAAAATAATTGTTACGGTCAAAATCGACCAATCGAAGCTTGGCAAGTGTAAGTAGACTTAAAGTGCTTCTCTACGCATGCACAAATATACAGTTATAAGTCACATTTGTTAATTTATAAAGTTTAGATAAGCTGGAAATCTAAATGTTTTGGTTTGGATTCTAGCTGGAGGCACACTAGTCATTTTTTAACTTGAAACTATATATTGGGTACAATATAATAATCAATGGAGAATTACCTCTATGATAATAAATATGAAATCTTCAGGAATTAAAATATATTTAAGCATATTCTACAATGAAACAATACTAGGCGGCCATCTAGTAATTAAAATATTGTTTTCCTGTTTTGAATTTGTTTTTAGCATTATAAAAAAATAGGAACTTTATGATTTTTTTTTCTTTTTAAATAAAATGTGTTTTTTGTATTATTGAAATTATATTTTAAAAAATCTTAAAAGAATAGATGCGGATTTCATACAAAATATTGCTGAAGAAATTTTATAAAACTCTGAAACACCAGAGAACTCCTAAAAGGTACATTTATAAAAATTTTCTGCACTAGTTCCTCGCAACGTTTTTTTTTTTTTTTAATAAAAATGTACAAAACATTAACATATGGTCCGAAAAACACTCATCTATCTGAAACCACTATCAATAATTTCCCCCACTCTTCATCTATGCCTAAACCTAAACCTAAATTCCATGACCAAAGCTGCTTTCTCAGAACTGCACGCCTGTGGAACTCTTCCCTTTTTCTGCTTTCCAACTGACTACAATTTGGTGGTCTTCAAGTCCAACGTAAACAAGTTCTTGATGAGCCATCCCCTTAAGTAATTCAATTTACCAAATTTCCACTATTAATGATTACTACGATATCGTCTCATTGACTATTGTACATTTGTTAACTTATCCTCGAGTGGCCTCCGGGCCTTGATAAGTGGTGACTCCTTTGTAAAATAAATATGTGTGTTTTTACTATTTCAATTTCGGGGATTTGTTTAAATCATTACAAATTGTTTCAATCGACAGAACACAATTATCCTACCGATCTATTATCTTTAATTTCAATTTAAACTATAGATATAATCTATATTTCTCCCTCCTCCCTTTTCTTTTCCTCTCACTCCCCCTCTATATCCACCACTTCAAGTCTTGTCTTTTTTATACTCATATGTAATTCAAAAGAATCTCTGTCTTCCAATTTATTTTGGCTTAGATTGTCTGACGAGATCGGCAGCATAATTTTATTGTCCTATCGATTGAAACAACTTGTAATGATTGATTTAAGCAAATAACCTCCGAGGTTTAAATAATAAAAACATTTAGCTTTAACGTATTGAGCACTTTTTTCCCTCCTTTTTTTTTTTAACCAAATATACCTCCTAATATATATATATATATATATTACAAAATTTCGTTGTAATTCAAAGACTTGCATTTTTTTTTTTATTTTTTGTAACTTGTTTATTTCATCAGTTACAAAAAAGAAAAAGGTAAGTCTGAATTTCAAAATTTTGTACAATATATGCTCTGCACCTATTAAATATATACATTGAGCTTCACTCGAAATTAACGGTGATTCAGTTTTTATCATAAGTCTCAACTCGTTAAACGAAAACGGTATATATTGAAATTAACAATATTTCAAAAATAAACATATTTACGTTAATTTGAATACAGATTTTTACCTAAAACAGGAAGTCTGATTTAGTAACCGGAACATTTTTTTTTTTTATCTGCGAATTTTTCATCTGGCACCGTTTCTAGCAGACTTCAAGAAGCCTGCCATTCTGATTCACCCATGTGACCTTTTGGCCATACGATTATGGCTATAAGCGATCTTCATTTCCAAAATCGGAATCGACATTTATAACAGATTGGAACAATAGCGGATATGACCTTATACAAATGAAGTATGCATTGTTTGCGGGGAGGGAGAGAGTAATGTATCTGTTATGTTGTCAGGAAACGATACTCCCGGGCATTACCTCCTTCTCCAATAGAATTATTATTGCTATCATCTCTTTTTTTTTTTTTTTGGAGAAATTTTTCCATGATTAAGGATGAATTGAATCTAACATTGAACAAAAAAAAAAAAATTGTTTTTTTGTGTGTGTGTGTGTGTGTATTGATATTCAGATTAAAAACACTTTTTCTATTTATTTAAAAAGAAAAAAAACATGGGTCGTTAAATTGCATTCACTAGCAAAAATCTAGCTAATTTGCATATTCTTTTAAACATTCATTTTAATTAATTCCCTATTAGTTTTTTCGGTTTTCTCATCTTTAGTTAACTATTACGTGTAATAATATTCATGCAGATATTCTACATGATTTATACTTGCGTAAAAAAGTTATAGTAAACACGAACCTCCTCCTCCTCTCTCTCACACATATATATGTTTAAAAAATTTTCCTACCAAACTGTCAGTTTTTAGTTTACAGACATGAAACTTAATATATAAGGTATTCGAATCAATGCAAACCTTTATAGTTGAGTTTTAGCTGGAGAAAATGCGCAAAAGTGTCAAAATTTAAAAAATGGAAGTTACCAGGTGAAGGTTGAATGAATATGCACGCGTAACGTAACAGCTATTGGGTAATGTTTTAATTTTTAGCCTTGCAGGAAACAGGTTTTCATAGGTCAGGCATTAACATCAAAGGAAAAAGTAAATCGTAAGCTAAAGTTTTGGTTTCAATTCTCGGTGGTGGTGCACACGCTATTTTTTTTTTTTTTTTTTTTTTTTTTTTAACTTTAAATCATTACCCTATATTAGGACCAATAAAATATAAATATGAAATCTGCATTAATTAAAATATATTTAAGCGTATTTTATGACTGGGCACTGCCGGGCGGCCTGTTAGTAAAATAATAAAGTTTAGCTTGGAGGTTAGGAGGTGCCTTTTAACTTGAAACCATTACTTTAGATAACATTTGATTGCACATAACACACAATGGAGAAGGAAACTATCTTCAATCAAGTGAAAGCCAAAATTTCAAGTAATCATCACTATACAGTTGGTACATTTGTGTTTTAAATAAAGTTATACAATTATTGTCATCGCCTTTTTTCTTTTTTTTCTTTTTTTTTAGAAATTTACTAGCCTGGGTGTCTGGCGTTGCCCGGGTGTTTGGAGGTGTGTGTTGAGCAAGAAAAAAAAAAAAAAGTGGTAGTAGGTAGGCAGGCAGGCAGTCAGGCTTGAACCCGTACTGCGAAGTAGGAAAAAAAAAAAAAAAAAAAAAAAAAGTGACGTCTTTGCTGTTGCGTCCATTGCCAAACCGGAAGTGGCGAAGGTTTAAATTTAGGCTAGTCAATCGAAAAGAGCGGATGACTTTTTAAAATATCGGCGAAAAAAGCGACCCCTCCCTGTAGAAAAGTGCCCAGTTGAGAGTGAAGGAATTAATGTTTTTAGCCAATTTTTCGATATTTGTCATCAGAAGGGTCAAGTTTCAAAACAATATCAATCTCGTAAAAATCCGTTACCTCTGTTGAAAGTTTTATACAAACATACATTTAAACAGACAGGTGAGATTTATATTATAGATAATTAAGGGTGAATTGAATCTAACATTGAACAAAATAATACATCAAAAAGGATTTTTATCATATTCAGTATGTATTGTCTTTTCTTTTTAAATTTCTCCAATTAAAAACTTAATTTACAAGACCTAAATATCTACAAAGAATATGTTATTATAAACAAGATGGACGATACAAAGCATAAAAACGCTTACCAAGGTTTATGGTATTAGTGTTGGGACGATTAATCTGAATCAGAACAATCAGAACTTTCGGGGATATCGGAAAAATTTATGCATATTTTCTAATGCCAAAAAACGCTTCTTTAAATTGTCTTTTATTTGATTTTGTTTAAAACACAATCTTCCACTGTTGCTAGTAATAATAAAATATTTGATTTTTAAACTACCAGTAAAGCTAAATTCTATAAATCATCTCCTACAAGTATATTTCTAGGTTTAGGAACATCTCTACACATTTAACGCATATTTTTACAGTAATCAGGGGAAAAAAATAACAAATCTTTAGTTAAATATTTAGAGATTTATAAAGAATCAGAATCTTTAATTGTATCGGAATCAGGAAAAATATTGGAATCTTCCCATATCACTAGTATTTATTAATAAAAATAACTTTGGTTATAAAAATTTTTTCCATTAAAAACTTCCAATTACAGCGTGTTGGGTATCATTCCATAGAACACTAGTGTGCCACAGCACGGTGGTCAGGAATGGTATCAGCAGCAAGGTTCTTGACATTAGGTCTTTTCTTTCTGATCAAAGTTGTTCAAGATCTTAGATAAACAATCTCAAATCTGGCTCATATCATAGCAATCCCTTATGTTTTTATGGTAATTTGCTATATTTTGGACATAAAAGAAAAAAATTCAATCAGGGTTCACCATGCTACAATCTTGTCGAATCAATTGTATACAAAGAATCCGACAGAAATGCTATTTCAAAGTTAAACAGAGTCCGACAGCATCATTTGAAGCATCTATTAATATAATATAAAGGGTAGTTATCCCCCCCCCCTTTTTTTTATTTTACTTTTGTTAGTTTGAAGAGATCAAGGGGCTCCTTTCTGGGGCTAACACTTGATTCTATTATAGTTTAAATTTATATCAGATAGCTCTTTTAAGAATAGACACGGTTCCCTTTAGTGCTGCTATCTGTATTTCCTTACAGCTTAGTTTTCCAGGGATTGCTTCTAAGTATTTTTGAAGGTTCTTTTTTATTAGGCCAGTTGCTCCTGTCACAACTGGTATAATGTTTATTTCTTTCAGAGACTATGCTGTTTTTTAGATCATTTTTTAGGTCCTGATATTTTGTTATCTGTGCATGTATGTATGTCCGACTAAGAAAAAACTACAAAAATACCCAAACATTGGTATTTTCTCCATGGAACTGGAAAAAAAATCAACGCTAATAATGTACTAGTTAAAGGGAAGTAATTCTGCCTTGAGTAATATATATAAGAAAGAGAGCGTGACAGGCAGAAAGCGTGAAAGAAAGTATAAAAGAAAAAAAAAAAAGAAAGAGACGAACACACAGAACGCAAAAAATGAAATACAAAAATAAAAAAAATTAAAAATAAAATCGATCAACAACAAAAGATACAAACAAAATGGCGCTTTTCTGTTTTCATCAACCCCAACCAATTCTTCGAGTGCCGAGTGACATTTACTACAAACCAAGTTGTTTCGCACCTCATTGCTATTAATATTCTTGCAAACTTCCACAGACTGTTACGCAAGAACCCCCACCCTCGACGGTGCTAGGCTTCCTAATCGGATGCAAAACAGCTTGGAACACTGCTGGGGTGGGAGGTGCACTAAAAATAAAACCCAAGATTTCTCTTTGGCATTTCACACCCACGACTTATGGGGTGAAGGCCAAGCCACCTCCCTGGCATGATTCCGCCTGGCTTTCTGCTCCATACAATCTCAAGGTTAATATTTACCTAAGTATCAAAAAAGCATTTATTTCATTGTCGGTTTTTCACTCTTGTAATTCTTCTCTCTCTCTCTCTCTACAGTCGACATCTAGCCTCTATCTCTCTCTCTCCCTCTCTACAGTCGACATCTAGCCTCTATCTCTCTCTCTCCCTCTCTACAGTCGACATCTAGCCTCTATCTCTCTCTCTCCCTCTCTACAGTCGACATCTAGCCTCTACTCTCTACAGTCGACATCTAGCCTGTCTCTCTCTCTCTACAGTCGACATCTAGCCTGTCTCTCTCTACAGTCGACATCTAGCCTGTCTCTCTCTACAGTCGACATCTAGCCTGTCTCTAGAGTTGGCATCCAGCATCTTCTCGGTACCTTGTCTTTCTAATTGGCATTTAGTCTCCCTTCCTTGCTAATCTTTAAATCTCTCACTCCCATAGTACCTAGTTGTTCTCTTGTCAGACGTTAGTCCCATTCGCCACTTATCTCTTATGTCCGTCACCTAAAATATCACAACTTTAGACAGTAACATTATTCATCTTGTGCAACATTTGTTTTTAAATGTGACATTATGAATGAAACTATTTATATAGAAACGTATCTTACCTAAATGCTAGGTGGAAATCATTCCCCCCCCCCTTGCCAATGTGATGGAGCGCGACATTTTAATATTATCAACACACTTTAATATTATTTGAATTCTTCGGACTACTGTCCTTATCTTGAGTCATTTTCACAACGTTTCTATATGTTAAAACCGGAAGTTTACATACATAAGAAAAGAGAATGTCTATATTTTGAGAGTCTTTGCAGAGTAAAAAGAGATTCACACGCTGAGGTAATTAGGAAGTTTGAGGTCGATAATTTAAGGGTTCAAAATTATTCACGAGTATTAAAAAGTGTAATGAAAACTATATTTAATTGAAAGTTATTGTAATCAAAATAGGTAAGAATAACATTAGAAAAAAAAATGC
Organism: Euprymna scolopes; assembly: GCF_053919585.1. Taxonomy (NCBI): domain Eukaryota; kingdom Metazoa; phylum Mollusca; class Cephalopoda; order Sepiida; family Sepiolidae; genus Euprymna; species Euprymna scolopes. The sequence goes on along the minus strand of NC_136525.1, from coordinate 21,115,329 downwards.
GACGATAATTGCAGACGAATTGTATTAAGAAAAAAAAAAAAAAGTGTCATTGTGGGCATTTTGACCTCTTTAGCCCCTGGGGATACCGAATCCCAGTGTAAATGGATAACGGTGTAGTTTCAGGCCTTAACACATGTATATTCGAGTTGACCAGTGAAAACCACTATATAGTCAAACAAAGTTTTTGTTGAGAAATATGAAAAAAGCCACAAAAGGGCGTTTTTAGCACTAAAAGTCCTCGGGGGTGCAAACCAGAATTTTGCCAGGGTCATCCATACTGGATTTATATTCAGAACAATGGGTTCCACATTTTGGCCAAGTTTGAGAAAAATCTAATGGATGAATCAAAAGTTACGGGACAATATTTTACCTCTTGAGCTCTGGGAGCACAACGAGAATTTTTGCAAAGAAAATTTTTTTTATTGCGCACATCTATTTAATGAAATAGAATTTGTGGCAAAATTTCAGGAAAACCTAATGGATGGTTTTCTGGCAATCGTCCAGACTAACATAGGTCCCTCTCTGATAAATCGAGGGATCAAAAACCAAAGTAGCACAGAGGAGTCTGAAATTCGAGCCTCATTTTCAGTTTGGGATATGTTAGGTCATGTGATATTCGATCGATGGTATCCCAGCAGACAATTAACCCTTTGAATGGAACATGGATATTAATATGACCCAATTTTTTTTTTTTAGGCATAACCACCATAAGTTATTTTAACTTATTTTTTAAGTTAAACCCGAAACTTCCCCACTCGATTACAATAGTTATATTTGATTAAGAATTGCGATTACAATACATGAAGGTTAACATGACAAAAAAGAAGGAAAATAGGATGATTGTAGTGGAATTGGAATTAAAAAAGAAAAATTGTGACGTTAAAGTTTATTTGTTAAAATATATTTATATAAGGAATATTTCCGTTGAATTCAGGGATTTGGACAGAATTCCGAACAGAACCCTTACTTCAAATGGGTAGTTGGCTCTTGTTCCATCAACCACGACTAAATAAAAGATCTTGAGTAAATCGCAATTGTATTTTTAGTCGCCCACACTTAGAATTGAATCTTCAACCTTCAGGAAGAAGATCACTTTTACAACTGATTTTTTTCCAAGAACTCTAACCACTGCGCCATGGGTCCATCGAAATTCCAGAGTTTGACAGAAACATTTTTTAATTTGACAAGATATACCTGTAGAAGGTTGCAGGTTACATCGACCGAAATGTTGTGAAAATGAGAACAATAGTCCAAAGAATCTAAAGATGAATTATCAATCCTCATCTCAAAAAATGAGAAACGTGATAATCAGCACGCCTGAATATTATGAATGTAATGATCAGATTTTAATATAATTACCACGCGTTTCTTCATCTGAAAACTCATCAGTGTGGCGAAACATATACAATACATATTAGAATTTGTAAGTTGAAAAGACACTATACTGCAGAAGTTATTTTAAAATAAACATACATTTGAATAAAATAAATACGTATTAGATACGTTTGAAGCCAAAACAACGCATTCCCAACAAAAAAAAAAAAAAAAAAAAAAAAAATTTTGTTTGAAATTTATATTGAAACTTATAAATATATTTCGAAGATACACTTCATTATCAGCATGTTTTTCTTTTTTCTTATGTTGTTAGATCATAGAATCAGTAGAAGTCCGTTTGCTGTTTTTACGGTAGTCTTTTCAAATGTCGGAACGGTGCGTGGTCATGCAGAATTCACGTTTCAAACTCAACCAGCGCTTCTATCAAGGGACACAAATCCTAACGCAAACATCCATTTATTTTTTGTATTGGTTTCTTAATTTACAAATTCTAAATCAAATTAACATATTGTTTACATCGGGGGGGGGGGGAATACATACATATATAATATACATACATATATAATATATATATATATATATATATATATATATATACACGCACACACACATTCATACATACATAGAAACACCAAAAGTCCCCAAGATCTTATATTTAAATTTGAGTTCAGCACCATGCAAAACTGCTAAATAGACATACACAGAACATTTTGGACAAATATGGTAATATAGTCTCAAAAATGGAGTGTTTTTATTAACCTTAAAAGATCCCCTGGGCACATCCAAGAGTTATTGCGAAGTATAGACAAACAAAATTATATAGAAATCAGTTAGTTACAACTTTTCAGAAAGTTTTATAACCCCCCCCCCCCAAAAAAAAAACCCAGGGCATTAAATTTTTTTTAATAAGCACAAAAGTGTAAATTTTAGCATTTTAACACGAAAGGCACTCTTAGTGGTGCAACCGGAGTTTTACTGGAAAATCCGTTCTTACTCATGTTAATTTTTGTGCTAAATTTTTAAAAAATTCCAAGGCGTAGTTCATGAGAAAAGTGCAAACAAATGGACAAGGGTGAATTTACAGGTCCACCCTCCTTTTGTCAGAGGGTGGGAGGGGACCAAAAAAACAAAAGAAAAACAATGCTCTTGAAACTCATTTAGTTTTAAGCACAGATAGATAGCAAAGGAAATTGTTGATGTTTGCTGTAAACGTTTTATAGGGAGGAGAAACAGATTGGAGCTGAGTCGAGCACCTACCACAAAAGTAGCAAAGCAGAGACAGACTTGCAAAGTTTCTTCTGTAAGAAAGAGGAAGTAGGGAGGCGAAAGATCTTCGCCCACAAAATTTCAAAGACGGTTTTGTAAACCGTCAAGGCAGATAATGCCTAAAAGTCTCCTGAAACTCGATCAAGTAAGTAATTACAGGGTATCATATTCAGCTTTCTCAAAATTAATCCATTTAATTAAAAAAAAATAAATAAATGAATGCCATTTCTTTAAAAAGCACCTGCTGCAAAAAACACAAATACCATGTTGCACCTGGCGTACACAGAAGTCACCTGAGTAGGTCAGATGTGTGGGGAGAGGATGAAGTAAAACAAATGTGTTTTAAATAAAATTAGTCATTTTATTTATTTGCTAAATAAAGGATTAATTTTAAACTGAATACAGTAACACAATGCATTATATATATATATATATATATATATATATACACACACACATACATACACACACACACACACACATTAGTGTTGAGATGATTAAGCGAAAATCAAGTAAAATCGGAACTTTTTAAGGTACTGGAATCGTCGGAAATTGTTATCTACTTTCCGATACCAAAAACGATTCTTGTAATTGTTTATTATTATTTTTGTTTTTTGTTTAAAACTTAATTTTCCATTACTGCTACTAAAAATAAAATGCGGATTGATTTTAAGCTAGAAACAAAATATATAGATCACCCACACAAGTGTATTTTATGTTAAAAAAAAATATATCACATGGTTTTTTATGGTAATTAAAAAAAAAAAAAAAACTATAGTTAAATATTTAGTGATTTAAAAAAAAAAAATCGGGAAAAATTTTGGAATTGTCTAATCTAATAATCACTAATGTAGAACATATTCGATTTGATTTTTAGCCGGCTGTTGAAAAGGTCAAAATTAGAAAAAAAAAAAAAAAAAAAAAAAAATTTAAACTTGTCAACTTAAAAGAGCTATGAGGGTCATACCGCCTTTCAAACTTCGAATATATACTATTTTGACGAAATTTGTATCGAATGTAGAAAATTCTCAGAAGAAAACAATGTAAGTGATCCTGAATATCTGCATTACTCTACGCACCAAATGTATATGTGCCCCACCCCCAAAATGACCCATAGGGTAGAACCCCCTTAACACGTTTAAATATCCGATTTTTCTTTCGTATATAACATTTTATTTATTCCTCCCTTAGTTCATACGTTACGATTTGAAATACAGACAAATACAATTTTTGAAAACCAAACTTAAAAAAAAAAGAAAGTCAAATTTGTGAAATTTGGCATTAAAAGTGTCAATCTGGCAACCCTGACCAAGAATATGAGAGTGACCTCCCTTTGATGTAGGCTGGTTTTCGAATATCATTATAATAATTACACAAGATCATTATTGTAATGGTGGGAGAAAGGAATTCTTAATTTCATCGTGGAATGGTTCTTCAAAGAAAGTCAGCAAAATGTTATGTAAAAAAGGAAACATTCGAAAGAAACAGGGGAAAACATTGTCTGCCAAGAGGTGCTAGACTCAAGGAGTAAATTAAAGACGGTCTCATAGAATGTGATGTTATTTGTATTGAACTAAATAGCCCTAATGTTACTTTCTGAGTATGTATTAGTACTTAATAATTTATTTCATTTGGGTCAGTTCTATATTTAAAATACAATGGACACTAGTTTCATAGTTAAACTCATATTTGCTTCATATTATTGGTTTTTCTGTCCAAAAAACTAATTTTTTGCACTATCCAGAAAAATATCAGCTTTATGAAACATTTGTTGATTAAATATATTTCTCATTCCATGGGTCCTGCTAGTGAGTACAGGGTGGAATGATAAAATTATTGCCCTAGAAAAGACGGCATGATTCCATTTCCTTTTTTTTTTTATTGCAGACTATTTACTAGTTGGCCAGTTGTGCACAAATCCTAATGTCTGAAAGTGACAATGTTCAGCAAGCAAGATTGGAGATGCACCAGTGTGCAACTCCTGCTCTCTACCGATCCAAGTTATGACCATTGCCAGCACCCTCAAAATTTAAATTCGGACGGCTTAACGCTTGAGAGACGTGTGCAGGGTGAATAAAACAGTTTCAAACCATGGTTATGGTTTTTGGTGTGGTTTCAAGTGAGGGCCACATCATGCCATCTCCTATCTTCGAAGTCAGCTTAAAAGTCAACATGAAAGTGGACCTGAATGTGCTGAAGAGTGTGGTAATCTCCTGGTATAATCAAGTGGCCGCTGGCAGACCCTGAATGTGGCAGCAGGATTCGGCACCAGCCCACAAGTCCAAAGAGAACCAGGCTTGGCTTCAAAAGGAGTGCTACGACTTTATACCCTTCTCTCACTGCCCCCCTTCTCCTCCCCCAAACCTGTAGAACTACTTCATTTGGTCATGTCAAGAACATCAACATGACCTCCCACAACACCAAAGCCGGCCTGGTAGCCACCATCCACCGACGGTTGTGGAAAAAGGTATGCGCCCAGTTCTGGACCAATATCAAATTGGTGATTCAGGCTGAAGGCAGCTACATTGAATAGATGTCATCTCTACTACATAATCAAGTTACTCGAATTGATTTTTTTTTAATGAAAGTTTTATAATAAATCTATAGTGTTTTTTTTTTAGGGTGACAAATTTATCATTCCACTCAGCATGATTTTAAAAGCTGCCCTAAATGTCTGAATTGTTTAATTAAAAAAGAACCAGATTGAAAACATTGAGTGTGCGGTTTCGATTCTACCCTACCCTCTTTAAAAAAAAAAAAAAAAAATTATATGAAATCAAGGAATATATATTGTTATTTTTTAGCATATTTAGTACATAACGCCTCTTGCTCTGGCCGTCTCCATTGTTCTTTACAGAATGCTTAAAAAAGCAAACTATTTTGTTTCCCATCCCCAAGTTGTTTTACAATTTTTTTTTTTTCCATATTTTACAAGTGCTAACTGCCACGAGAGTACTTGGAAAAACGAATTGTAAAAGGTTGAAGGTTCAACTCTGCAAATTACTTAGTATCTCTTTCTAGTCATGGCTGACAGAACAAGAGAATTCTACTCCCGTGAAATAAAGGTTTCCGTTCAAAATTCCGTCCAGATTCCGAGTTCGACAAGATATACCTGAAGAAGCTCGGAGGTTACATCAACCAAAACCTTGTGAAAAAATAATACTCAAGATGAGAGCATTACTCCGAGGAATCCAAATAATAAGAGTCTCTAATCCTCCTCTAAATAAATTCAAAAACATAAGGGAAGTAGTTCTGTGTCTAGTTGCCCATTAAAGAAGCTGATGGCACTTTTCTAGCATATTAAGCATTGGGTGAAAAATATTAACATACTAGCAGGCCGCTCGGCGTTGCCTGGTCGTAAAATATGCATAAAAATATTATTTATTAATTCATACAGAAACTGAGACATATGCATGCGAGTGATATATTTTTCTAAACAGTTGTATTAAAAAAAAAAAAAAAAACAACAAAAAAAAAAACATACGAGCTAAGATCGAAACCAAAACTTAAAGACAGTGCGTCAAGTACGATAACCATTAGGCCAGCTTAACACGATCTTTAAAAAGGGTTTTCAAATTTACTTATTCTTAACATAAAGAATCTAATGTGAACGACTCCTGCATGTGCATTCGTGAAACAGCAAACACAAAAATCCAATGACCCCACAGGTACCAATTTTTCAATTTTGACCTCTTATTTTCTGGATGAAAACATGATTTAAGAGGTTTTCCACATGTCTGAATACCCTATATACTAAGTTTCAAATGTGTAGATCTAAAATTTGTTGAGTATATAGGTTGAGAGTCGTCCACACACACACATTTAGAGATATCTGAATGACTCAAAAGCTGACAAACTATGAATCTTAAAAAGAGCACGGTCATTGCTCTATGAAAAGTTGTTTTTGGTCAGCAAGGCTGCAGTTAAAGTAAATTTTCCTTAAGATGAAGTAGCAGTCATCAAACATTTAGCAAAAGACTACTTTTTTTCTGCCGGCTTTCTTCCTAGGCTTAAATATGGGGTTATGTAGCAGTCATTAGTACAAGGACAATTATTTTCTCACAAATCAATATCCATGCTAAGCGATTTAGCCGCACACTGACAAATCAGCTTGCAGAATACATTGATTCCATCTGTCCCCTAAAGAACTTCTCTTAACTCCTTTGGAAACCATGGTGAACTGAAAGAACCCAGGAAGTGTCAAAGACAGACATCCCCCCCCTCTTTCGTCCGTCCTTGTCAACTGTTTCTTGTAATTATTGAAGGAAACAAGCTTAGTCTTGGCAGCATTGAATGTGACCATCCATTTTTGTCCGCATTCCACTACAGATTGGATATCTTCCTCTAGTGTTTCTGCCATTTCCTTAGATATGTGTTCATTTGTTCCCCCACACTGTGCTTATTATAGAGCATGGTGTCATCAGTAAATATACCCATCTCGGAGACAATTTTATCAGGGAGGTCATTAATGAATATTAGGAATAATAAAGGTCTTAGGATAGACCCCTGAGGTGCTCCCACATTTATATTATCATTTCTAAACAGTTCACTTCTTATAAGTAAAAAAAGTACTCGAGGTGAAACCAAAACCTAAAAACTGCGAGTCAAATACGATAACCATTAGATCAACTTGCTATGATCTTTAAAAAGGGTTTTCAAATGTGGTGAAACAGTTGATAAATTAATAAAAATCCGATGACTCCCAAGTACCAATTTTTCAATTTTGATCCCTTAGCAGCACCTTTTTTTTTCCGGATGAAAACCTAATCAAAGTTGTCCACATGTCTGAATACCCTATATACCAAATTTCAAGTCTGTAGATCAAAAACTCGTTTAGTATGTAGGTTGAGAAGTGTCCTCACACACACACTTTTATAGATGACGATATCCGACACTAACCCGATCAACACAGGATAACCCTGCTAATATATCACCCAAAATATTTTCCTTACATTTCACATTACAAATCTCGAACTTGAAGGTTTATGGGTATGCAATAGAGATTTGCCCGGGTATTACAAGGTTACCTTGCTAGTTCGCGTTTTACGATTAGCATACTCCCCCCACCCCATTCTTTTTGGCTAATCGTGCTAATGCGGAATAATAGGAATCGATATATAATTGTTTTTGTTCTCGTTTTAACGAAACGAAAAGGTCGTTGTGGCCTCAAACTCAATGATCTAAAAAAAAAAAATAAATAAATAAATAAATAAATAAAATAAAATAAATAAAAACAAAAAACCCGCATCTCGTTCAATTTTGAGCAACAAAAACTGATCATTGTTCCAGAAAACGCTGATTTGGGCCAACTGTACCTATTAAACTTCTATCTCTACAGAAACACGGTTAAACATAATGCCGTTTTTTTTTTGTTGTTTTTTTTGTTTTGTTTTTTTTTGTTTTTTTAATGCAGCCTCCTAACTCTCGCTTCCTTTATTTTATTCTCACAATTCCATCAATGCTTCTGACAAACAGAGAAAGAGTTGACATTTTCTATGTCAAATTTATTGACTTTTTTTTTTTACATAGGAGTCACTTATCAAGGTCTAAAGGCCACTCAAGGATAAAGGTTAAAGAGTGAACAGCAGTTAATGGGACAATATAGTAATCGTTAGTAGAAATTTGGTAAATTGAATTATTTAAGGGGAACGGCTTATCAAGAACTTGTTAATGTTGGACTTGAAGACGATCATATTGTAGTCAGATGAAAAGCAGGCAAACGGAACACAGTTCCACAGGTGTGCAGTTCTAAGAAAGAAACTTTGTTCATGGAATCTACATTTAGGTTTACTTGAATTAGTATTTATTTTCTCTTTATATCAAGTGACTTCTTGCCTTGTTTGGGGCGATTTCCATTAACTAATATAATATATATATGGAAAATGCAACTCCCCAAAATGGGGCACCATGAATTGGGGGGGGGACACATTGCCTCGGTCTAGAAGAATTAGAAGCAGCTTTCAAACAAATTGCCGCCATCTTGGAATGTGTTTACATTTGATTTAAAAGCGACTATGTTATACAATGAAGCAGCCTTGACCTTTCGATCAAAAAGAGTGAAACTGAAATGAAAGAAAAAATAAATAAATAAAAAGCAAGACAAATAATTTAAACAACTTTTAAAAGTTGTTTAAATTGTCATTCTAAAAAATTAATTTAAAATAAAAATTGTTTAAATAGTTGTTTCAACTATTTATCAAGTTTTTTTTTTTTTTTTTTTTGCATTTTACGCATTTCTCTAGTTTATATTGGGTAAAAAATTCAAACTTTACTCGAAATGACTCCTCGTGTAATAATGTTATTAATGTAATAATGTTAATGATAAGTATCATTTTAAATGCCTTATTTTTCTCATCACCTGTAAACATTTTTTATTTAGCGACATTATTCTTTTTTCTTCTCGGAATTCAAAGTGTCCCTATTTTAGGTGTTGCATTTTACCCCCTCCCCACATTAAAGTTTATCTAGGACAACTAAACTTAAATAAAAAGTAAAAAAAGAAAATACTATTAGTAAACATTTTATTTATATAAATTGAGCAAGGCGTGCGTGACTCTGCGCTCTTGAAATAGCAAAATACCCTCCTCTTTCCCCACCCCTGTCCACTATTATTATTTTTTTTTATAGCGGAAGAAGGTATTTTCCAGTCAGGCTAGCCAAGATTCGCAACATCATTCAGGTAACTCAAACGCTGACTTAAAAATAGCCAGACTTACTAAAAGGTGACTACTTAACAAGACCCAAGGGCAACTCAAGGATAACTATTTATCCAATGTTGTCCGGGAGTGTCAGGTAAGCAGAGACAACAAATTGATAATTTGTAATGATGGAACTTAAGGTAAAACAAATGAACACATATCTAAGGAAATGGCAGAAACATTAGAGGATGACTTCCAATCGGTAGTGGAATGGGGACAAAAATGGATGGTCATATTCAAATGCTGCCAAAACTAAGCTTGTTTCCTTTAATAATTACAAGAAATCTTCTCTACCACCAATAGCAATAGCCAAGAACACATTACCGAAAAGTACTTCCTTTAAACTCCTCGGCCTAACATTTACAGGAAACATGAACTGGAATAGATACATAGAGAGCATTACCAAGGCTGCTGCGAAGAAGGTGGGCTCTCTCTACCTTGCTAGAAAACTACTTACGCCTGAAAGTATCCCGTGCCTTTATAAGGCCACCATTCGCCCATGTATGGAGTACTTTTGTCACATTTGGGCTGGTGTATCTGCTACTTGTCCCTCACTCCTGGACAGGGTTCAAAAGAGTTCCCAACCTGATAAGGCCTGAACTGTCATCTTTGCTTCAGCTTCTGTCCCATCGACGAAATGTTGCATCACTGCCTGTTCTACAAGTATTTTAGTGGTGAATGCTCTGAGGAACTACAAGCACTTGTATTCCCCTCGACAAATACCCCCGACAAACCCAACAAGCAGTTAAATCCCACCCCTACACAGTAGAGATCCCTAGGTGCAAGAAAGCCTTCTACTCCAATAGTTTCTTCCCCGGAACTGCTAGACTTTGGAACTCTCTTCCGGGATTCTGCTTTCCCAACTGTACTGACATGCAGAAGTTAAAGTGTAATGTGAATGGACATCTTGCTACTCATCTCCCTTCATAATACCTCTGCAACTTGCGTCCATGATAGTAGCCCCCTACTTAAAAGGGTCACTGTGCCTTGTTTGGGATGAAAATTGAATATATATAAAAAAACAAAAGAAAAAAAAAAAGTTGGTTGTTTAAGAGGAGGACTCAACAAGAACAGGAGGGGGGGGTCACCCGACCTTGTCCGGTCGTAAAATACGCTTAAATATGATATTTTAATTTGTCCAGATTTCACATTATTATAGAGTCGTGATTTAAAAAAAAAAAAAAAAAAAAAAAAAAAAAAAAAAAAAAAAAAAGTATTTCGGTGCTAGAATCGAAACAAAGAAAAACTAGCATTCAAAGCTGGTGACGTTACCACTGTACCAACGTGACACGCATATGAACTGATTAAAAATAAACTAAGATGAATGTTCAAAATTTATAATGATTTTTTTCATTTTGACCTTTTAAAAACTATTTTAACCAGCTAAAGACCCATAGAAGAACGGTCCATAAAAAAATCCAATCATTTGAGGCCCCTAGCGCCGCTCTGCGACTTAGTTTCAGAAGAGATAGAGTTTGAAAATATGGAGACAAACATAGTATTATAAATTTCATTTGAAAGCCACTGTTATAGTCGGCTGAGAAGCAACCCTGCGGTATTGTGTTCCAGATGGACAGTTCTAGGAGAGAAACTTTACCCATGGAATTTTTTGCAAAGTTTTAGCCACAGATAGAGTCCGAGCAATCGGCAGTTGTTACAGCTAGACAATTACTTGTTGCAAATATTTTTCAGAGGGTGGGTCGCATAAATTGAAGCTCAATCAAGCACTTGTCATGAAAAGATACTTTGTTGGAATAAGGTACGATTCGACTCGGTCCGTGGAGGTTATTCTCCCAGGCTTTACCTTCTCCTTCCGATCCCTTGGCAGCATCTTCTATGTATTTCTGAATCAATTCATCTTATCTACGAATGTTAGCATGTAGAGCTTGAACTTTGGATCCCCGGAAAGGGGCTACAAGCCATATGGCAATCGGTGGTTAAAATTTATTTTCTCTAAGCCCCACTCCCCCGGACAACACTGGATAAATACAGCTAGTTAAAAATATAGTCTCACTAAAGACAATAGTCAATTATTACATAACATGAGTTTTCTTTAACAGCAAATCAACACTTTAGGTTAGCAAGTCCAGAATTCAACCAGATTAAAAAATATATATTTAAAGAAAGAAATACTGTATCAATTTATGTGTTTCTTGGAATACGTAATTTTCGTTGTGCGTTTGTGTTTTTCTTTCTTCTTAATTAGATTGAATTCCGGGTAAAATCGAGTTATTTAATAAACTGTTGAAAAAATAACGCATTGAAATCTACTCATTGAAGACGAATGGCTTTTAACCATATTTGAGGGCGACCCAAAGGTTCCATTTCATTTTCATTAGCTTGCACACCACGATTACTTCACATACCCTTTAATTGTGTGAAGTGTTTTGGCTCATATTAGGCTTTACAAGACAACGATTCTTTCCCACTTGAAATACGGGTCCCTAATCTTTGCCGAAGTTGGCAAGATGTTCTGGTTCTCTTGAACATAGGTTCTCAATGGGGGCAAAATTCACCCCAGAGGTGAATTTTGGGTGGTCGGGGGGGGGGATGAATTTTCAATAGTTATACTTCTAACTTTTTCTTGTTTTTATTTACAGAATTCGGAGCCCATCATGAATATCAAAAAAAAAAAAAAAAAAAAACTATGATCATTCATATATTGAATATGGATTCATATCCATCAGCATAAATGGAGAAGAAAAACCCCCCAGGGAGTTATCATTTGTAGTAAAGTTTTGACAAATGATTCAATGAAACCAACAAAGATGAAACAACATTTGTAAAATGTTCGTCCTCACTACAACAACAAGAACGAATTTTTTTTAACACCATATTATTTAATTGGAATTCATTATCGAGATGAATATTATTTATTGCGGGCTATTATCCTCATCTTTTTTATTATCCTCATCTTTTTTAGTTGTTGTTTCACGACGAAGACCAGAGGAATAGTTGGCCGAAACGTCGCGAAACAACCAAGACGAAAATAATAGTTTGCAATGAATGTTCTTAAAAATAAGGTTTTTTTTAGTGATATTTGCAGATTATTTAGAGCGCACTTCTTTGAGACAGGCAATCTTGGAAAGGACGGGAAATGGGAGGGGGGGGGGTGACAATCTTACAACTGGTGAAAAAGATGCATGGACCAAGCAAGGTGCTCTTGAGAGTCTACGGCGTCGCGCTATCAGATATACTACGTTCCCTGGAGTATAGGATCTACTTGGATTATATCTGCTGTCTACTCGGCAGAATGTAACAGTTTCTTCTGTTGCCTACAGATTATTTCATGGCTTTTTCCCCGCCCTGTACTTCACCTGAACAGACCTAACCTGCAACAATATACGTTCACATTAGACCGCATGATCATACTGGTGTTTGCTCAGAGACGTACCGCCGATTTCCTCAAGGTCTTGTGTACGACATGAAAAGAAACTGGAATCTTAAGATCTCCATCATTCAGGTCATCATAGGAGCAACTGGACTCATAAAAAAGAATTTAAAAAACTATCTGGCAAATATACCCAATAAACCAAGTGAAAGAGGGATTCAAACAATTGTACTTTAAAGGACGGTGAGAATCTTAAAAAGATCTCTCGGCTGGAATATCTGAGTTAACGGGTGAATGTTTGACATCCGGAAGGATGCTCCATTCTCGGCTTGAACAAATTGATAAGAAAATTAAGAACGTGCTGGCTCAGAATTGCATGAATGAATTATTTATCACTGTCACAGTTTCGGAGTTCTGTGTTGGCTAACTATCGTGATATTTAAAAGTTTTTAAGCGTTCATTAATTAGCTTAGTAGCCTTAATTAGCTAACGGTTTTATGACTATGGCTTTATAAGGCGGGGGGGGGGGAGGCTTAACGTTAGCGTTATTTTTTTTTTTTTTTTATTATTATTGGTAAATTTGTAGATTAGCACCCTTCGTTGAATCGTTAGGAATAAGACTTTTTTTTTTAGGCGATTACATACATGCCTACTTGGAAGAAAAAATATATATATCCTAGAACTAAAACTGAAAGTCTATTTATTTTAGGGGATTATTTGTGAACACACTGAAAATTTGACGGAAAGACCCCCCCCCACACACACACATACACAAAAATTGTTGTAGAAATTAGATGGGAAAATCAGTTCCGCATATAAAGTTAACGTAAAATAATCTTCAATTTCCCGGACATTCTAACTTTTAGGGCAGTAAATCAAACAGTGGGCGAAATCATAAAACCACACGTAATCACCTAAAAAAAAAAGTTAATGACCTAAAATTGATAATCATTTTACTGTACCCCCCCCAGTAAAATTTCTAAAATAATGGTCTTTTTTTCGTAAAATTGTAATGCCTCTATTGACATGTATTCATCTTAAGTAGAATCTCAATTTTAGAAAGGGGTAGTGGTGACTTAATTCTTGGTTAACATTAAAAAGATTTTTTTTCAAAAAGAGGATCTAAAATTCTGTATTAGTGATACTGGTTTTTAAGATTATAACATGAAAGTTTTGAAGTTAAAATCAAGTTAGTATTACACAGGACATGTGAGGAAAAGGGTTTATTTTGGTAACTAAATATGCTAGTATTATCATAATTAATATTATATGACGTCATATTTATAAGGACTACCTTTGGTAATAAGTGTATATACGAATTTAAAAAAAAGAATGAAGTGTATTCTTAATAATACGTAATACTAACTGCAAGTCCAACCTAATGAAAAGAAAAAATAAAAATAGATAAAAATCTTCATGATGCACGTACTCGTCACGGTACGAAAATGTCATATTCCAAAAATCACGTCAATTGATCAAGTAGTAAAAAAAAAAAAAAAAAAAAAAAAAAAAAATCAAATTTTATGTCATGTTTTGATTCGCCAAGTTTAATAAATAAGGGGAGAAACAACTCCATTCGAACTATCAATATCAGTTTTGTGATGGCTACAATTTCCTATTAACACTGCAATAATCAAAGAAAATGATTTTCTTTCATATATATATATAAACTTATTCGATCTAAAAAAAAAAAAAAAAAAAAAAAAAAGATGGTAGGTGAATTAAATTTTTTTAAAGCATATATATATATATATATATATATATATATATATATATATAAGTTTGGGACTCGGTTTCGATTCAAGCTGATGAACCCACGTCATACAGATATATATTTTTTTTTTTTTTGAAATCGTAACTATTATAATATATAAAATCGATATAACATTAACTCTATAATACAGGGTGACCCCCCCCCCCAACAAAAAAAAACCCAACCATAATTAGGCCCCGTTTCTTAGTGTTCTGTCAAACATCACATCAAAACACACTAAGGTCTTTGGCTTTTTTTTCTCAGTTCTACAGCATATGTTCTAGATATACTTTCTATGTTTCTGGGTTTTTTTTTGTTGTTGTTTTTGTTTTTTTGGGGGGAGGGGTGACCCTGTATATACGAAATCTGCAAGAATTAAAATATATTTACGCGTATTTTATGACCTGGCGTCCCTGCTAGCTTGGATAAACACCTCTGCAGTTTTAACAAAAGAGCTACTAATTAATATCAGAGCGTCTCCATTTACGCTGAACATCTACAGAATGCCAACATCAATATATTACATATGGATCAGTCCCCTGTGGAATTTGCACAGGTCCCTCTAGTCTTTAAGTAATTCAATAGAATTTGACAAAAAAAGTCGGAGGTAAGAGATGCACATGCAACAGCCGATTTTAACAAACACACACACCTTGAATGCCTACTGGAGAGAACTTTAATACCCACTAGACACTATCCTCGAATGTCTCTCTGTACAAAAGGTTTGTCAGGTCAACCTAGCATGAGGATACTTTTCCCAACAAGTAAACCCTGACCAAATATTCAAAATTACATTTTGTATTCGTGGCCCAATAAGATCTCCTCAGCACAGCTAACCCACACTGACTTTTATGAGGAACGGTGCATCTTCAAATGATATTGCCTATAGCAACAACCTGGACACTGCAGGCTAAATGAATTCTTGTCCTGGAATCCAGTAATACCAAGAGATCAGAGCAACATATTTAACTGGTCAGTTAGGGGGGAGAAAAAGTATGTTCTCAACCGGGACAAGATCAAAGTGTAGTATCTGTTCTTCAGATGCTGCACTTAAGATAATTTGTACCAGTCAATGGAGGGGAAACCCTCTATACTGGGACAATTATTATTTTTGGTAACCAGAGTGCCCCCTTTTTGCCTACTTTTAGGGGAGCTGGTTTTTACCTCACATTAAAAACGGCCTTGTGCCTAATTTGCTCAGTGGGGGAGCAAATAAATACCATCTGTTCCGGCAGATGCTACTAGCTATGACTAGCAAAGACCAGATGTGGGGGCAACCCCACATGCCTGACCATTAACCAGCTCCCATTTCCCACCTCTCGGGAGCTGGTCCCCTTTTTCCCTTCCCCCTCCCTTCACTCCTCACATTAAAAATCGGCCTTGTGCCTAATTTGCTCGGTGGGGGAGCAAATAAATACACTCTCGGAAGCTGGTCCCCTTTTTCCCTTCCCCCTCCCTTCACTCCTCACATTAAAAATCGGCCTTGTGCCTAATTTGCTCGGTGGGGGAGCAAATAAATACCATCTGTTCCGGCAGATACTGCAAGCAAAGACCATATGTGGGGGCGACCCCACATATAAGACCTTGGTCAATGTAGGGGCAACCCTTCATACCAATTGTCACTATCCAGCTCCCCTACTCCCCGGGGAGTTGGTCCCCATTTCCCCTTCACTCCTCACTTTAAAAATCGGCCTTGTGCCTAATTTTCTCAGTGGGGGAGCAAATAAATACCTCAAAGTGTAGTATCTGTTCTTAAGATGCTACACTTCAATTTCTTGTTCTCAGACAGTGGATGACAAATCCTTCACGATTGAGACAATCTTTAATTTTTATTACTTTTCTCATTAAAAATCGACCCTGGTGTCTGCCGTGGTGGAGAGGCATTGTAAATAGGAAGATTTGAGACGCAAGGGAGATTTAATGGCATATTCGAGTATCTATGCATCTTGTATAAAGATCCAGCATTAATCCTTAAGATTGGGGCCCTTTTTGATTTTTTTTTTTTTGGAGAACTTCGACTGAAGTAAAATGAGACAAGGGAATATACTTGTGTGTGTGTATAGCTAGCGGTACCCGGCGTTGCCCGATTAGTTTCACTTTTATATGAAAAACACGAACAAACACGTGAGAGGAAGGAATAACGTGAATTTTATAAAAGTCGATCAAAATGAATCTAGAGACGACGTCCCTTCGCAAATCGTAGATATTATAATCTCGGGAGTATATAAACAGTTCTAAAACATAGTAATCCCCTCCCCAGAAAAAAAAAAAGCCTTTCTTGGACATAAAACGAAACGCGCGCGGCCGTTTTGCCGTCTATACATATTATTTTACACACACACATTATTTACTATGACTTGAATTATCTGAAGAGATCGCAGGATAATATTGTCCTGTCGATTGAAACAATTTGCAATGATTTAAAAAAAAAAAAAACAAAAAAAAAAACATTTAGCTCTAAAATATTGAGCACTTTTTCCCATTTTTTAAAAACCAAATATACCTTCTGAGATTATATATATATATATATATATATATATATATATATATATATATATATATATATATGAGCAAACAGTTAATGAAATACGTTAAAAAACACTTTGAAATGAGTTTAAAACATATTTAATCTGAAAAGGAAACACTAGATAAATGGATAGTCCTTAATCCGCGGAGTTTTGAAGAAATACTCTCCTTCTCATCAGAGGGTAGGAATTAGCAAAATGCAGGATCGGATTTTGCATGCAGAAGTATTTGATGAAACAACAAATAAGTCAAATCACCTTGATCACCTTCAAAGTGTAATCACCTTTTTCTTTACCATATTCCCTCTGCTTAACTTATTTTGTTTTCAAGTAAGATCTTTGACTTATTTGTTGTTTCATTAAATACTTCTGCATGCAAAATCCGATCCTGCATTTTGCTAATTCCTACCCTCTGATGAGAAGGAAAGTATTTCTTCGAAACTCCGCGGATTAAGGACTATCCATTTATCTAGTGTTTCCTTTTCAGATTAAATGTTTTTAACTCATTTCAAAGTGTTTTTTAACATATTTCATTAACTGTTTGCTCATATTATAAGCTCTATTTCCTATTTGGTATTATCGAGCTTTTATATCTGGCTGAGATAATTTTATAAATATTAATTCTTTAATATTTATAATTTACTTTAATTTTACCATCTTGGATCATTTTGGTAAATTCAATTGTAATTTTCATTTTATATATATATATATATATATATATATATATATATATATATATATATATATATATACACACTAAATATACCTCCTAATATATATACACACACACTAGCAGGGTGACTCAACGTTACCTGGGATTGAATGATTATCAATGAATTTTTCACACTCCCATGTTTTATTGCCATCAAAATCGGTGAAATCGTCCATTTTTCAATCAAATCGATTGATTGTTAGCTCTCATTGGAGACATATCGCAGTGCACCAGGAGCAAGGTTCATTTGATTTTATATGTAAAGCCTTTTGGCTTGTGCGGTAATAAAGAACCTATCTAAGAACACTGCCAGGCACGTAAACTACCCTTGTGTGAAATTTTCTAATAATCGACTCAGCCGTTTTTGAGTCCATAGGGAACTCTCTCTCACACACACACAGTTTTTTTTTTGTTTTTTTTATATATAATAGAAGAGATCTTATTCCATACCATTTGTGGTTAAAAACAAAAGCTAAAAATTTTTTGATTTACCTTTCTCATTTAATAAGAAATTAGAAAGAGTTCATTGCAAAACCGATTTTTTGAATGACATGCGATATATTCGTTAGATAAAAAAAAAAAATCTCAAATGAAGTTTCTCTTCATTTATTTTGAAGATGTAAAAAATAAAATAAATAAAATAAAATAAAAATAAAAAATGGTAGTAAAAACAAAAGATGCGGTGGGGGTCGATAAGTAAAACAAAATGGAAAGTAAAAATGAATCCCAGGTAACGTCGGGTAGTGACAGTATTATTATTATAAGTTGTTTTAGTATTTTTAAATTAATACCATCAGCTACCTCTCTGCCATATATATATATATATATATATATATATATATATATATATTAGATTCTACGTTTTTTTTTTTTTTTTTTAAGATATTACGTGTAAAACACCCTTAAAAGCTGGTCGGAAAGAAAATGTTTTCAAAATTAATTGGAAATTAGTTTCGTATATAAATTTAACATAAAATAATCTCCCAGGGCTCTACGGAAAAAATTATTTTTAGTTGACCTGTGACAACTAAATATTTTCGTTTACTAGCTAAATGGAAAAGTTACTAGCCAAACCTACGTGATTTTTAGAATACGACATCTTCGTTCGGTGACAAGTACGTATACCAAAGATTTTCTCATTTTTCTTTTTTTTTTCTTAAATAAGTGTAATTCTAAATATGCAACGAATTTTATATTCATCCGGTGCATCCGCTACTAATCTCATTTTTAAACAGGATTCAAAAGAATCATCAACCTAATAGGTCCCACACTGTCAGCTCTAACCTCTGTCCCATCGACTAAATGTAGTATCCCTCTGCCTGTTTTACAAGCATTTTAGTGGTAGGTGCTCCAACGAACTTCAAGCCCATGTATCCCCTCAACGTAAAATCCCTCGAATAAACAGTAAAGATCCCCAGATGCCAGAAAACCTATTCTAATAGTTTCTTCCCCAGAACAGCTAGACTTTGAAATTCTCTACCGGGTCCATTCTTCCTTGACTGCTCTGAACGAAGTTCAAGTGTCATGCGAAGAGACATCTTGCTGCTCAACATAGTACCCTTGCTAATTATGTCCAAGATAGTAGCCCCTACATCAAAGTGGCACTGTGCTTTGTGTGGGGTGAAAATGCAAAAATAAATAAAAAAAATTTTTTTTTTTTTAACAAATGCGTTAAAAGAGTTTTTGTTTTACAGGAAAATATTCTAAGTGCAGAAAGTTACTGCTGGTCGCACAATTACAAAGTAAAACCCGTATGCTTCCATCAGCCGTGAAATTTAAGTTTACAAAATTATTCAGTTTTTAAATTTGAATTTACAAAACTAATACACATACATACAAGAGGAAAATATATTGATAATAGGGCTATATATACTATGGTATATATAGATTTATTGATCATTTGAAACAAGGGAATACAATATAGTGTATAGGGGTTATAAATGCTCTTTATGCCAGGCATTTCGAAGCCTATTGCTTCTCATCAGAAGAGGAAGATAAATGCTAGGTAACAAAAGAATGCGACGTCTTGCAATAGGCATATTAAGAAATCTTGTATAGGGGTATACCTTGGGGGTGGTCTAGGGGATATAAGCTCCACCTGCACGTAGTTTTTATATCGAAAAGCCTCCATTTAAAGAATTCTCATATACTTCTTTGACCCTCCCCCCATACACACAGTGTATTTTTTAGAGGCGGCGAACTTTAAAATCAACTATTTTCTTTAATAATAGATTTGACAACTATCAGTTATTCTGAGTTCAGCTTGGTTTGGCAATTCATCATGAAGTAAGACACTCAAGCAGCGTTTGCAAATGATACAATCAATTTACAGAGAAAATTATTTGATGAATAATTTTTGTGAAATGGACCTGTCAACTGTTCACCTCGTTCGTTCGATTTAATCCCATTCGATTATTATTTTTGAGGGGGGGCATGTAAAGTCCCATGTCTATGCTGAAAAACGAGACACAATACAGCCTAATTTAATGCATAGAGTTCATGACAATTTGTATATCTAGATTACGCCATATATGCGCAAGCCGCGGTGCCATATGCCCGAAATTGTACTTAAATTATAAATGCAAAAAATTAATCAAAGTTTGTCTAACAACATTTTTTTGCTTGTCCGTTCCACTTACAGTGATGGGACGATTTCAATATTTTTCCCAATCCTGATAGAATTACTAATTCCATACTAAATTCCCCGATTCCGAATCTATAAATATCTTTATCTACATTATATAAAAGGAATTTTGTGTGTTTATAAGTTCATTCCCTAAGGACTCCTAAACGATTTGGCCTATCAGGGCTGTATGGATAAATTTATCTTTAGTAGACTTTTGACAACTAAATATTTTTGTTTACTAGGCAAATAGAACAGTTACTAGCCAAATTACATAAATTTTGGAATATGACAATTTCGTTCCGTGACGAGTACGAACATCGGAAAATTTTTCTGTATTTTTTTTTTTTTTAAGTGTAATGCAAAACTTTTATGTGGAGACTGGAAAGTATAAACATTTATATTTTTTCAGACGGTTTTTTTGAACCTTCGTTGAAAAAGACTATATTGTTCTATTAATCCTTTTATTGTTTAAATAATTTGACTTTGATCGATTTATAATAAAAAAAAAAATTGAAAAAATTTTTCACTCAGTAATAAGCTTTGGAAGACTGTCGCTGAAAAAAAAAAAAATCGCCAAAAGATATGCGTTTTATTATTTGTAGGAAAACCAATCGCAAATGCGACTGTTTCACTAGCAATGTAGAACCCTACCTATTTTATGAAATTTCACAAAGGTACTTTATGTGCCTCTGGCAGTGTTCTTAAGTTTTGGAATGTCTTCAAAAAGTATCGATAATCGAAATAACTTGATGAAAGAAAGAACAGGCCATTTCAACCAAAGTTAACACCTTACACATCCTAACATCACAAGAGCATTTGAGAAGTTTTATTACCACACAAGTCGAAAAGCCAGACACAAAATCAGCAGTAGGTTCTTTGTTATGATAGGGGCGTTTCTTGAATAATCGTTTGTCTGCCTACGTCAGACAAGAGAAAATAAAGAAAATACAAGACAAGGCTCTGTCTGTATCATCGTGTATATGGCAATCCCACAGATTGACAACAATCCAACAAAGTTTGGTATCAGGAGAAACTACTGGGGCGCTCTGGGGTAGTGGTAATGATGCTTCGGCCCCGATTTCGTGCCTGAACCCAGAGTCATCACATGAAGGCTTTATTGAAAGCAATGCTGCTGTAAAAGCAACAGTTATTGTATAAAAAAAGCTTATGTGTGCGTGATGACTGGTCAAGAGAAGGCAATGGAAGGGACTTGAAACTCTATCCTTGTTTTATCGTTATTTTCATGGCAGGTGCTCGTCTGAACTCCAATCCCTAGTCCCCCATCGTCAATCTTTCACGAAAAACATCCGTCTAGCTGAATCTACTGTGAAAAATTTCCCCCACTCTATATCTTTGCCTAAATCAAAACGCGGATTTCATGAACAAAGCTTCTTTCTTAGAACTGCACGCCTGTGGAACTCTGTTCCATCTGCCTGCTTCCCTCCAGACTACAACTTGGATGTCTTCAAGTCTAATGTTAACAAATTCCTAATGAACCGCCCTCTTAAGTAAACACTTCATCAAATCTCCTCACTAACGTAATGTACTTGCAATAACCCTTATCCCTGAGTGGCTTCCGGGCCTTGATAAGTGGTGATCACCGTGTAAAAAAAAAAAAAAAAAAAAAAAAACGTAAAAGGGTAGTAAAGCCATAACGTTTTTTAAAACTGCAAATATATCCTATTTTGATTAAAAAAAACATTCTGGGGAAGACGATGGAAGTGATCTCAAAAAGTATATGCATGTTACCGCAAGTAAGATAAGTTACTCTTCTACCTACTTGGAGTTTTTAATGTTTTTCAATTTTAACTTATTTTAAAGCGTTTATTTACTTCAAAACAATAGTAGTGTCACTCAGGTATGTGGAGTTAGAATGAAAAAAAAATTTTAAAACTGTCGGTTTCCTTACAGCCATGTCGAGCCCCGAGAATCACCTTCAAATCGAAGATTAAAAATACTGGTAGAAACAGATCTAATGAATTTCACAAACTGTGTGAAAATTTAATTTCTATTAATAGCGTTTAATTTTCAATTTTTTAGTGAATTATCGATTGGACACTAATCTACCAGATTATAAAAAAAAAAAAAAAAAAAAAAAAAAAAAGCAATATTTAAAGACTTTTCAGGGATGCACACTTTCTAATACAACGTTCTAGTAAATCCATCCGTCATATTGGAACCAGTCAACGAGAACACGAAACCAGGAGAGGTAGGTGTTTGGAGGTATCTTTTTTTCTTTTTTTCATTTAATGAATAATTATTATTCTTTTGTTATTTAAAAATTATAAAGAAATGTATGAACATTATCCTCATCGAATCCCAAGCAACATCAGGTGTTCTTGCTAGCAATAATAATAAATCAAGCAATCAATGATAAAAAAAAAAATAAATCCAACAGCTGTTACCGGCGAGAAAAAGAATGGTAAACAGCTGTCGCGAGAACACCAAGTAGTTCGCAACGGGGATATCGAAAGAAACGGAGAGTCCTAGTAATCCGAGGGAACTTGCTATCACTCAGATTTCTGGGAATACCACCCGTTTTTTTTTTTTTTGCATATGAGCTAACACGTTAACTCATAGCGAGTAAGCACCAGCACCACACACACACACACACAGGTTTATTAGTACGCTATTTTTAGAATGAAGAGGGCTCGATATCGGCGATAGAGCTTATAAGAGTCAAGCAAGAGCCCACGCACGGTAACTAGCAGTTTCGCGCCTTGCGTTCTTCGGACCATACACTTAAATACATCTTACCCTAAAATTAACTAAAGTTGCTCTACCTGGATAAGATTTGGTTCCACTTATTTAAAGTTTATTTACTTTGAAGTTTGGAGGGTTAAAAAAAAAAAAAAAAAAAAAAAAAGGCAGTTTCAATGGCAGTCTCCAAATGGCTATCCATTTGGAGACTCAATAATTAATCGAAAATTAACCAAAACATTCGTAGAACATTCTCGCACGATTAGTGAAATTCATTGGATGAGAAAGAAATCCCATTCAATCGACCTATTCACTCCCCACGAGGGGCGAACATTTATACACACGGTTGGTTTTTAACGTGGGCGATATACAATCATGCCCACCCCCTAAAACGGGCACCGAATTTGAGACAAAAAATTTTTTGCCTCGGTTCAGAAGGATTTTCTCCGGTGACCGAGGAGAGAACAATAACTCAGAAAACAATGTATACTTTTATACGACGGGGTCGCATGCGAAAAACGCCCCCCCCCTTTGTTCATATTTAGACTTCCCACGAGAGCAGAGGTTGAGTTTTTTCTTTAAGGCGTGCGTGTTAGGGTGTGTGGGTCCAACTGTCGAAAAGGTGTAACTCTGGATAAAAGAAAAAAAAAATTGCCTCCGTTTAGAAGGAGTTCTCATTGATTGAACGAACGAGGACGAAAACGATGCCGTGTAATATCAGAGACTACATTTGGTATAATTTATTTGCATAAATTATAAACATTTTGGTACTTATGTACTTATGTTACCGTACTGTAATAATGACATTTAGAAAGCCATTAAAGGTTTCTTTTTCTTTAACTATTCTGTACTTTCACTTAATAATTCAATAAAAAAAAAAAATGTAATGGTACGATCTGCCCCCAGCGTAATATAAACACCTCCAACTACCCCATGTTAAGAATGGCTTTTGAGGTTGGGGGGGGGGGTTTATTCCGAAAACTGTTCTTAACATGAGGGAGAGGTCGGGGTCTGGGGCAGTGGGGGCTGGGGGCATGCCGTAAAAATTTACCAAAAATATCGTAAAACTTGAATTTAACTTAAAAATATTAAAAAAAAAAAAAAAAAAAAATAGCACGGTAACATAAGTGCCTAAGAACCAACATTTTCACTCAGAACAAATTATGTACAGGTACTAACTACACTACACTTTGTTCCTAAAAAAACGTGAGCTGACTTTAAGATAATATTTAACGTTTTGGTACTCATGCAGAGAGTGATCGATCCGATCCGTGCTGAAATAGCGTTATTTAAAAAGCCATTCTTAACATGGGGAGAGGAGGGTGTTTTGTACCTATTCTGTACTTTAACCTTACAACTGATGATAAAAATAAAAAAATAAAAATAAAAAAAAACTTTAATTTAACGTGGAAATATGATTTTAAAAAATAGCGCGGATCGATCACTCTGCATTAGCACCAACGTTTTACTAGTAAACTTTAATTCAAGCGACGAAAAATTAATTTCTATTAGTCAACAGTTTAAAGGCTTCAAAATCATTTTCAATGGATTACAAAGTAAATACGTATCGGCCATATTTTTGTGCATTCTTATTAATAATGACTTAAAATGGCTGACTTGTTTAGTATTTCGTGACCATTTGGAATGCGAAAGTAAACTTCAAGTCTTGAAAATTGTCGATTTTTTTTCTTTAAATAATCAGCAGTTTCAAAAAAAAAAAAAAAGAAAAAAAAAGTTTATTTTCGAATTCCGGATTAAATTAAAGTATGTAAACAAAAGTCGGTGCTTGTATGTTACTGCGCTTTTTTTTTTTAAAATAGGATTTTCAAGTCATTCAATTTTTACGATATTTTTTGTGAGATGAAATTACAGAAGGTTTAAAAAAAAAAAAAAAAAAACCCTCCCAATATTAAAAATGGGTTTCTAACTAATACCGTTATTTCAGCACGGTAACAGATGCAGTATGCACAAGTATCCAGAAGTTCACTGTATTTGGGGGGGGGGATAAGGTTATTTTTATCTTGGTCATTTTCACAACGTTTCGACCGATGAAAACCTCCGACCTTTTTCAAGTACACATATCTTTTGAACTTACGAATCTTTGCCGAACTCGACAATCTGGATCAGATGAAAAGGATTCGGTTCGAAATAAACCGAGTTCGACGCAAAGTTTCCAAAGTTATAAGAGATCCACCGAAAGAAGGCCGGAGATTACATCGGCCGAAACGTTGGGGGGGGGGGGGCTCTAATATTATATTAGCAAACCGAATACTCTAATGTACTTTTAAACTGCTATACGACCCGGAAATTGTTTTTATTCACAATCAACAGTTTCAAAATTCACTTCGAATTCGAAAGGGTCACGAAATCACGACATAGTAAACAAGTCAACCATTTTATAAGGCATTATTTTGGATAGCAATCCGAATAATCCAAATGCTTAATTTGGATTTGGTACTTGCAGAATACGGACCATGCTGAAATAATATTTAGAAAAGTATTAAGTATTATTAAGTTTAAAAATTGTTAGGTGAAAGTACAGAATAGATTTAAAATTTAAACGTATTCTGTACCTAACAAAATAATAAACAAACGATACAATAATAATAAAGGAAATTAACTTGAAAATCCGGTAGTGCACTTATTGATCCGTGCTGAAATAATGTTATTTAAAAAGGCATACTTAACATGGGAGGGTGTTTTGTACCTATTCTGTACTTTAACCTTACAATTGAATAAAAAAAATAAGAAAACTTTAAACTTGGAAATAAGATTTAAAAAAATAGCGCGGAGCACCGAAAATCCTATCTAAAATAACACGGTCTGTAATCTGTATAAGTACCCTATATTAAAAAAAAAATCAGAAATAAATGCCGAGTATAGTTTTGTTTGTGGGCCTATAAACTGACGGGGCGCCCCTATTATTAAAGTAAACAAGTTTTTATTTTTATATGTTGACGTCAAGCAAGTACTTTTTTTTATTTTTATCTTTGACATAAACAATAACAAATAGAAATAGTTACTCTAACTTTGATAAGTAAATATTAATAGAATTCTGTGCTATTTTTAAAGTTTTATTTGTATTTATTTTCATGACTAACCAAGTTGAGTGACGTATTTACTTTGGCAGGGCTCTACGGGTACCTAAAAAACTTGGAATTTTATTCGGTGGGTTTCGTTTCGAAGTAAATAAAGAATACTTTGTTTAAGGTTAAATAATTTTACGTTATAACTACTCAAGGATATATTTGTAGCGGTTTTATTTATTTATTTACTTATTTATTAAAACAGCGCTTCTAATTAAATAAACTTGTTCTTAAAGAAATAAATAAAAAACCAATATTTTTCGCCCGTCGAAAAACGTGGAATGTATCCGTAGGACGAATATATATATATATATATATAATTTCTTTAAGGAAGGGAAGGAAAAAGTAGATATTCGTATTATATATATTACTCGAAGAATTTTTTTTTTTCATATCCTTAAATAAATATTAACGAAAAGAATTTTAACAAATTTACGTACCTTACAAGGCTCCAACCCAACATTTATACAGATATAAACAAAATTAAACTGTTGCCTCATAAACAAAACAAATAAAGTGTTTAAAATAATATAAAAAGAAATGATGATTAAATAATGATTAAAATAATCTTATAATAATAATTTTAAAATAAAAAAAATACTAAAGAAGGCTTACCTTGAAAATGCCCCGTGGACATCCCTTTTCCTATCGTTAGCCATAGCGAATATTTGAAAATTACTAAAGACCCTGGAGTGCGTGCGTTTATATCAACACTCAGGTTGATGATGATGACGACGATGATGATGACAATAATAATAATTGTTGTTGTTGTTGTTGTTCTTAGAGGATGGAGGTGGGGTAAGAACTTTAACGAAAAAAAAAAAAAATGAAAAGAAAAAAAAGACCAAGCCTGCCTTTTTTCTTTTTTTTTTTTTTTATTTCTGGAAACAGAATAAAAGTGAGAATAAATATGGGCTTCTCCAAAACTAAATGGAACGTTTACTATTATTATTATGTTTGTATTTTTGTACTTTTTTTTTTAGCGGCAGCAGCAGCAGCTTCAGCGGTGGCGGCAACTGACAATATGTGTGAAGGTGAGTGGGGGGGGGTCGCGAAAATCGTAGTACTACTAGTAATTACTATAACAATAATAATAAATAATAATAGTAGTAGTCGTAGTGGTAGTGGTAGTAGTCGCGTGTAAGGTGACAGATGCAAGAGGGGGATGGAAAAGAGAGAGGCAGAGGGGGATAGAAAAGAGAGGGGGGTTAAAAGAGGGGTAGGAAAGAGGATTAACAGAGGGGTATGAGAAAGAGGTAGATTAACAGAGAGGGGGAAGGATGAGGAAAAAGTGTGAGAGAGAAGGGTAAAAGAGAGAGAGAGGATGGATAAGTGAGAAGGAGGAGTACTAAAAACAGGGGTTAAGAGAGAGGAGGTTAAAAGAGAAGGGGTTAAGAGAGAGGGAGTAAGGGAGAGAGATAGGAGAGTAAAAGAAAGAAAGAAAAGGAATGAAAAGGAGAAGGAAGAGAAAGAGAGAAAAAGGAAGGTGAGAGAAAATGAAATTGAGAGAAAGAGAGAGACGGAGTGAAAGGAAAAGGAAATAAAATAGTTGAAATAAAAGAGAGGGCTTCCTATTTTGTTGCCACCCTGCGGGGGCAAAGTGTGGCACAAGGCCGGGTTTTAATGAGGGGATAACAGAAGCCCTTTGGATTACACCAAAAGTAAAAATTACCTCAGTTCAAAAGGATTTCTCATTCACAGACCGCGAAAAGAAAAGATAAAAGTACTAGCACAGATACTAAAATTTACTCCTACCGAAAAGGGCAAAGAGAAAGAGGTGAAGAGAAAAACGGTAATGCCAGTAGTAGAAAGAGTACTATTATCTCTGTCCGTCATATCAATAAACTTATGCGACAACTTCACGTGTGTATGCGTGGATTTCCCAGATCAACGTAACTTTCCTAAAATTACATACTGAATCATTGATTTATTAGTAATTTATGGAAATCAAAAATACGAGAGCATAATGCATATTATATATTACGAGATTAAATCCGCCAGAATGCATTTCCGTTTCGTTGTTACCAGCCGTTGTTAATAGTTGAAAAAGAATAAATTACTTTCTGACCCATCGATTTAAACTATTGGATGAAAGTAATTTTACACACACACACACACACACACATATACACGTGTGTGTATGTATGTACATTATATACCCGCCTATATAGTTTATATATACACATTTATATATTCACACATCTACATATATATATTTATATATACAGACACACATATATATATACACACATTATATATATATATATACACACACACACACACGCATATATATACACACACACATATATATATACACACACACACATATATATACATACACACACACAAACATATATATATATTATAAACACGTACACATAGACTTTCGGTTCTGGATATGACCTTAAACTATATCCGATGGTGAGGCCCCAGCTTGCGGGCTTTGGGGAGTGTGGCGCCACTCCTTGATTGCTCTTGCTCCAGGCCCACTCTGATCTTGAGTGGTAGTACCTGTTAGGGTCCCAACTATGGGTTAAACAGAAACTGACTTAAAATATATATATATATATATATATATATATATATATATATATATATATATATATAACTTTTTCTTCAAAATCACTGGATTCGGCATAAAGTGACATGAAAAAGGTTGATATGCCGTAAAACAAAAACAACCAACATAGACGTTCCACTGCAGAAAACTGGAAGAATGGACTAACCATCAGCGTGCCAAGTATTTCCTTGATGAACTATCAACGGGATATCTAGATAAAGAAGGCTCTGTAGATTGGCTTGAGAAAGGACCTCTTCACTCTTCACTATGATCAGGAGAGAATGATAATGGCCGCTCAAGATCAAGGCTTGATGACCAATGCTTTTAAAAAGATGAGTGGTCTTAGCAATAACAACAAGAGCAAGTTCTGCCACACAGAGGTAGAAAGTGTGAGCCACCTGACATCCAATTGTAAAATCCTGTTGGGGGACGGCTATTATACAAATGTGACACAATGGATTATGTAAATATCTCCACTGGAAAATGTGTAAAAACCTGAATATCCAATGTAATAGCAAATCTTGGGAACATGTTTATCAGAAAAAACAGTTGGAAATAAGTCATACACCATCCACTATGGCTACGAAATTCCTACAGCTACATACCTAGAAAATGGGGCTATTAAGCCTGCCATAGTGATATGGGACAAGAAGGAGAATGTAGCAACCTTAGTTGAAGTCAGCGTCCCTAATAATGCTGGCCTTAACAGAGCAGAGAGGGAGAAAATAACAAAATACCAAGGACTTATGTACGACATGAAAAGAAACTGAAATCTTAAGACGGTATCAATCATTCCAGTCATTATAGGAGTAACTGGACTAATGAAAAAGAATTTCAAAAACTATCTGGCGAATATACCCGGTGAACCAAGTGCAAAAGAAATACAAACAATAGCACTAAAAGGGAAGGTTAGAATCTTAAAAATATCTCTCGGTTGGAGTAACTAAACTAATGGGAGAATGTTTGGCACCCGGTAGAATGCCCCATCCCCAGGAAAAACAACCATATGATACATATGCAATACTTATATGTAATAGTTAGTTGGTTGTTTTTTGTTTTACGGCATATCAACCCTTTTCAAGTTATTTAATGCCGAATCCAATGATTTTGGAAAGTTACAAAAGGACGACATCATCTCCTGTTAATTCAGAATCTATGACATTATAAAGAATCTCTTAAATCTACTTTAATGGTTGCTGTGATTTTTTTTGTGATGTCATCCATTATAGATAGTTGGTTGGCTGTTTTTGTTTTACGGCATATCAACCCTTTTCAGGTTATTTAATGCCGAATCCAGTGATTTTGAAGAAAAAGTTTTTAATAGAATATATTTGTTTTTTTTTTTTCTTTTTTTTTTCGAGTTAGTTTCTATTTAACCCATAATTGGGACCCTAACAGGTACTACCACTCCGGGTCAGAGTGGACCCGGGAGCAATGGCAATTAAAGGATGGCTCCACACCCCGCAAAGCCCGCGAACTGGGGCCTCACCATCGGATATAGTTTAAGGTCATATCCAGGATCCTATATATAATAGATATACACACATATAATATATATGTGCATAGATATATACACACGTACACATATTATTTCATGTGTCCACATAAAATGTTTTACGGAGATATATAATATGTATCGATTTTCAGTATTGACTTCAAAAGTGCTCAATATGTGATTAGAGCTAACTAGTAATGTATATAAAAATGTATACGGCAATTAGACTACACAGGATTTTCCTCGTTTCGTCCATTTCATTATAACATCAATATGAAGATAAATATCATTAAATTCTTATCCATATACACGTGTTTCATCCTTTTCCTGGAATCATCAGTGTGGAGGATGATTGCTCTGCCGGTCACACGATTCAAAACTCTCAGACCCAAGTCAACGTTTCTATTTTTTGTCTGAACGCTGATGCTTATAGGTTTAACACAATAACTACAACGAAAGGAAGACAATTTTTGGTACTTCACGGGGAACGTGGACCCTGCGTAAACGGGTTTTAATTTATGACTACTCTCTAAGGTTTTCTTTCACTTTATTAATATTTCATACACTTTTTTTTTTTTAATAAAGCGTGTATTTATTTATTTTTTAAACTTCTTTTTATTTATTTAATTAAATTTGGTTCATACTTTTATTTCGTGCTTGTTTTTATTTTAATTTAAATCTATTTAATCACGAAAACATTTTTGACAGTAATATTTGAGACCCCCCCCCCAAAAAAAAGAAAAAGCCAAAAGCATTATTTGAATATGTATGAAAAGCTAAATGTACCAAAAAATACAAATATTTAGTGGGAAAATTTTGAAATAAAATAAAAGTATGAATCAAATTTAATTAAAGAAATAAAAAAGTCTAAAAAACAAAATAAATACACACGCGTTTTAAAAAAAGAAAAATATATGATATATATATACGAAGAAAGTGAAAGAAAACTTCAGGGAGCAACCATTAAATTAAAACCCATTTATGCAGGGTCAACGTTCCCCTTGAAGTACCGAATTTTTTTTTTTTTTTTTTTTAACCGAGAGACACTTCTTGTCAAGATCCGAAAGCCACTCAAGGATAAGAGTTAAAGTGGTGTATTAATAGTTAGTATTCAAAATTTTGGTAGAAATGAATTATAATATTAATTACTAACAGTCCAGCCCAGCTTTGCTCCGGCCCTATGTACTGTTCATAACTTTATGTGCATATATATATATATATATATATATATATATATATATATTAAAAAGTTTGACTCATGTCCAGATAACCTACATCTAAAATTTCAAGTGTTTAGACGCAAAATTGGAGTCGGAGCTTGGTAGAGTCTGCAAAGGTCAACTCTTTAAACTTTGAACTCTTGGCAGCCAAATTTTCACCCAAAACCTTATTTAAATGCTTGCTGCATGTCTGAATACCCTTTATGTAAAATTTCAAATGTTTAGACCCAACATTTGCTGAATAGTTTGCTAGAGGCCGCAAAGGACAAATCTTTTGAACTTTGACCCCCTTTGTAGCCAAATTTTCGGCCCCAAACCACAGCAATTACTGAGGATGCAGTTAGAAGATTCGGAGTTCCTATCCTGTTGCGGTTACCACCTGACAAAGGCCAGAGGAATAGTTGGCCGAAACGTCGTGAAACAACTACTAAAAGATGAGGATGAATAAATGAATAAATAATACAAATTACTCATCTCAATAATGAATTCCAATTAATTAAATGATATTTATTTTCTAATTAAACTGACACATAGTTTTATATATATATATATATATATATATAAATAAAATATATTTTAGTCATCGAGGGGGGGGGCTTTATAAAATATATTTTAGTCATCGACATACAGACCTGTTTCGTTGTTTCACAACTCATCAGTGCCGCTAGACTAACACCTATCCCAAGCCGAGGATTGAACCTAGAACCGTCGTGATGACAGTCGGCAGTTCTACCCCCTGACTACGGAAGCGGTGGCCGCAACTAATCTGTCCGAATGTCTATTTAAATAAACATCCGTCCGCCACTCGTAAAGGGCTCAAACGTTTGTTTGTAAACAAACCGCGAGCTTCGCATTTTTTCAGCTAAATTAAGTGGCGAGTGAGATTATTTACGATAGTGCTCAACCCAAGAGGGGGGCTTTATAAAATATATTTTAGTCATCGACATACAGTCCTGTTTCGTTGTTTCACAACTCATCAGTGCCGCTAGACTAACACCTATCCCAAGCCGAGGATCGAACCTAGAACCGTCGTGATGACAGTCGGCAGTTCTACCCCCTGACTACTAATAAAATTCGATATTCTCAGTTAAAAAAAAAAAAATGTGATCAATTTATGTGATTTTTGGTGTATGATATTTACGTTCCGCGATGGATAAGTATATCATAAAGATATTTTTTTATATATATGATTGGGTTGAACTCTGGATTTTCACCCTTTTGTTTAAATTCTGTTTTCTTTTCTTTTTTTTTTAATTTTAAGTATTTTGTTCATTCGGTTATTGCCAGCTGAAGCTGATTCAATAAAGAATCGAAAACGTTTGTGATAATTAATGACATTCATTAATTTCTTTGATTTTGGCAAATTGAAAAAAAAGAAAAAATAAATAATAAGTATAATCAAGCAGAAATATTCAGTTATGCTTAGTATTACTACAGGTATGTGTGATAATATATAAAAGTGAAACTTGACCAGTGAGGGTTGAGGACATGCGTTGCATGGAGAAAAATTCTATTATAATTTCCAACTAATCTTTTCTCTGACCAACAGTATGGATTTCGGCAATACCGTTCTACTGCAGATATTACAACGGCCATCTCTAGCCGCATATACCATGTACTGAATAAGGTGAGGGAAGCTATGGTTGTAGTCCTTGATATATCCAAAACCTTTGACAAAGTCTAGTATGACGGGTTCCCAATGAAAATTACATTGTACGGTATTACTGGACAAATGCTAAATATAATTAGATCCTTCTTAACAAGAGAAAAATCTAGTTGTCCTTCATGGCCATACATCCAAACATATTAATATTAACTAGTGGGACCTGTGGAAATTCCACAGCAGACTCTTTCATATGTAATATATTGATGCTGGCTGTGGATGTTCAGTGTAAATGGAGATGCCCTGATATTATTGTAGCTTTTTTGTTAAAACTGCAAAAGTATTTATTTAAACTAGCAGGTATGCCTGGAATAACCCGGTCGTAAAATATGCTTAAATATGACATTTTAATTTATACAGATTTTGTATATACTATTATAGAGTCAATTTTCTATCGATTCTTACCTTCTCCTTCTATTATATAAATCTCACCTGTCTGTTAGTGTGTATGTATGCATGTTTGTATGTCTTGCTAAAACTTTCGGCATCCAACCAACACTGACAAAATTGGTATTGTTTGAAAGATCAGTCTCTCTGCCAACAAATATTCAAAAATTGGCCCAAAACATTCATTCTTTCACTGCCAACTCAGCCGCTTTTTACAAGGAGGGGTCACATTTTTTGTCAACATTTTCGCAAAGTCATCATATGCCTTGCAATGACTAAGCTTAATTTAAACAACGGCAACATCGTATGTCACGATAGGCACAGCGACAAAACTGTTCACTTTTTTCACTTCCTTTTCCTCTTAGTGTTACAGGTTCGAACCTGCCTGTTTGCCTGCTTATTACTTTTTTTTTGTACTCGCATGGGTGCTTCCTGCTATTTTCATTTTTTTAGGGAGTTAGTCATTTTTATTTTTTTTTCTGGCTCCGTTGCTCAATACCCTTATCATCAAACCTCTCCACACCCGGGAAACGCCAGGTACCCTCGCTAGTATATTATAAAGGTGTGATTTAATATATATATATATATATATATATATATATATATATATTCATATTACTTGGATGCATCAGCTTGAATCGAAACTGAAACCAAAACTTATGAAGAAAAAAAGAAATATATATATATATATATATATATATATATATATATATATATATATATAACTTGAGTTCTTCAGCTATAATCGAAACCAAAACTTATGAAAGATTCCTAGTAAAATTATTTATTACAAGAATTGGAAGGTCATAACAATTAAACGACAGTCATTCGGAAGAAAAAAGATGGAAGCGTGACACACAAAATAACCCACACGCTATCATATTAATATATAGATGATATGAATGAGAGAGTGCCTCAGGGATCAATCCTTGGACCTTTATTATTATTACTGTAGAGGTACCTAGATACCAGAAAGCCTTCTACTCAAATAGTTTCTTCCCTCTGACTGACAGACTTTGGAATTCCCTCCTAGGTCCTTGCTTCCCTGACTGTACTGACATGCAGAAGTTTAAATGTAATGTGAACAAACACCTTGTTCATCTCCTCTAAACATGGTCCCAAATGACAAAATGATATCAAGTGACAAGATTACTTGTTTAGGGTGAACAAGAATAGCATAAAAACAAGTGAAGCATGTATGGTTCCCCGTGGGTCCACAGTGAACGAGGCATAAAAAAATGACTAAGTTCAGCATTGCCCCCTCCCCCATTTAGTCCCAAAAGTCCTCACCAGGGGACGCCAAATCCTGGTGAAAATGAACAAACGGTGCAGTTTTAGACCTTAGCATATGTAAATTTGAGTTCTGCACCATGCAAAAAGAAAAATGACTAAGTCCATCATTTGCTTCCCCCCCCCCCATTTAGCTCTAAAAGTCCCCAAGGCCTTAACATATTAAAAGTTGAGTTCAGCACCATTCAAAACTGATAAATATACATACACAGAAAATTTGGGACAAATATGGTAAAATAATCCCAAAAATGGAGTGTATTTATCAGCTCTGAAAAAGCCCCCGGGGCACACCCAAGAGTTATTGTGAAGTATAGACAAACAAAATTATATAGAAATAAGTTAGTTACAACTTTTCAGAAAGAATTATAAAAAATCCAAGGCATCAATTTTTGTAATAAGCACAAAAGTGTCAATTTTAGCCATTTTAACCCGAAAGGCACCCCTAGGAGGTAAACCGGAGTTTTGCCAGAAAATCCGTTCTGTTACTTTTTTTACTCATATCATGTTTAATGTTTGTGCAAAATTTCAAAAAATTCCAAGGTGTAGCTATTGAAAAAAGTGTGGACAGACGAACGGACAAACGGACAAGGGTGAATTTTCAGGTCCACCCTCCTTTTGTCGGAGGACCAAAAATAACAATGTTTGCTTATGAAAGAATGCTGCCTACACAGACACAATTTACAAATTATAGAAAATTATCACGACTACTGGCCTTATCCGGTTGTAAAATATGCTGAAATATATTTTTATTCATGCAGATTTTGTATTGATTATTACAGAGTCAATTCTCTATTGGATATTATCCAATATATAGTAATGATTTCAAAATTTAATATATATATATATATATATATATATATATATATATATATTAGTGTTGGATCGATTAATTGGAATTGGGAATCAAAAATATCGAAAATTTTTTGGGTATCTGAATCGGTATTAGAATTGGAAAAATTTGTGCCTATTTTCCGATGCCAACAACGATTCTTTTAATTGTTCTTTTTTTTTAATTTTCTTTAAAGAAAGATATTCTACTGCTGATAGTAATACTAAAATAGTGAATATCTGTTGATTTTAACGTATTAGTAAAACTAAAATCAATAGATCATCTCTCACAAGTGTATCTACACATTTGAGAATATATTTGCACATTTAACATGTGTTTTTATGGTAATCGTGAAAAATAATAACTTTATAGTTAAATACGTAGAGATTTAGAAACAATCGGATTCGGTAATTGTATCGGAATCGGGAATTTAATACGGAATCGTCCCAGCCCTAAAAATAGTGATATGAAAATTGGGAGATATATAAATATTTCTAAAAATACCTTACAAGGATGCAACAGGGGTAAAATAGTTTCGCTTGTTTTCTTTTCCTTTTAAGGGAAATGTTTTCCATAATGTTCTATTGTTAAAGTGTTTTTTATTCAATAAGTCTGAAGAAAGGGTGTCCATGTGAAAATTTTCAAACGCCATAATGTTTGAATTTGTCCAAATGGCCTTGAAACAATTGTAACTAACAATGAAATACACTTTTTGTTGCTATCAACTCATTCTTTGAATACTTGATTTTTGTTAAAACAGTATATATATATATATATATATATATATATATATATATATCACTTGGGTACCATCAGCTAGAAACGAAACCAAAATATTTAGCACTCAAGCCATGTTTACTACCATCTGCGCTACCGATTTTAAAGAAACATTTAAACAACTATGAATGAATTTATCCATGCGCAAAAGTAATAGAAATGGGTCGGCAAGTTGAAATGAACATTTTGCATTTCAACTTGCCAACATATTACTATATGTATTAGTCATCCATCCAAACAAAGGTTTTACTCATTATAAATCATCATTGGTGTGTGATTACTATTTCCTGTTAATTTCAGTGTTATGTGACGAATAGTTTAAGAGTTTATCAATAAATATTTTCATACATACATACATACAGACATACTAGTATTGGGAGGATTAATCAGAATCGAGAATTAGAAAAATCAGAACTTTTTGGGGTATCGGAATCAGAAAAATTTGTGCCTATTTTCCAATGCCAAAAACGATTCCTTTAATTATCTTTTTTTCATTTGATTTTGTTTAAAACAAAATCTTCCACATTTGTGTTTTTATTTGGGGGAGGCAGTGGAGAGGCAGGGTCGGGTGTGTTGTGGTCTTCTTTTGCGCCAACGCCGGTGATGCGGAGGGGGGGGATTCCAGTTACATGTGGCATATTTAGCCTTTTTTTGGCGTTTTTTCGTTATTGGAAAACAAGATGGCCACCATTAAAAATGAAAGGATTACGTTGGATACTGAATGTCTTCAAATACAGATAACTGTGTGTTCGCGCAAAAAATAAATGCAAGATTCGTCCTCAGTGTACCCGAAAACTTATAAAAGTCAACAAATTAAAGGTGAATAAATATTTATTTATCTTAAACTACCAGTAAAGCTAAAAGGTATAGATCATCCCCTTAAAAGTGTATGTTTTACGTTTGAAAAATTTAACATGTCCTTTTACGGTAATCGGGAAAAAATAACCATTTTATAGTTAAATATCAACAGATTTATAACGAATCAGAACTGTTAATTCTATCTGAAACAGGAAAAATATTGGAATCGTTTCGTCAATCTCTATCTATCTTCTTCTATTCTTCTATCTATCTATATATATAAAATGAACTCATTTTTCCCCTTTGATTTTGACCTTAATAGGATTCAAATTCAAGACATTTCATGCAAATGTAATATGCACGAACTGCAGCAGAATATCTGAGGTGTGTTATAGGCCTATTACCTCTCCACTTCCTCGATAATTGTAGATTCCTATGTTTTTTCTAATGAGCGTTCACGGCCAAAATCTGTTACAATCAATGGAAGTGGTAAAATCTCTTCTCTCTTATAAATTCCTTCTTTCCCCGCAACCACTTAACACCATTGCGAGATCATTCCCAAGGAACAGTTACGAAGGAACACCGGTTTGAGTTTTCTTTACTTTGCAGTTGTTTAAAAAAACTGGAATTACCCGAATCAAAGGATTACTTATGCCATTTTTTCCCCTGCTTTTCGCTGTGTTTTTTTGTGTTTAGTTGCTTTAAAAAAAAACTGATATTAACCGAATTGAAAGGTTACTTCATAGTTGCTTACAAAAAACTTGGATTAACCAAATCGAAGGCTTACTTATGCCATTTTTTTTTCGCTTTTCACTGTGTGTTTTTTTTTTTTTTTTTGCTTAGTTGCTTAAAAAGACTAGAATTAACTGATTCGAAGGGTTACTTATACCATTTTTTTTTTTTTTGCTTTCCGCTGTGTTTTTTTGTTTTTGGTTTTCCAAACACGCTTTTCCATGATTTTTGGCTTTTTTCCCCCCCGATTTCTTTTTGAAAGAAGTTTTACCTTTGTCCGCTGTTTTCTTTTTGTTTTCTTTTTGTTTTCTTTTTTGTTTTCATATTGCCGATTATTTTCTAAGAAATTTAACATCGTTTTTTTTTACTTCGCTTATTTTTCACTTCACCCCCCCCCCCGTTACACAATGCCGGGAACACCCGCTAGTAATACATAAGTATAACTATTGTTATATTTATATAGGTTACTAGCTGGCAGCCCAGCGTTGCCTGATCGTACAATATGCTTAAACATGATATTTTAATTTATACAGATTGCGTATGTATTATTATAGAATCAATTCTCTATCAATTATTATATATTATGAGGAATAATTTGCCAAGTACACTAATTCGCAAAAACAAACAAAAAAAAATAATAATGATAATGTTGTTCATCAAATTCCGCCTGTGTTTGTTTACAATATCACGTCAGCTAATATTTGGGCTTGACAATGAACGCCTCAGAAAAGTCACTTCTGATTAATGTTTATTTTTAAAATATGCAAACGAAGAAATGATTTGCTGCAATTTTAAATCGTAACTCTTCTTTTATCATGTATAGAACACATTAATAAGAAAAAATAAAAATAAAATGGTGAGGTACACCCGGGCTTGAACACGGGATTATTCAATTTGTAGCCGAATGATCTACTACTAAGCTAGTTTATAATAAACCTGATTTTTTAAGAAGAAATGATTTGCTAAGATTTTATTATCTCCCTTGCCCGGTGTAACGTAAAATATTCCCCTGTAAAAATTATTCTTTTTTTTATATCTTTATCATATGAATTTCTGTACAGAACACTGCCAGGCATATAAATTAGCTTTGTGTGAAATTTGCAAAAGATGGGCTCAGCCGTTTTGGAATTTATGAGTAGGGCTATGACAACAGCATATTCTTTTCATTGTTTTGACTCTCGAGTATATATCTGACACAGTTAGACACAGTTAATCAACCAAGAACCGCATCACTCTATATAAAAGCATATAAGATATCAATGGATACACGCTCGAGAGTCAAAGCAATGAAAAGAATATGCTGTTGTCCCAGCCCGACTTATAAGAAAGGAACTCACACACAGATTGACTTTTATATGATAGATTATTATTTTTATCATTAGTAGTAGTAGTAGTAGTAGCAGTTTCATCTGAAAGCAAATACTCCAATGCAGAAAGCAATTCATATAAATTACAAATTACATGGAAATTGCAAAAGAAGTAAAACCAAGAGAACTGAAACTGCAAAGAA
The DNA here is from genome assembly GCF_053919585.1 of Euprymna scolopes. Taxonomy (NCBI): domain Eukaryota; kingdom Metazoa; phylum Mollusca; class Cephalopoda; order Sepiida; family Sepiolidae; genus Euprymna; species Euprymna scolopes. Next base: position 21,076,036 of record NC_136525.1, on the reverse strand, counting down.
TTGAATAAATTGTGCTCCCCACAAATAAAAAGAATCAGCCTTGAATTATACCAGATAAAATAGCTGTGAAGAATTGAAAAGAATAGAAAGACCGAGGAATAATTATTACTATTGTTGAAAACGAAAATCACAAAATCCTATCGGACATGGGGATACAAACAAGCAAGAAGACCAGATTTCATAATAGTTAAAAAGAAGAAAAAGTCTTGCCAGATCATAGATTTTGCCGTTCCAGCAGACCACAGGGTGAATATCAAGTAGACAAAGAAGCAAACACACAGCACATAAAGAAAATCAATAGTAGAAGCACTAAGAACAATTCCGAAAAACTTTGAAAAAAGAATGGGAGAAATTGGAATTAGAGAATTGGCTGGGAAGATACAATGGATAACAATAATAAAAATGGATGAAATATTAAAGAAAACCCTTGAATGTAGAAACTAAGATGAATGAAGTACAAACGCTAACCGAACTGCAATAGAAGTAAAAAAATTATAAAAAAAAAAAAACCCTTACCCCCCCCCCCCCAAAAAAAAAATTTTTACAGACTGGCACAACACCAAATAGGAAAGACTGAGAAGAGAAAGCACTAACCAAACCTCCACTGGATGTTTGTAGGTGTGTGTGTTTTTGGGTAAATAAAAAGAAAAATCATTGGTTGTTTTAAAAAAAAAACGAAGCCTTGGCGCGCAGTTCGAAAATAGTAAAGTGTGAAAAAAAAAACATGTGCCCATTTTTGCCAAGTTATTGACGTGAACTTTGAGTGCGGGACAGTATTTTATTTTATGCGAGTCTGTTGGCTTCTTTTTTTAATACAAAAAAGCTTAATGCACATGTGGCAATCGTAAGTAATAGCTATTCGGCAGTTAACATTTTCTGTGAGACAGTTTTTAATGCGGTCACTAAACCGGTTTGTTTGTTTTTAACTCACTTTGGGGAAAACCAGCTCTCTGTTTATTAAGGGGAGTGTCTCGTCTCGAAATGAAAGCAACCGTCTGATATGACGAAGCCGACATTGACCAAACGTTACATAGCTTTCTAGAGACCACTGGTCGTGGGCCAGCCAGTAATTCAAATCGAGTTTTGCTTTTTTTTATACCAAAAAATTATTCAACACGTGCCGATCTGAAAATGTCGAACAATTAACATTTCAAAGTCGGGCAAATTAAATAGAGAGGCGACTATCGTTGATAAGTCGTAGATATTATCATTTAGACATGATATAAAAAGTTTTAAAAATAAGCGACGGCCTCGAGAATCCGCCAGAAAAAAGCCTTTTGAACACATACACAAAAAGCGAACATACATACATACACACATTTTCGCTTTTATACATATAGATGACATTATTTTTGCACCAATATAATAATAATAAGAAGAAGAATAATCCTGATTTTGTTTTATAATGTCTTTCGAAAAAAGATGTGATTCCTTCTTGAGGCAAAGTTGTAAATTAAAGTGTGAAAAAAAAAACGTGTGACGTTAACCATTGCCTCGGAAACACGTTTGAATTTATTTAATTACTTGGATTTGGCAGGTGCCCGTTTTAATTTGTTAATGACTGCAGGATAGTATTTCATTTACTGTGGAACGCTTTTTTTTTTTTTTTCCCAAGATGTTATAGGAAAAAGACTAACCCACATGCGGCGAGCGACAAATGTTGAATATTTATCCTCCCGAAATCGAGCAAATTAAATAGACAGGCGAGCTTCGTTGTTAACTCTGAGATATTACGATTTATATGTGATATAAAAAGTTTTTAAAAGTTGTGAACCGACCGACCGCTTCTCTAAATCAAGCCTTTTGTAGACATACAGAAAAAGCGAACACACATACAAACATACATACATTTTCGCTTTTATATTTATAGATGACATTATTTTTGCACCAACATGATAATAATAATAAGAATAATAATCCTGATTTTGTTTTATGTCTTTCGAAAAGAGATGTGATTCCTTCTCAAAGGATTTTTCCTCTATCCTGGCTTCAAACCAGGAACTTTAAAGATCAAGAATTTTCCTAAAGATATTGGTGTGCCCTAAAGTAGCAGACGTCTGAAGAGCTGTTCAACACATTTGTGATTTGTACTTTTTTCAAATGTCCTTCCAGACGACTTGATACTACACTTAGCATACCAACTACTACTGGGCTTACTTAGGTTTTAACCCCATGCATTCGTCTTCTCTCTGAGGCCAACGAAGCATAACAGCCGCACTTCTCATTCTCTTCTCTATCACATTCTTGTCGCATGGCACTGAAAAAAGTCTACAATTTGCCACCTCTTTGAAGCTTTATCAATGACTATCAAATCAAAATGTTCCAATTGCTTGGTTGTCATGACACTTTTGTCTCACCATACCTCTACATTACCATCCACAATTGTTCTCACTCCATCAGGTAGCTCTTCAAACCATTTCCCAGCATACTTCATCCCAAACTTTCTACAAACTTTCAAGTATATCTGCATCCCATGCGCACATGCCTTCTGTGGTACTCTCTCTTAGTCAATCCGTTACACCCTGCTGCAAGGTGCACAACTGACTCAGAAAATTTTCCACAAATGTGGCATTCTAATGCAACATCCTCTCCTTGAACCACTTTTGAACAGTCATGTTTTTAGTGCCTGCTCTTCTGCTGCACAAAGGTTTCAATTCTCTAGGCCAGATATTCAGCTCAAAGCCATTACCATGATCTTTCATTCGTCATATCTGCTACATTCTTGAAGAACTTTCTGTGCATCTTTTTTTCCCAGCCAATTCCTCTGCCCACAATAAAAATTGTAAGAAAATCCTCACATAGGCTTTTGCCCTTGGCAGAATGGAAGAACAAACAGAATTACAACAGGTTCACCTTTTAAACTTCAACGTAAATTTTATTAAAGCAAAAAGATCCATACTGCAAAAGATGTGTCATCTCCAGCTATCGAACACTATGGGCTGGTAACATTCACGAATAGGTAATCTTTGATAAAAGCTGGGTAGAAAACTCCTGCTGAAAAAGAACTGCGCAAGTTGAAAAGTTGAGAGATATCTTCCAAGATGGATACTGAAAGTCGGGTAGCCTCGAGGAGTCCTCTGTAGATTCAGTCCAATGGCGGACAAGGCAGGTCAAACAGTAGACCTTGATTTCGTATTTGACAGACTTGCATATTGTAATGAAGAAAGTCAATAGATTCACAGAGCACAAAACAAGCAAGAATATAATAATTTGCCCAACATAAGAGCATTAAAACGTCTCAAAGTAACAAAGTAATTTTGCTGCTTTGAGCTTCAAGTATGAATTTACGGTTGATTCAAGCCTGCATCTTTTTGAATGCTGGTGATCTGAAAGGATAATTTTGGCGCCAAGAACATCCTCGGCAGTTAGTAATAACATGCAATCTGATTGGTTCAAACAAATCTGTGGGCGGACACACCGTCCAATAAAGAGCCCGCGTATTTCTACAGAATTTCTCACAAAACATTATCTACATATTCATACCGTAGTACCTTTAACGTACGTCTGTACATCACGGTTTCCAGATTATAAATTATAAGATCGGGAGATCCTATTTATTAAAAAGCAGGATAGAAGGTGATAACATGCTACAAACATTAAATGAGTGTCTCTATCTACTAATTCAATGTTTGTAGTGTATTATCATCTTTATCCTTCTTTTTAATAAATAGGATCTCCCAATCATTGAAGACGCAATGTAAAAAAAAAAAAAAAATTAAATAAGAATAAATTATGTCACTTTTAGGCCATACGGCATAATCACGTTAACACACCGGTTCCCGCTGGATCACCGAAGTTAAGCAACGTTGAACCTGGTCAGTACTAAATTGGTGACCATTTGGGACTTTCAGGTGCTGTATGTGCTCTCCGCTTATCTCGGCATTGTTTCCAGCTGTCCTAGACTTCTCCTTGCCACTGAACTCAAACAGTACCAATTCAGAAGAGGTGTGGTTGGGATTGCACAACCCTTGCCTCACAATTACACGTGCAGCTGCCCCTACTTTGTCTCATGGGGAGGGGGTATACGTGAAACTAAAATATACCTTCTTTGTCTTCTGGCTATGATCCAAGAGTAGTATCTGTTCTCTCTAAAGATGGTATAATGATATAGTAGGATTTTCGTTCGTGTCGGGCGTCCATACAATGGCAATATGTCACAGACTCCTACAAGGATATTAGAGACAAACCGTAATAACCAGATATATTCTGACGCAACATTAATCAGATTACTTGGATAAATAATTTTACAGTTTTAACAAAAGAGCTACAATAATATTGCAGGGTCTTCATTCACGTAAACGTTCACAGAATGCCCTGCATCAATATATTACATATGAAAGATGCCACTGTAGAATTTCCACAGGTCCCACTAATAATAATAATAACTAGCGGGACCTGTACATATTGATGTTGGCATTCAGTAGATGTTCAGTGTAAATGGAGACGCTCTGATATTATTGTAGCTCTTTTGTTAAAACTACAAAAGTATTATCTAAGCTAGCACGAACGCTCGGCAAAGCACGGTCATAGAGTACACTTAAATATGATATTTTAATTCTTGCAGATTATTATAGAGTTAATGTTCTATCGATTTTTATATAATATAAAGTTGCGATTTAAAAAAAAAGATATATATATATATATATTCATATGACTTGGGTGAATTAGCTTGAATCAAAACCAATATAAAAACTTATGAAAAAAATATATGTATGTATATATAATCGAAAACAAAACCAAAACTTATGAAGAATTCTTGATAAAATTATTTATATATAAAAAAATAGATGAATTAAGTGCCATCAGCTATAATCGAAAACGAAACCAAAACTTATGTGAATTACTGGTAAAATTATTCATGACAAGAAATGGAAGTACATAACAATTAAACAACCCGTAGTTGTTGTTGTCTCACCACGTTATGGCTAAGTAAGCCTTTGGCCGGCTTTGGGTAGAATTGAAACAGCTATCTTCAGACAATGCTCACCTGGAACTGTAGAGATTTAACGTCTCTATCAACTGTGCCACAGGCCTTGAAGGGCGATCAAGGTTGAATTTTTTGGTCTTATAAATTTATGTTTATTTATTATCTGATCTTTCACGATGGGGTGAGATGACAACAATTACGGAAGGCAGTAATTGAAACAACTAAGAAAAGATGAAGGGTTTGTATTACTGTACACATAGATTCGAAAAAGTTGTCAAAAAACAAATATATAACAAATAAATGTTATCAAAGGCAAGATAAGTTACTTTTCTACCAAACTGGATATATTTTTCGTGTTTTTATTCAATGTAACATGTTTATTCAGCTCGAAAAACATACAGTGTTTACCGATGTATTGGAAAATTCAAGATGGCGTCTGATTCTCTCTTTAACACGGTAAGTTTGGGAGAAGGTGTTATAAATAAAAACCCAGATAAAATACTGTTAAAAACTCGCTCAATATATGTTACCGTGACATAGGTTGGCATATATTCGGCGGGTTTTTAATAGTATTTTGTATAGTTTTTTATTTATAACACCTTTTCTCAAAACAAATTTGACCTCTGCGGTCTCTACCGAATTACTCAGACAATTTCTGGTCTAAACATTGGAAATTTTACATAAAGTGTATTCAGAGATAGGGCAAGCTTTTTAATCGGGTTGGGTCGAAAATTTGAGCTATCAATATATAAATGTATGTATGTATGTTTTTTCCTGTTCTTTTCCTCCTTCGTGGTACAGGTTCGAACCTGCCTTCCTACTACCACGTTTTTTTTTGATTTTTTTTTACTCAACATACACCTCCAAACACTCCGGCAACGCCGGGCTAAAATGCTAGTGTATATATATATATATATATATATATATATATATATATATATATATATATATCGTCAAAACCTCTGGCCTTGATGAAGGGGAGACTAAAACTTGCTGCTATGGTTTCAAATGATCTGAAATATCAGCAAAGGGAAACTTGATTCTAAATATTTCTCATATGTTGTATCTCCTCTTTTTTTGAAATAGGGTACGATTTTAAACGCAACATGACAGATTGAAAACGAAAATATTATTACAAACATAAATAGGTCGGGCCAACAAATGAACCGATTGACCTCCTTGAAGCGACGCGCGCACGTGTTTACTACGTGACTATCTTTGCACATCGTCACTAAGGAGGAGAAGACGAGTTTTCTGGCAAGATGATTTCGATTCGGCTGCGATTTTCTTCTTAAGACGAAGTTCCTATTGTTAATACGTCAGATGAGCCGGTTTCTTTGGAAGGTCAGAGGTCAGATGAGAATTGGCAGCCACAGCATCAGTCGTCTCCATAACAACCACATTATCGAAAGAAGGCGATGCCGAACGTCTTCAGTAGTTCTGATTACAGACGTGACATCAATGTTGTCAAGCGAGACGACAAAGAAAAAGAGGGTGACTGGAGAGACAGAAAAAAAAGGCGAGTGGCGGGGGCGGGGAAAAGGGGGTGAGGGAGATAAAGAACGGTGATAGGGACACGAGAAAAAGAGGAGAGGGAGATGGAAAATGGAAGAGTGAAGTAGAAAAGGAAGAGACGAGGAAAGGAAAGAGACAGAGAGAAACGGAGAAAAAAGGGACAGAGAGAGACAGGGAAAAGAGAGAGGGAAGAGAGGAAACGGAAAAGAGTGAAACGCGGTAATGGGGAAAAGGGTAGAGAGACGGGGAAAGAGGTGAGAGAGAAACGGGAAAGTGATGAGAGACGGGTAAAAAGTAGAGAGAGACGAGAAAAGGAAGAGAAACGTCGAGAAATGAGAAAGAAAGACGGGAAAAAGGAAAAAGAGAGATGAAAGAGGTAGAGAGGGAGAGACGGGAAAAGGAAAGAGAAGTACGGGAAAGGGAATAGAGGGCGACAGGAAAGGGAGAGACAGACGGGAAAGAGAAGAAATAGACAGGGGAAAAGGAAGGAGAGATGAGGAAAGAGGAAAAGGGAGAGACGGGGAAAGGAAAGTGATATACGAGAAAATGGGGAAAGGGGAAGAAATCCTTTGAGAAAGGCGAAAATATAAGAGAGAGAGAGAGAGAGAGAGAGTATGGGTAAACTTACGATTTTTTTGTAGTGTTGGTGGGCGGGTTAACACCAATACAAGGGAGAACGAAAGAATCATACATTGAAGAGAATACTAAAAAAGCTCTGCTTATCGAAAACGAGGTTCATAATTTATTATATATAGATATAATATAATATATATATATATATATATATATATCATTTGAAACCATAGCAGCAAGTTTTAGTTGCCTCTCCATCAAGGCCAGAGGTTTTGGGGAAATATTGGATATTTTGTAATTCCTATGAAAAACTAGGAAAACAAATGATTATGATTGAAATATCTTATGGCTGTAAAAAAGTGATAAAAATATGTTCTGGATGATGGATGATCCTCTTTATGTGCCTACTTGGGGGCAAATATCATATGATCCATTTTCCAACGATCTGATCAATGGTCGTTGAGATTTGGAACTTATAAAATTGCCCCCAAAAACGTGGTATATATATATATTATATATATATATATTATATATATATATATATATATATATATATATATATATATATATATATATATATATATATATATATATATATATATATATATATATATATATATATATATACTAGCATTTCAGCCCGGCGTTGCCCGGGTGTTTGGATGTATATGTTGAGCAAAAAAAAAAAAAGTGATAGTAGGAAGGCAGGCTCGAACCCGTACCGCAAAGGAGGAAAAGAACAGGGTAAAACCTAACGTTTATGCTGTTACGACCATCGCCAAAGCGGAAGCGACACGATTTTCCCAAGTCTCAGTACCCTCTATATAAAATTTCCAGTCTGTAGACTAAAAATTGACAGTTATTGCGTAGGGAAATGTACACAGACACACACACAGATACGTTCCCTTATATATATATATATATATATATATATATATATATATATATATATATATATATATATATATATATATATATATATACTTGTAGCCAAATTGAAGATTGAAATACTCATATCTTTGGTTCTATAGAAACTACATGAAAATTTGCAGACTTATTCTTTAGTTAAAATTCTATGACAATAGGTAAAAAAGAACCTATATCTTCAAACCAATAAAATATGCCCAATTAGCATACATTTGTATATATAGTGTCCTGACAAGCCAGCTCCAATTTTGCTACTTTGAGAAAAATTTTGCTTAGGGTTATTTTTGTTTAGTTGTCTTCCCTGGGGCCTTGTCAGGCCACTAATCTCTCTCTCTCTCTCTCTCTCTCTCTCTCTCTCATATACATATACATATTGCAGAGCAAATATATACTTTTTATTACTGTTTTATCCGCTTAGTTATATATATATATATATATATATATATATATATATATATATATTCCTGTCTGTTTGTTTGTTTATTTGTTTGTTCATATACAAAAGGTCCATTACTTTAATGCTTCATTCAGTCCTATGTATAGTATGATTGGTGTAAAATAGACGATTGAGAGATGATGTTATTTTCATATTACATTAAGGAAAATCGATTTATTAAATAGCGGTGTGTTAGTTATTGTTTATAGTGAGAGGATTGTTTTAAGTGTTCTATTTAAGTTTATTATTTAAATTTGATTTATATTGATAACATATTTAATTTTATTTATTTTTCCCAACATCG
>NC_136525.1:21054854-21059854 GCF_053919585.1 Euprymna scolopes | reverse complement strand
AAGAGAAAGAATTCTCAAGCCGGCCACACCTCGAACGGGACCCCAAGAACGATCAATCCACCCGCCCTCCCATACGAACGTGCTACTTTTTCTTTCTTTCCTTCTTTCTTAATTTCTATCTTTCGATGACATGTAAATGAGAATATTTGCACCACAGTCCCCTACTTCTTGGAGCTAGCATGTTTTCGTTTCGTGAGCCATGATTGAGTAAATGTCCTAAATAGTTCGCCATTTTTTAGTGTCACCCGCACTGAACACTGAACCTTCAAATCCATAAGAGTAGAGTAGTGGATAAATCACTCATTAAAATACAGTGTAAAATTACTCTTCTGGAGGTTGAAGGTTCGTTTCTCAGTGCGGGTAACATTAAAAAAAAAATACAATTGCAAACTACTTAAAAGAGTTCTCTTTTGGTCATAGATGATGGAATTAAAGCATGCTACCCATGAGGATTAAAAAAAAAAAGAGTTCCGTCCAAAATTGTGTGCAGATTTCCAAGTTCGACAGAAAGACTTCCGAGTTCGACAAGATATATCTGAAGAAGGTCGGAGGTTACATCGATCGAAAGGTTGTGAAATTAACACTCAAGATGAGAACAGCTGTCTGAAGAATGCAAATAATACGAATTGAATAATATTAATGACTAGCGGGGGGACCCGGCGTTGCCCGGATATGGTGAGGTGTGTGAGGGTAAATCAAAACAAAATAGAAAGTAAAGAAGCGAACGTAATAATCCTGTTTAAATATTATAACTTTTTTTTAATAATCGGAAACATAAAAATAACAAAAAAAACAGCGAACGTGATAATCCTGTTTAAATATTATAACTTCTTTTTAATAATCGGAAACATAAAAATAACAAAAAAACAGCGAACGTGATGCAAAATAAAGAATAAACGAACGAATGCAAAAATGGCATAAATAACCCTGTTTAAATATTAAAACTTTAAAAATCGAAAAAAAAAATGATATCTAGGCGCGAACGTGCAATCTTAAGATAACGACGCTGTCACTATAACGACTGATCTATGATCGCATAAGCGATGGTAGGACATTGCTCTTTTTATATTTAAACTAATTCAAGAAAGAACGTTTGCGCATGCGTGTTTAGCTAAATTGTCATGAAGGAACGATTTTTTGCTATCCCTTAATTAATTAGGAATTAATGTTTTTAGCCAATTTTTCAATATTTGTCGTCCGAAGGGTCGACTTCAAAACGATACCAATTTCTCGAAAATTCGTCGCCTCTGTCAAAAGTTTAAAGCTGATATACAAACAAACATACATACATACATTTAAACAGATTTTTGCCCTTTATATTATAGATAAGTCCTTTTGGTTAGCAACAAAGTGTAGTATCTGTTCTGATGCTACACTTTGTTTTTTTCTGTTCTCAGTCAATGGAGGAGGAATCTTTCATGACCGAGACAATTTTTATTTTTGATCCTATCCAGAGTACTCCTTTTGGGGGGGGTGGAGGGCTGGATTTTCCCCACATTAAAAACCGACCTTCTGTCTAAATCTGTCCTCGTGAGCAGGCAAGCAAATAGGAATATTAATGATTAATTTGCAATTTGTAAGTTTGAGTGTCGCCAGCTTCGAAGATTGAATCATCAACTACCCGAAGAGTGTTTTTTATTTATTTATTTATTTATTTTTTACATATGCATCACCACTTATTAAGGCCAAGAGGCCACTCTAGGATAAGGGTTAAAGGGTGTACAGTAGAAATTGGACAATATAGTAACCGTTAGTAATGGAGATTCGGTAAATTTGTTAACTTATATGGAACGGCTCATCAAAAACTTGTTTAGGTTAGACTTGAAGACAACCATATTGTAGTCAGCTGGAAAACAGAAAAATGGAAGACAATTCCATAGGTGTGCAGTTCTAAGAAAGAAACTTTGCTCATGGAATCTACGTTTAGGTTTAGGCACAGATAAAGAGTGGGGGAAACTAGTGATAGTGTTTTCTGCTAGACGGGCGTTTCTTGTTAAACTTACAAGTGATTTTTTTTTTGTTTACTTGCCTCCCCACGAGGGCAGAGTTAAACATAAGATTGTTTTTTGATGTGGGGGGACCAACTCCTCCAAAAGAGGCACTCTGATCAGTAACAAAATTAAAAAATGTATCAGTCATGAAGGATTTCTCCTCCATTAACTGAAACCAAAAACGTGAAGTGAAAAAAGCGAACTATGGTCTTCAGATTCCCGAGTTCAACAAGATCCACCTGGAGAAGGTTGGAAGTTACATCGTCCGAAACGTTGTGAAATGAGAATGATAGTCTGAAGAATGCAACTAATCCGAGACACGCAGTTTAATCTTACCATATTTACACGATGAGCAAATGTGTTAGAATTTAGAACCGTCCGGCACAGACACAGGTTATGTGTGTGGGTGGCATGCCGGGAGGGGCGAGTAGATATTAAAGATAAATATGCTCAAATGCGTAAGGGGTGGATGCGGTTAGATAAAAAAAAAATGTGATGCTGGCATGATAATATTGTCGCATGTTTCAGAATTTTATTTTTAGATGAGGTTTAATAATACTCCTATTTACAATGCCTCCCCACGGGACAGAGTTAGACACCAGGGTCGTTTTTTAACGTGGAGAAAAGGTACAAAAATAAAAAATTGTCTCAGTTGTGAAAGACTGCTCCTTCACCGAAAGAGAACAAGAAATGGAAGTGCAGCATCTGAAGAACAGATACTACACTTTGATCTTGACCAAATTGTGTTATTCGGACTAGTGTCCTCACCTTGGATGTTGTGCTCGCGTTTCGACCGGATGATGCTGAACGTCTTCTGTAGCTCTGATTACAGACGTGGCATTAAATGTCGCCCAATTGAGACGAGGAATAAAAATGAGGTGTAGATAGAGAAGATGTAGTGAAAGAAAAAGAGTGGAGAGAGAAAGGGGAAGGTGCGAAGAGAGAGAGAGGGGGGTAATAGAGAGAGAAAGAAAGAGAAGTAGTGGAGATAAAAAGGGGTGAAGAAAGAGAGAGGGGAGAGAAAGAGTTGTTGAGAAAAAGAAGGGTGGAGAAAAGTACAGAAAGAAAAGTGGTGGACAGAGAGAGAGAGAGGGGGGGGGATAATGGAGAGAGAGAGAGAGAGAGAGAAGGGCGGAGAGGAAGAGAGAGATGAAGAGGGAAAGAACGGTGGGGAGAGAGGTGAGGTAGAGAAGAGGCGGAGAGAGAGAGAATGAAGAGAGAAAAGTGTGAAGATAAATAGAGGGATGGTGAAAAACAGTTCTAATCTTGGATGTTTTTCTCACATTTCTGTCAGTATAAACTGCGATCTTATTCAAGGGAATCTTTAGATCGAATTCTGAAGTGTGTATGAAATTCAAATGGAACTCTTCATTTAATTCACGAAGGTAGCTTGCTCTCGTTCTATCATCCATGGCTGAGTAGAGATTTTAAGTAATTCATAATTATATTAATATCGTCCATACTGAAGATTGAACCTTCAACATCTAGAATACTGTCTTAGAATTGATTATCACTTAGCACTTGCATCCGTGACGCCATGAGTCTTTACGGTTATAGATGATATATATATATGTGTGTGTGTGTGTGTGTGTATATGTATATATGTGTGCGTGTGTATATATATATATATATATGTATGTGTATATATGTATATGTATATATATACATGTACATATATGTATATATATATACATGTACATATATGTATATATATACATGTACATATATGTATATATATATATATACATATATATATATATACATACATGTATATATATACATATATGACCATCCCTTTTGAAGAAGCCCGCATAAATCGGGCGAAACGTTGAGTATTCAGGTCCTTCCACCTCTATTTTATTTCATATATACATGTATATATATATGTATATATATATATACATATATATATATACACATATGTATGCATATATATATATATATATATACATATATATATATATATATGAGCTTGTGTGTGGGCGGAACACATCTGTTATACTAATCTGTCAATTTTTGGTCTACAGACTTGAAACTTGATATAAAGGAGATTCGACCAGCTCGTTAAAAAATAAAACTACTCGATTATTTCACATGATTTTTTGTTGCACGACATTTCTTTCCGTCACAGATAAGATTTTTTTTCATATTGATAGAATTCTTTACAGAAACCTTTCTTTTTCTCCTTAAAAAAAAATAAAACTACTCAATGATTTTACATGATTTTTTTTCAACCACGGATAAGATTTTGTTTGTTTTTTCATATGTGTGGATTTCTGCGCAAGTACTTTTTTTTTTTCTCATCTAAAAATAAAACTACTCGATAATTTGACATGATTTTTTTTTGTACAAGTTTTTTTTCCGTCATGTATAATTTTTTTTTTCATATAAGTAGAATTCTGTAAAAATATCTTATTCCTTATTTAAGAATTGCCCATCTTGCTTTTGGTATCAGTAATGTGTTGTACACTACTTTTGTCAGAAAAACACTTTCAAATAAGTTAAAACACAAAAACTCATTTGTGTAAGTAGAAAAATAACTTATAAGTAGGTAATAATGTTTTCAACTGAAATACATTGATTCAATATATTACCAATCTTCTCAAGAAGGCCTCTAGAACTCTAATAAAACCAACATTCCTCCTCCAACTGTTTTATTAGTATTAAAATGTCTTCAATTAGCCTGATAAACCAACCAACGTGGTGACAAGCAGATACAGTTTTAATATTATTTTAAACTAACAGAACCCGTGTACCGGAGATGCCCGGTGGAAGTATGCCCCTCCCCCACTCCACCTGTAACAAAAAACAATTTAAGTACGGGTGTTAGCTGGAGTCACTACCCGCCCATTATAATTGCAGGTACTGGCGCCCATGGCGTAAATGAATGTACGGTGGCAATGTACGGACGCATTTCATATATATTTATATATTGAAGTGTATATCTTCCAAATAATAGCGTTTTTTTTTTTTAAATATTATTTATTCCGAAAATAAATTGTTTTTTGT
>NC_136525.1:20834854-21049854 GCF_053919585.1 Euprymna scolopes | reverse complement strand
CTGTTCTTAACAGGGGTGTGTGCTTATACTACGCTGGAGCAGGTCGTAAAAAATACTGTTTTTTTTTTTGTAACATTTCGGAAACAAATATATAATTCAAACAGACCTGTAGTAGTCAAAAATAAAGACCTATTTTCTCTTGTGAATCAATGACTCTCCGCCCCCACTGAGTGATTCAGCCACGCAGTGACAAATCAGCTGTGAGAGCGCATTGATTTATCTGTCCCCTAAGGAACTTTTTAATATATTTGGGAATCACGGTCAGGCAGGGTCAGCCACCAGAGAAAACGCAGCAAACAACGTAAACAGACACCTTTCTCGCCGCCCCCCCCCGTCCCTGTCTACTAGGCACGCTATCATCGACGATTTTCATAAAGATAACTACTGACCAATCTTGATCTCCACAAAGGACTGATACTTGATCTTACCACGATCGTCGTAATATATGTAATTATTTTGTTGTTGTTTTTTTCGAATTTTGAACAATTTCTGACACTCCGAAAACTGTTTTCGTTTCGATTTGCCTGTTTACTTTAGCAGCTTGTGGGAGTTGAAAACTCCCAGCCTAACTCGATTGTCGCCCTTTAACTCAGAAGAGCGACCTAGCTATGTCACTTCCTGTTCCCCATATTTCTTCCTCTTTCGTGGTGGACCTTCAAGCAGTCAAGATGTATCAAACACCGCTCCGGTGGGGCCATGGGCCACCACCGCGTTCCTGACTAGCCAGTCAACCGCAAGTAACGTTACTCATCTTTCAACGAACTCTCATTCTTTCTATCGCTTCTTCATGTATATTTATGTAAATAAATTGCATTTCTTTCGCTGATATATAACGGTATATTTTTGTCCTCATTATGCGACCTTTTGTCTTTTCAATTCCTCTACCATTAAATACATCCATCCACCCTAACACACATGGGGACGGGGTCGTCTATCACACAGCAGACCATCCTATCCCCAACAAGCTCGACACAAGTTCTTTTTTCGAACCGAAAATTTAGATTCTGTTAAAACTTATCTAGGTAGGTAGAAGAGTAATTTACCTTGTTAGTGATAACATATATATATATATATATATATATATATATATATATATATATATATATATATATATATATTTGAAGTATTGGCCCTTTTTTTTTTCGTTTGTTGGCTTCTCTGCTAAATCCCCGAAAACGGTTTTGGCTACTTCCGGTTGTTTTGTGGGACATGTGACCCGATTCATAGGACCAAATTTCATGACACCATCAGATTATATGCTTAGGCCATCTTAATATTACAGAGGGACGTGACCTTACACACTCAAAGAACGTTCTAACCCGGATACAGTTGAACTTTCGATTTTTATGCTGTCCAAATGAACATTTTCGTTGTTTTGTGTTAAAAGAGGTTTTGTGGTTTGTTTCGAGTCACGTATTCATGAATTAATTGTTTTATCTTATTTATTCACTAGTGGAACCTGTGGAAATTTCACATCGGCATCTTTCATGTGTAATATATTGCTATCGGGCATTCCCCATTTTTCATGGCAGGTCAAGAAAGACATTTTCTGATAAAACTCTAAATGATCTACGAACAAAGTACGAAAGTTTTAAGGTTCTTAACAGTGATGAAATCTTCATGACTGCCTATGAACACTATCTGAGAGTTTATTTAAACTCCTCAGCCTAACATTCACAGGTAACAAACATGAATTGGAATGAATACATATTTAATTTGGATTGTAAAACAAATCCGAATTGACATGTTCTTATTTACTTGTCTCCCCATGATCTTCATGTGTAGAAGGCACTTTAAAAAGAAATGAGTTGCCTGCTTACTAGTTTGTAATCTTATATTGTAAACCAATTGCATAAAGTTCAATCTATGAATATATAATCAATATTTGTAAAATCGAGTCTACAAGAGTTACTTCCCTTGTATTGTTAGCCAAAGGCAGTCGTAGAACTGTTACCTAATTTGACTATTTAAACCCTTGGGGTGATGTAAAACATTGGGCTAAAACAACCAAGTGACACCGTTTCTTGACAAATGATGGCTTAATTTTTTTTTAATTCGGTACCATTTAAAAACCCTACTCAGGCACAAGTATGAATTTTAGGAGAAAAATAGAAATTAGCTCCAAAAGAGGTGTTTTTCACCCCTAAAACATTCTGGTGCTCAAGCCCAAGAATTTTCTCAGGATCAAATATTACGTTTCCAGATTTATATTCATGTGGTCTTGCTTTTGGGTAATTTTCAGCAAGATCTAATGGTCAGAAAAGATTTTATGTCCCAAAAGGTGCTATTTTTGGCCATTTTGACCATTTGACCTCTTGGAGACGCAACCAGAGTTTTCCCAGGGTCAAATATTACGTTTCCAGATGTATACCTTAGTGATCTTGCTTTTGGGTAATTTTCAGTAAAATATAATGGTAAAAAAAGATTATGTCCTGAAAAGTTCTATTTTTGGCCATTTGGACCCCTTTTGACCTCCTGAGAACGCAACCAGAATTTTTATCAAAAATCTGAGAATGTTACATTTCCTCCCTTGGGTAGTTGTAACTTCATGGAAAATTTCAGAAAAATGTAATGAGTAGTTATTGAAAATTTTGGGAACGGACGAACGGACGAGGGTAAATTCCAAGGTCTAAATTCGACTAAGTAAGTAGACCAATAAATATATTCTTTTCTATATATGCCGTCGCGTTTAAAATTTTACTATCCCATAATTTGTAAATTATGGAATAAAAAAAAAGCAATTGAGAAAATTCTTCCCATGTTGAGTCAAAAACGATGCAGCCAAGAAATAATTACGTCATGATCCAAATAAAAAAAAAAATTCAACTACGATGGAGAATTCGCCATCTTTTTTGTTTTCTTTCTTTCTATGGCATGAGAATTTAAAAACGAAATAAAATAAGAAAAACAACTCAGAACGGGACAGGTGCGCTGCTTTCTCGGGGAGAGAGGGGAGGGGGTAAGGTAAGTTGAGGTTGACCACAATGTCCGTGGCTATCAAAGGATTCAATCCTTCAAAAAAAAAAAAAAAAAAAAAATGACCATACTTATTGAAACTTACACACAGTGGGTGAGTTATTTGCAAAATGGAGGTGAGGGGAGGTTTTTCAAATAATAGACCAATCCCTGAGTGAACGAAACTAACAGATGTCCCCCTCCACACACACACACACACAACTAAATAAAAACAAATCCATAACAAGTTCTCTTTATGGAAAGCGTGACTAACAAGTCAAAGAAAAAACATTAAATCTAGCCATCCAGTTCAGTATCGCAAATCAGTCAAGTTTAATGTGCGTAAATGCATAAATAGAGATATCAAGGTGATTTTTCAAAATAGCAAAAAAAAAAAAAGGGGGGGGGGAATACATAAATAAATGTTACCAAAAGCAGGCTAAGTTACTTTTCTACCTGCTTAGATAAGTTTTATGGGTCCATTATTACGACGTGCCCCAGCGTATTACAAGCATCCCAACTTCCTCATGTTAAGAACGGCTTTCGGAATAAACACCCCCAACCTCGAAAGCCGTTCTTAACATGGGGAGGTTGAGAGGGTGTTTATTCCGAAAGACGTTCTTAACATGGGTGTTCGCGTGTTTGTAATACGCTGGGGCACGTCGTAAAAATTGAATATTTTTTTGTGTTTTAAGTTATTGAAGTGTTTTGGGGTCTCATGTAGCTGATGTCTCCCTGATTCTATTTCGCTTTTTCTCGCACACATGCCCCAATTTCGAATTCGTAGCAGTGGATCGACACTAGTGGACATTTTTTTTTTTTTTTGGTACCAAAACGGTTATTAACAATGTTTTGTCGTTTTTAAAGTTTAACCTATTTCAAACTGATAGAAATTATTGCACAAAAATAAAAACAATTAAATTAAAACAAAAATCATTTGTCTTATTTCGAATCATTTAATTAAGTAAAAGTGCCATTTTTTACTTGATTATTAAATTTAAAAAGTTAATCTAGCAAAATTACCTAACAATTTAATAAAGAAAAATATCGTAAAAACTGAATTTAACTTGAAAATACTATGAAATATGATAGCTTTTTAAATTTATTAATCAAGTAAAAAAATGGTATTTTTACTTGATTAAATAATTCGAAATAAGAAAAATTATTTTCGTTTTAATTTTATTATTTTTTATTGTAAAATAATTTATATCAGTTTGAAATATTAATTAATTAATTAATAGTTAATGACTGTTTTAGTAAAAAACAAAAAAATATTGCACAAAAGTAAAAATAATTAAATTGAAACAAAATCATTTTTCTTATTTCAAATTATTTAATCCAATAAAAATACCATTTTTTACTTGATTATTAAATTTAAAAACTATTTTGTAATAATATTTTCAAGTTAAATTCAGTTTTTACGATATTTTTGTTTATCAGATTGTTAGTTAATTTTGCAAGAATAACTTTTTAAATTTAGTAATCAAGTAAAAAAAAAAATGAATTTTTTTACTTGATTAAATAATTCGAAAAAAGAAAAATGATTTTTGTTTTAGTTTTATTATTTTTATTTTCGTACAATAATTTATATCAGTTTGAAATATGTTAAACATTTAAAAAAAAAACATTGTTATGATCGTACGTCCACTGATGTCGGCCCACTACTACGAATTCGGAATAGGGGCATCTGAGCGAGACAAAGCGAAAGTAGAATCAGGGAAACATTAGCTACATGAGAACCTGTTTGTCGAGCTAGTACGAAAAACAAAATGGTGGTCTCGTATTATTTAAATTCTTCAAACTACTGTTCTCATCTTGAGTGTGATTTTCACAACGTTTCGGTCGGTGTAACCTTCGACCTTCTTCAGGTGAATCTTGTGGAATGTTTCTGTCAAACTCAGAAATTTGGACGGAACTTTGAGCGGAACCCTTTATTTATTTCACAGAGGTACCGTGCTCTTGTTCCGTCAGCCATGCCTGGATAGAGGTCCTAAGTAATTCGTAATTGTATTTTTCGGTCGCCCACACTAAGGATTGAACCTTCAACCTTCAGGAGAATATCACTTTTTACAATCGATTTTTCAATGGGTCCTTGCAGATAATTCCAGTACGAATTTTAGGAGCCTTAAACCTATTTTTATTTCTATACCTTTTCAAAATGGGAATAGTTCAATTCAAAATGTAAAAATTATTATAAGTATAAATATAAAAATATTTTATAAATTATTTAAGCAAAAAAATTGTTAACATTTTATAATATAAAAAAATAAATTCTTCAAGTCATTTATTGGAACACAACATCTAATGCTACAGCTGCAGGAATTTTAGATGGAATTCCTGCTATGAAACGATTGCATATTTCTGGTGTAACCGTTCCCAATTCTTCCTCAATTAATGAAGTCAAAGGTCTTGCCCTTTGTTCAGTAATTGCCAAGCCATCTCTTCTCTCCATTGCAAGAATACTCACAATTTTAGCAGCTAATTCCTGCTTGACGTAAGCTTGGATTAAAGATCATACTTGTTCAATTGGATTAAATATTGGAATGTATCGTCCCAACCTAAGCACTTCACATCCTAGAAATTCTTCTTCACTAAAAACTTCTTCAATGTTTGAGTGACATGGCTGGGGCATTGTCAACAACCATCACAACTGGACCCCCATATTGTCTATTTGCACCTCTCAAACATTCTCGCATCCAAGATTGTGCACTTTCCTTTCGAAAAGATCCTCTTTGAATTTCATGGTATACGAGGCTATGGAGACCAATACATCCAATAACGTGAATATTAGCACCCTGAGTACCGGCTGAAACTATGTTACATAGCCTACCCTTTAGAGAACGCCCATCTCTCCTGGAAATATGAACATTAAAGTTCATGTCATCCATAAATAAAATGAGTTTTCCAGTTCATTGGTAATTCAATATTTTCGAACAAAATAGACTACGTTTACTTTTTATTTTCAATTGAATTTGCTCTCTTGAGCACAAATCTTACAGCTTTAAGCGTATAAGTCATCATATCTAGATGCTTCGCTACTGTAGATTTGGACGATTTAAACCCAAACTGGACTTCCTTTCACAGATCACATTTAATGTGATCCTAGGATTTTCATCCAAATGCACCTGTTTGATCTTACAATTTCTAGGCCCTCCTCTTGTATCAGGTTGATTTCCCTTACTCATTCAGCGATAGAGGGTGGTTTTCGGAATAGAAAGATTTTCCGCTAGGGCTTTCCAATTTCCATCCATCTCATATACCTCCAGGATACGTGCTTTCGCACTTCTCCTGTTATCGCAGTTTTCAGTTGACCTTGAAATAAACTATTCCCATTTTGAACTGAGCTATTCCCATTTTGAACTGAGCTATTCCCATTTTGAACGGGAAAAGGTATAGTTGTAAATATCACTATTTATCTATATATTAATATGATAGCGTATGTGTTATTTTCTGTGTCACGCTTACATCCGGGTCGTTTAATTGTTATGTACTTCCATTTCTTGACATAAATAATTTTACCAAGAATTCTTCATAAGTTTTGGTTTCGGTTTCTATTATAACTGATGGCACTCCAGTAATCTATTTTTTAGAAATAATTTTATCAAGAATTCTTCAAAGTTTTGATTTCGTTTTCGAATATAGCTGAAGAAACTCAAGTTATATATATATATATATATATATATATATATATATATATATATATATATATATATATATATATGTGTGTGTGTTATATATATATATATATATATATGTGTGTGTGTTATATATATATATATATATGTGTGTGTGTGTGTTATATATATATATATATATGTGTGTGTGTGTTATATATCTTTTCTTTTTTTCATAAGTTTTGGTTTCGGTTTCAATTCAAGCTAATACATACATATTTTTTTTACTTTTGAAATCACAACTTTATAATATATAAAATCGATAGAACATGAACTCTATAATAATTAGGACTATGACAAGAGAATATTCTTTTCATTATTTTTACTCTCGAGTATATATCAGTTAATATCTTATATGTTTTTAGATAGAGTGATGTGGTTCTTGATTGGTTAACTGTGTCGAAATGTGTTGGATATATACTCGAGAGTCAAAACAATGAAAAGAATATTCTATTGTCATAGCCCTAATTATAATATATACGAAATCTGCAAGAACTAAAATATATTTAAGCGTACTTTACGACCGGGTTTTGCCGGGCGTTCATGCTAGTTTATATAAATACTTTTGCAATTTTAACAAAAGAGCTACAATAATATCAGAGCATCTCCATTTACATTGAACATCTATAGAATGCCAACATCAATATATTACATATGAATGAGTCCCTGTGGAATTTCCACAGGTCCCACTAGTTACTAATAATAACTAGTTAATAATAATTACTAGTTAATAATAATTACTATATATTAACGTATATCTACATATATTAATGTTTTTTACTTATTATTTGTATATATTATCTATTGTTTATAATTACTGGTGTCCATATCGTATTAAATTCTATACTAGGTCTACTTAGTAATTAGTTTTTCCCCAGCATATGTACTGCTTCTTTCAGTCGTCTTACTCTCCACCGTTCTTCTCTGTCTATAATTTTTACTTCGTCCCATAGTGGTAGATGGTTTCCCTTTTCCTTCCAGATATGGTCATCTATACCTGACTTTTCAGTCTCTCCAGCTACTACGGCTTTTCGATGTTCTGCTAACCGTACTTTCAACGGACGACACGTATCACCTTTGTATAGTTTTCCACATTTACATGGTCTCATTATAACCTTAGAGAAGCCGTGATAATCGTTTAACAATCGAAGATTATCAAATTACTGATAGAAACCGATCCAATCAATGTCACTAATCGTATGAAAATGCATTATTTTATCAATATTTTGTTTAACTTTCGATTTTTAAGCGATTATCAAGGCTCGATTATAACCCTAAAGAGACCACCATTTTGTTTTTTCCTTTATTTGCATTACCTTTATTTTTATGTAAAAATACTTTAAAATAAGTAAAAAAATAAAAAAATACTTTGACAAAAATTAAAATACAAAAGAAAACCTCTCCAATTAGGAAAAAGAGTAACTTAGCTTGCCTTTGGTAACATTATTGTGTATATTTTTTCACCAGTTTTTGCTTTGTTGGATATTCTGAAAAAGCACCAGAATTTCTCTATATTTGGCCTTGTGTATACACACGCAAACACACACATATATACAGAGTGTCCCAAAAGAAGCTGATGGTTAAAAAACTTCATAATTTTCCTAATTTTTTATATTTTTCTTTTCTTTTTTCAGATCATCTAGAGTAACTCCTTCCAAAGTCATCCTGAGTCGTTACACTACCGAAGAGCTGATATTTATTGTAGAGTCGTATTTCCGGTTGAATGAGTCAATATCAGAAACTCAAAGAGAATTTTGATGAAACTTCAACACAAGAAATTCCCCTACTCTCAATGCAATAAAAACTATGGTGGCTCGATTTCATGAGCAAAGGTCTGTATGTGACCTCCCTAAATCTGGTAGACCCCGTACGGCAAGAAGTGATGAGAATCGTCAGAGATTAGCAGAGTGTGTGGCCGAGGATCCATCCACATCAGTAAGAAGGAGATCAAGTCAAATTGGGATCTCTCGATCAATGTGGTTCCAGCAGGACGGTGCAACGGTGCATACGGCACAAGAAACATTAAATCTGCTCCAAGACATATTCGGCAACCGAATAATTTTTCGTGGCTGTCAGATAAATTGCCCCCCCCCCCGCTCGCCAGATCTCACATATACAGATTTCTTCCTTTGGGGTTACTGCAAAGAGCAGGTATACGCAAATAAACCAGCCACAATAAATGCCATTAAAAACAATATAGATGAGGAAATTAGGGTTATAAGCCCTGAAACATTAAGTGATGTGCTGAGCACAAGTGTGAAAATGAAAATGGTGGACATTTGAGCAACATCATTTTTCATAACTAAAATTTGGCCTTGTGAAACACATACCCTAGATTAAGTTGTGTAAATAAAATTAAAATAAATAGACTATGATATCTTACTATATTTCAAAACATCACGGAGAGGCTCATCTACCGACATATGAAAATTGGTAAGCATAACTTAAATATTGAGGAAGTTAACCAAATTTAAAATCCGTCATATTCTTTTGGGACGCCCTGTATATATACACACACACACACACACACACACACACACACACACACACATATATACCAACACACACAAAACACATCCATATACACATATATACCCATGCACTCATACATACAATTGTTTATTAATGAGATGAATAACATTAATTATTCAAGCAAATAATTCACAAACAATGATGTCAGTGTAGACCATTTAACCGTCCTTATTTCTTTCTGAAAACCCGTTTCGCTAAGATTTGGTTATATATATATATATATATATATATATATATATATATATATTAATATGTATGAATAAAAAAAATAATACGAAAAATATATAAATGTTTATATCTTTTCTGTATTTATTTCCTGTGTGTTGACGTGTAGGAATACAAAAAGTCTTTTGAAAAAACAAGAATGTTTCCTTCAAAAGCACATAATTTTCGACCGAGCCTTCGATCTTCCTCAGTGTGAATGATAGAAAACATGAGTGAGCAGGCAGAGTAAGTAGCGGGAGGAGGGGCACGGGTATAGCCATTAAGGTGAATATATAGGGTGGGCCATAAGTCGTGCACCAAACGATTTGAAATAATTCTTATAGTAATAAATGTTATTTATTAAAACCAAACTTAACCAATAAACTGAAAAACACGTTCTACACGCTAATACAATCATAAAAGAAGATGTATCTTATACCGAAAGAAAAGAAAATATATTTTGCCCGGCAGATTTTACAGTTTCACATCACTTAATTCTTTGGTGCGTGACTTATGGCCCACCCTGTATAAGAAAGACTATTTTTAAAATCGAATTTTTTCGATTTTTGATGAATATCTGTACAAAAGATTATCTAAGAACGCTGCCAGACATATGAATTACCTTTGTATGAACCTAATGCGGAATGAACTTTCACACACACACACAGTGACTTTTATATCTATAATATAAATCTCACCTGTTTAAATATATGTATGTATGTATGTATGTTTGCATGTTTGCCTAAAACTTTCGACCGATGCGACAGATTTTCATGAGATCGGTAGCGTTTTGAAGCTCGACCCTTCGGACAACAAATAGCGAAAAATTGGCTAAAAACATTAATTTCTTCACCCACTCTGGGCACTTTTCTACAGAGAGGAGTCGCTGTTTTCGCCAATATTTTCAAAAGTCATCACCTGTTTTCGATTGACTAGCCTTAATTTAAACCTTCGCCCCTTCCAGTTTGGTGATAGATGCAACGGCAAAGACGTCACTTTTTTTTTTTTTGCGTTCTTTTCCGTCTTTACGTTACGGGTTCGAGCCTGCCTACTACCACTTATTTTTCTTTTGCTCAACACACACCTCCAAACACCCGGGCAACGCCGTCACCCAGCTAAACATGAAAGGAAAGAAGTAAACAATACAATTTTGTTGAGCTTTGTATTATCTCGATAAGTCTCCCCTTAAAGAATTGAATTATTCTATTCCTTTAACTTTCATTCATATATATATATATATATATATATATATATATATATATATATATATATACACGTTTTATTTTTTATCATCGTATCTTTCTGTTATGTTGCATTATTGTTTCGGCTACACGGTCGTTTTTTTGGCCGTCTGTAGCGTCCTCAGACTTTTACAGATTTCTGTAAAAGTCTGAGGACGCTACAGACAGCCAAAAAAACGGCCGTGTAGCTGAAACAATAATGTAACTTAACAGAAAGATATGGTAATAAAAAATAAAACGCATATTTTCTCTACAACAGTATTGAGCACTTTCTCCAGTTTTTATTAATTACCATCTCCACTATATATATATATATATATATATATATATATATATATATATACACACAGGGTGGGCCATAAGTCACGCACCAAAGAATTAAGTGATATGAAACTGTAAAATCTGCGAGGCAAAATATATTTTCTTTTCTTTCGGTATCAGATACATCTTCTTTTATGATTGTATTAGCGTGTAGAACGTGTTTTTCAGTTTATTGGTTAAGTTTGGTTTTAATAAATAACGTTTATTACTATAAGAATTATTTCAAATCGTTTGGTTCACGACTTATGGCCCACCCTGTAGATAAACGAAGAAGAATTTTTACGGAGGAATATTTTATGTTACACCGGCCAAGGGTGTAACGTAAAATATTCCCCTGTAGAAATTCTTCTTTTTTGTCTATAAGAGAAGACAAACTATTTTCAAAATCGTCAAGCCCAAATATAAGTTGACGTGATATTGTAAACAAACACTGACGGAATTTGATTAACATTATTATTATTATTATTATTATTGTTTTTTTAATTATTTATTTATTTACTAGCATGGGTGCCCGGCGTTGGCCGGGTCTGTGTATGTTGAGCAAAAAAAAAAAAAAAAAGCGGTCAATTTTTTAAACTTTGACCCCTATTATGTCCCCTTAAAATTTATTGCTTTTGGCTCAAATCAAGTTATTAAGTTAGATCCATGTCCAAGGAACCTATATCCAAAATTTCAAGTGTTTCGACCCAAAATTGTCGGAGGAATTTGGTAGAGTTCTCAAAGGTCAAATCGTTGAACTTTGACCCCTTAATCGCCAAATTTCTGGCCGAAAACCGATCACATCGATTTTCCCAAATTTCAGTACCCGGCATATCAAATTTCGAGTCTGTAGACTAAAAATTGACAGAATTATTGCGTAGGGAAATGCACACACGCACACACACACAGAAAAATACACAGACACGTTCACTTTTATAGATACGATTTTGAAAATAGTTTGTCTTCAAAGAACCCTACTGTTGATTTTTATATGCCAGCCTTTCTGCTTGTTAGGTAATAAAGCTTCTCAGATGCATTTGCGATGTTAGGCTGTATAAGGCGTGAGCTTTAGTTAAAAATCACCTGTTCCTTATTTCATCGGATTTTTTAAAATTATCCATACTTATTTAAGACATTCAATATAAAAACCTAAGAACAGTTAGATACATAAAGTACATTTTTGTGAAATTTCAAAGAATCGGCCTAGCCGTTTCGGAGTCCATAGAGAATGATTTAACTCACATACAGACAAAATTCCTTTTATAGATATATATACATACATACATATACATTCTATATGCATATACATTATGCATATACAAATTATATATATATATATATATACATATTATACACACACACATATATATATATGCATACATACATAAATGTACACATTATACATACGTATACATATTACATATCCATATATATATATATATACATACATATAAAATACTACTATAACAAAAGGATATCTACTCTTCCCATAAACACAAAAAAGGGAAAGGTTGAACCTGAGGTCACATGTACCTGTAAGTGCCCGCCCATTGGCTGATTACGGTGGGCGCGGTAGAAACTTTGAAGCTGATTGGCTAACTAAAAAATTTAATAGCATGTGCATATATAAAAATGCGCAATAATCACAACTTTTCTTATAACCTGACGAATTCTTACGAGAATTAAATGCGGAATATACCGTGTAGCTTAATTGCCATATATATTTCCAGAACTTACACACACACACACACATATATGTATATATATATATATATAATTATTTTTTACTATATGCATATACATGTATATAACGTATGTACATGCACATACATATACATATAGAACTCATATACATATATATACCTTATATATACCTACATATATATATATATAACTTATACAGGGTGACCCCAAAAAAACGGGCCTCAACTCTAATTAGGCCCCGTTTCTTAGTGTTTTGTTCGAATGAAATGAAACTTTGGTCATAACCAGTTTATTATATTCAAAACATCACATCAAAACACTAGGGTCTTTGGCCTTTTTTTCTCCGTTCTACAGCATATGTTCTAGATGGCCTCCATTTAACTTTTTTTTTTGGGGGGGGTCACCCTGTATATACATATATACACATATATATAACTTATATATATATATATATATATATATATATATATATATATATATATATATGTATAACATATATACATATATAAAGGGAACAGCGAGGATACTAAAAAGAGCTCTCGGTTAGTTTCAATAAAAAAGCGGGGCAATGTTGGCAGCTGGTTTGGCTGCCCCATACCCAGCATTACAATCTTCAAAGGAAGAAAAATATAAAAAAAATAAAAAAATATATACATAACTTATATATACACACATACACATATATTATACATACATATGCATATATATATACATATACAGACATATTACTTATATATATATATATATATATATATACACACACAGACATATTACTTATATATACATACATATTCATACATATAACTTACATATACCTAATATTATATAGTTTTTATTGGTGCTTTTTTAAACGATATTAAGGTTAATGTCTCCACGTTGGAGATTTGGTGTTTTCTTAGAAAACCGACCACTTTTTATTTAGACGCATTTTATTTATTTATGTAATGTTTCAGGGTCCTATCCCTTTTCAGCGTAGCTTGACTGTTGTTAGGACTCGAACCCCGGACCTTATGTATTTCAGTCCAGCGTCTTAATCCATCACGCTATGATGCCATAGACAATTCATATTAATATATATGCATACATATAACATATATATGTAGACACTATTATATATATACATACAATTACACACACACACACATATATATATATATATATACATACAATTGCAAACATATATATTTCATATATATACATATATACATACATATACACATACATACTACATAGATAGATACAAATATATATATATATATATATATATATATTTACGTATGTATGTACTGTGTACGTTTATATATGTGTAGTGTGTGTGTGTGTGTGTGTGTGTGTGTGTGTGTGTGTGTGTGTGTGTGTGTGTGTGTGAAGGCAACCGCTGATTACAATATCAATGTACATCCATTTCAACTTTATTTGCAGAGTTGAATAACAGTATCCACCATTCCACCAATCCCGGAGCTGACCGGGTCATCGCGTGGGTACCTTATCCCTCGGCAAGCCCAATTCATTAAAATGAAACGTCTCCGCCCGCGTGAGGGTGCGGGATAAAGTTACACGTCACTGTGATGCGGAAATCTTTCATACTTCCTAATTATCGTTTTATGCTTACCATATCTTCCCGTGTAGAAGGAAATGATCCACAAAAAGGAACACACCTTTCGAAAGGTGAGAACAATAAGCCTTCAGAGTATTGTGTGTGTGTGGGGGGGGGGCATTTTAAATATAGTTTCGCGATACCCCATTATTGCACCATTTAAAATTTATTTGTGATGATTAAGTTACAGACTCATCCAGGTTTCATCCCAAATAACAAATAAATAAAATTAACAAATAAATACAATAATAATACAAATAAAATTCTAAAAAAATAAATACGATCCCAAATAAAATCCCAAATAACAAATAAACACAATCCCATAAACCAAATAAATTAAATTTCAAATTACAAATAAATAAAATAAAAAATGAATACAATCTTAAATAAGGAGTAAATAACCCCCCCAACAAATAAACTCTCAAAAAAACAAAAACAAATAAATAACCCGCCCCCAAAAAACAAATAAATAATAAAAACAAATAAATAATTAAAAAAAAAACAAATAAATAAACTCCCCCAAAAACAAATAAATAATAAAAAATAAACTCCCAAAAACAGATATATAAATAATAAACAAATAAATAAACTCCCAAATAACAAATAAAGATGAAAAAAAAAAACAAATACAACCTCAAATAACAAATAAATAAAATACAAATACAAAAATACAATCCCTGATAATGAATAAATAAAATAAATAAAATCCTAAATAACAAATAAACTCCTCCAAAACAAATAAATAATGAAAAACAAATAAATAAACTCCTCCCAAAAACAAATAAATACAATCCTAAATAACAAATAAATTAAATAAATAAAATCCCCTAAAACAAATTAATAAAATCCACAGAAACGAATAAATAAAATCACAAATTTTTCTCCTCCTTGCAACCTCTATCTCACAGAAGAGATGTTGCGAGTTTGTCTCTGATGTATCGTTATTTTCATGGAAAGTGTTCAACTGAGCTTCAATCTATGGTCCCCCCTCGCCAAACTTTCACAAGAAACACTCGTCTAGCTGTAAACACTATCAATAATTTCCCCCACTCTTTATCTGTGCCTAAACCTAAACGTAGATTCCATGAACAAAGCTTCTTTCTTAGAACTGCACGCCTGTGGAATTGTCTTCCGTTTTCCTGCTTTCCGGCTGACTACAATATGGTTGTGTTCAAGTCTAAAGTAAATAAGTTCTTGATGAGCCGTTCCATATAAGTTATCAAATTTACCAAATTTTCATTACTAATGATTACTATATTGACCAATTTCTACTGTACACTCTTTAACCCTTATCCTTGAGTGGCCTCTGGGCCTTGATAATGTGGTGACGCCTATGTAAAAAAAAAAAAAAAAAAAAATAATAATAATTTGTATGCGCTGCTCAGTGTGCTCACCAGCTCCACAATCGGATCCAGTACCACAATTATCAGGAAAAACCACTTCGGTTTCGTCCTCTACTCCACTAGTTCACCTCTAAAGTGCCCCCCCCCCAACCAGAGGTCGTATTGGTTATTTCATTTTAACCAGACCCAATATGATACCCTATCTACTAATTCCTGCACATCTGCCACAAAGTTTTCTTTTATTTCTGCGTTTGTACAACGAAAACGATGCTGCAGTATATTGATTAGCTTTCACTCAATATATCATATTGTAACATTTGATGCTAGTAAAACTAAGCTGCTCTCCTTTAAAAATTACAAGACGCCTCTCTAACCCCCTATATCCATGACAAATAGCACCCTACCTGAGAATTCTACCTTTAAATTCCTCTGCCTAACATTTGCGGGCAATATGAACTGGACCAAATACATATGTTGTATATTTATCTAATAAGGGGGAACGTCATATTATCGTCTAGTGGTCCAGTCTATTTGTTCATATGCCGTTGTGTGTGTGTGCATGTGTTTGTCTGGTACATGTATTTTTGAGACGTACCTTCATGAGTCGTCGATGTTGGTCCACCTGAATTCATCTCGTGTCTTGGAGGGAGACTGGTACCTGTTTTGGGACGAAGATTTATTTACTCCAAACGATGAATTGGTTTTATAGTTTTTATTCACCTTCCAGATGTCACTGCAGAAGGATTGAAGTGAATCTCTGGCTTGCATGGTACACGTTAGCGTCCCAACCCCAGTGAAGGGGAGGAACGACTGTTAAGCCGTCTGTCGCCTTCTATGTCTCAAACCAGTCTCTCTGATTCAGCTAACCTGATCACGTGACTCACACGCAATCCGATCAGCTGACCCTCGCTTCTGGTCAGTGTGTCTACAATATAATTTACTCACCTCCCACTCTCTCTCAATCCATTCTCTAACACATAGAGGACATTGCAAAGGCTGCTGCAAAGAAGGTGAGTTCCCTCTATTGAGCTAGAAAGCTACTCACGTCTGAGAGTATCCTGTGCCTCTACAAGGCCACCATTCGCCCATGCATGGAATATTGTTGCCACATCTGAGCTGGTGCATCTACCACGTCTCTCCCTCTTAGATAAGGTCCAAAAAAAAGTTGTCAATCTAATCGGTCCCACTTTATCAACTAAGCTCCAGCTCCTGTCCCATCACTGCAATGTTGCATCACTGTGCCTGTTTTACAAATATTTTAATGGAATGTGTTCTGATGAACTCGTTTCACTTGTACCCCCTCGATGTACAAATCCGCGACAAATCCGTTTAGCAATAAGATCTCACCCCTTCACTGTTGTTGTCCCTAAATGCCAGAAAGCTTTCTATTCTAATAGTTTCTTCCCTCGAACAGCTAGACTTTGGAATTCCCTTCCTGCCGGACTGTACTGGTATGCAGAAGTTTAAATGTAACATAAACAAATATCTTGTTAATCTTTCCTAGACATGGTCCCAAATAGTAGCCCCTTACGTCCACGTGTCGATATGCTTTATAACGGGTGAACAGGAGTAAAAAAAAAAAATATCCTTGAGCTCACACAGTCAAATAATAATATTCTATATTTCGTCCGTTTTCTTGACACTTAATCAGTAGATTACCATATTTTCTGTCTTTTGCAATTGAAAAATTGTCCTCCAAGGGTACAGCTGAAAAATTGTCCTCCAAGGGTACAGCTGAAAAATTGTCCTCCAAGGGTACAGTTGAAAAATTGTCCTCCAAGGGTACAGTTGAAAAATTGTCCTCCAAGGGTACAGTTGAAAAATTGTCCTCCAAGGGTACAGTTGAAAAATTGTCCTCCAAGGGTACAGTTGAAAAATTATCCTCCAAGGGTACAGTTGAAAAATTGTCCTCCAAGGGTACAGTTGAAAAATTGTCCTCCAAGGGTACAGTTGAAAAATTGTCCTCCAAGGGTACAGTTGAAAAATTGTCCTCCAAGGGTACAGCTGAAAAATTGTCCTCCAAGGGTACAGCTGAAAAATTGTCCTCCAAGGGTACAGCTGAAAAATTGTCCTCCAAGGGTACAGTTGAAAAATTGTCCTCCAAGGGTACAGTTGAAAAATTATCCTCCAAGGGTACAGTTGAAAAATTATCCTCCAAGGGTACAGTTGAAAAATTGTCCTTCAAGGGTACAGCTGAAAAATTGTCCTCCAAGGGTACAGCTGAAAAATTGTCCTCCAAGGGTACAGCTGAAAAATTGTCCTCCAAGGGTACAGCTGAAAAATTGTCCTCCAAGGGTACAGTTGAAAAATTGTCCTCCAAGGGTACAGTTGAAAAATTGTCCTCCAAGGGTACAGTTGAAAAATTGTCCTCCAAGGGTACAGTTGAAAAATTGTCCTCCAAGGGTACAGTTGAAAAATTATCCTCCAAGGGTACAGTTGAAAAATTGTCCTCCAAGGGTACAGTTGAAAAATTGTCCTCCAAGGGTACAGTTGAAAAATTGTCCTCCAAGGGTACAGTTAACTTCAACAGAATTCCAACCTTCTCACACTACATTTTTTCTTTTTACTCACGTTCACCCCTAACAAGGGGCTACTATTTGGGATCATAACCATGAAAGATTAAGATATTGGTTTCCATTACATTTAAACTTGGTGGTGTTTAAGATGGGATGCATTCTAAAAGACGGCTACAATCTATACTTCATCTATATTCATCCCATGCTTTTATTTCCATTTTTATTTTTATTTTTTATGATTATTTTACATTTCTTTTCTAAGCTAGATATCGCAGCAACACCCTATATCTGTAATATAGCTCCCTTCTCCTCTTCTGGTGAGAAGAAGCATTAGGCTTCGAAATGCTTAGGTATAAAAAGTATTTATAGCCCCTCTTCGCATTGATGTTTTTCCTTATTGAACTGACAAATAAATTCAGATATACCTATATGCATTTTATCTTGTCTAGAAGTTAATTTATGTTATGCGTCAACCCCATATGTAGAACTTATATCTTGATAGGTCTTTATGTAAATAATCCATCCATATTCTTTTAACCAATTTGGTATATATATATATATATAGGGTGACCCCCCCCCCAAAAAAAAAGCTAAATGGAGGCCATCTAGAACATATGCTGTAGAACGGAGAAAAAAAGGCCAAAGACCCTAGTGTTTTAATGTGATGTTTTGAATATAATAAACTAGTTATGACCAAAGTTTCATTTCATTCAAACAAAACACTAAGAAACGGGGCCTAATTAGAGTTGGGGCCCGTTTTTTTTTTGGTATATATAAGCATATATATATAAGTGTATATATATAATTATAAAACTCAAATAACCTTGTAACGGGTGTTGTAACCCAACATCCGGTTTATGACTTCCGGTTACACATGCGTACATAAACATAAACCCATAACAGTGTAAACAAATAAACACAAATCGCTAGACCTGTTTCGTTAAAAAAAATGGACGTCCTTAGAAAAGCGAATATCTTAAATTTATTGAATAAAAAAACTTCAAGATATGGGAAGCAAATGCAAAGCATGATTACAAATAATACATATAATGATCGACCTGTTTCATACATACGATATATATTATACTAAATAATCAATGCGACGATAAAACATATTGTTTTACTGTGTACATTTTCAGCGTCCCAATTTTTTTTGTTCGCGTTTAAATTATCCAAATAAACAATTATTAATACTTTCTGCGTTTTTTTTTTTACATCGTTCATTTCCGTATTATGTTTAAGTTATTTTAACGCAATTTTCTTACAAATAAATCTACTTCAACCGGTTGACAACCATAAGAGCCATTTACAACGCCGATTTAGTCACGACCTTACTTTTTTTAATTCATTCTCCATTTTTTAATACACCTTTCTTAAAAAGATTCATACATTTTCTTCCGCACTACCAACATAAATAAATAACCCTGAAAATATGTTTTTTAAAAAATTGTATTACAAATAAATAATCAACGCGACAATAAAACATATTGTTTTACTGTGTACGTTTTCAGCGTCCCAATTGCTTTTTTTTCCACATTTAAATTAAATGATTTATCAACATTTTAATTTAACTTTAAGTATTATGGTATCTGTTCAGTGCACATTTACCTATAAGTATGGCAAACCACTTATAATTAAATGGCTGTAAGTTTTTTTTCAAAAATAAACAATTATAAACAGAACGACTCATAGAAATCTATCTCCATTATTTTTTCATTTTAATATACTTTCATAGAAATGTTTCTGCTATGTTACAAAAAACTATTTTCTTTACGTCACAAGTGTCACGCTCATACATTAATTCCATAGCTAATATAACGTACTGACCCAACGGGTCATGGGCAGTCTAGTATATATATATATATATATATATATATATATATATATATATATAATGAACTCCTCAACAACTAAGTTGCTCGGAAATCCATAGGTGATTTGTTTATAGTGGTGAAGGCTTTGTGCAGAACCAACCACACTTTTTGGTACAGTTGCTAATTTCTCGGTGCATTTGCTGCCACAAGACAGAGCAGACCGCAGGTTTTACATAAGAGTTTTTCCTTCTCCTAGATACATGTCTTAATGAAGATTGGGAGTGCATCTCTCTCAGTGAATTAAGCACACCTCCAAATACCAACCTAGAAATTTCTATGTCACCGGCACGCTGCATACAGTGCTTAACCATCTTAAATGGTAACCCATCTGGTACTAACCAGGCTCATCATTGCTTAACCTCGGTGATTTGGTGAGAACTGGTGTGTCAATATGATTATGCCACACACACACACATTATATATATATATATATATGTATGTATACGTAGTAGCGTTCGTGTGTGCAACTCTACTGCAGCCCACATCAGTGGACAGATCATTACCTGGTATGATGCTGGTCCCACACCTAGTGATGGTGCACACCATTTTCCAAGGTTAAGGTCAAAGGTTAAAGTCATAGCGTATTATATATACTTTCCTACAGCACACACCATTGGACTAATGATGACCAAACCTGGCATGATGATAGTCCCCCATCTAGGAATGGTGCACACCATTTTCCAAGATTAAGGTCTAGAATTTAGCATATATATATATATATATATATATATATATATATATATTATACTATGGAGCAATCATGACCGAACCTAACATGATGATGGTCTCTAGAGATGGTGCACAGCATTTTTCAAGGTCAAGGTCGGAACTTTGCTGTACGCTTGGGTACCAGAGTATACAGAAAAAAACCCGTGCAAAGCACGGGTATCTTTGCTAGTATATATATCAAAAATAATTGAGCAATAGAAAATACGAAAGGATGGAATTCTTTGATTTTATTCAAAATGAAACTTAAAAAAAGGAACTGCTATTCAATCCTTTCAGTGAGATGGATCGCAGTATTTATTTATTTATTAAAAAAAATCATTATTTTTGGTTCGGCGCTGAAAAGGCTTTTCAAGAAAAGATATTCAAAAATAAATCAGAGAATGAATGAATGATGTGAGGAATTCTCCAGAGGGAATTGTCTCTTCCTTCCAGAGAATAAGGAATTATATTACAAAAATAGAATATATTCCAGCCAATAAACATTCTGAAATATATAGGTGAGTAAAGGAACAGATAGAGTGGGGGAGAGAAAGAAGGGAGGATAGCGGAAGAATGCAGAAAAAGAGGAACAAGAAAGAATGAGTAGAGGGGAAAGAGGACGAGAGAGAAGAGAAAGAGAGAGGGTGAAAAGTAAGAGAGAGAAAAAGGAGAAAAAACAAAAGAGAAGTGGAAAGAGGGTTATTGAGAAATATATATATATATATATATATATATATATATAAAAAAAAAAAAAAAAAAAAAAAAAAAATAATTATGACAGCCCCTTTAAGAAATACGTTTCTTATAGTTGAGCACTTTCTGTTGAATAAAAGTCGGTCAATTTAGCTCTTATGCGTAGATCGTCGTATAACGACTTGATCACTGTCTGTCTGACGTAATGAACATTTAAATTAAAATGTTTAAAATTCAACGCTATTTCACACGATTAATGGTAGCCGAATGGATACGGTCTCCGCTAATCGAGCCAGAGATGTCTCGTGTCGCGGGGTTCGAATCGTTCGACTGGTAGTAATTGTGACACCCTGCACTGAAGAATCCCGAAAGGATGAAACACTAGTGTCTGTAGGTATTTAATTATTATAGTAAAAAAAAAAAAAAAAAAAAAAAAAAATAATAATAATTATGACAGCCCCTTTAAGAAATACGTTTCTTATAGTTGAGCACTTTCTGTTGAATAAAAGTCGGTCAATTTAGCTCTTATGCGTAGATCGTCGTATAACGACTTGATCACTGTCTGTCTGACGTAATGAACATTTAAATTAAAATGTTTAAAATTCAACGCTATTTCACACGATTAATGGTAGCCGAATGGATACGGTCTCCGCTAATCGAGCCAGAGATGTCTCGTGTCGCGGGGTTCGAATCGTTCGACTGGTAGTAATTGTGACACCCTGCACTGAAGAATCCCGAAAGGATGAAACACTAGTGTCTGTAGGTATTTAATTATTATAGTAAAAAAATAATTATGACAGCCCCTTTAAGAAATACGTTTCTTATAGTTGAGCACTTTCTGTTGAATAAAAGTCGGTCAATTTAGCTCTTATGCGTAGATCGTCGTATAACGACTTGATCACTGTCTGTCTGACGTAATGAACATTTAAATTAAAATGTTTAAAATTCAACGCTATTTCACACGATTAATGGTAGCCGAATGGATACGGTCTCCGCTAATCGAGCCAGAGATGTCTCGTGTCGCGGGGTTCGAATCGTTCGACTGGTAGTAATTGTGACACCCTGCACTGAAGAATCCCGAAAGGATGAAACACTAGTGTCTGTAGGTATTTAATTATTATAGTAAAAAAATAATAAATAAATATATATATATATTAGCATTTCAGCCCGGCCTTGCCCGGGTTTTTGGAAGTGTATGTTGAGCAAAAACAAAAAAAGTTGTAGTAGGAAGGCAGGCTTGAACCCGTACCGCAAAGGAGGTAAAGAACGGGGGAAAAAAACCTGACGTCTTTGCGGTTACGACCACCGCCAAACCGGAAGTGGCGTAGGTTTAAATCAAGGCTAGACAATCAAAAGGAGAGAATGATTTTCGAAAATATCGGCGAAAAAAGCGACCCCTCCCTGTAGAAAACTGGCCAGTTGAAGGTGAAGATATTAATGTTTTTTGCCAATTTTTCGATATTTGTCGTCTGAAAGGTCGAATTTCAAAACGATACTGATCTTAGTAAAATCCGTCGCCCCTGTTGAAAGTTTTAGGCAGACATGCAAACATACATACATACATATATTTATATATTGGTAACTAAAAATTTTCAACCCAAACCGATTAAAAAGCTTGCCCTATCTCTGAATACCCTTTATGTAAAATTTCAAATGTTTAGACCAGAAATTTTCTGAGTAATTTGGTAGAAACCGTCGAGGTCAAATATTTTTAAACTTTGACCCCTATTATGACCCCTTAAAATTCATTGTTTTGGACTCAAATCAAGTTATTGTTAGATCCATGTCCAAGGAACCTATATCTAAAATCTCACGTGTTTAGACCCAAAATTGGCGGAGGAGTTTGGTAGAGTTCTCAAAGATCAAATCGTTGAACTTTGACCCTTTAACAGCCAAATTTCTGGCCGAAAATGGGTCACAAATATTTTACCAAATCTCAGTACCCTGTATATCAAATTTCGAGTCTGTAGACTGAAAATTGAGAGAGTTATTGCGTAGGAAAATGTACACACACAGACACACACATAGACACGTTCACTTTTATAGATAGATAGATAGATAGATAGATAAATTAAACAAAAATATATACGTATATATAAACATATACGGAAACAATTTTGTGGTTACTGTAAACTTTTTACGCAAATATTATGCAAGTATAAATCATGTAAAATATCTGCATGAATATCATTATGCGTAATAATTAACTCTAGATGATCATCCCATAAGAAAATCGAAAATACTAATAGGGAATTAATTAAAATGAATGCTTAAAAGAATATGCAAATGAGCTAGATCTTTTGCTAGTGAATGCAATTCCACAACCCATATATAAGAAAACTGTATTTTCTTTTTAAATAAATAGAAAAGAGGGTCTTTAATATGAATATCAATACACACAAAAGAAAAACGAATTTATAGGAGTATATATATATATACACATATATATATATATATATATATATATATATATATATATATATATATATAGCACCTGCCCTGTTTTTATGTTTTATGGAACCATTATGTCAGAGTTTTTGAGAATAGCTCGCGTTACTTTAAAACTAACAGAATTTATACCACCAGTTTCTAGCTTAGTAATAAGGATGATAAAACAAGGTGGGGATAAAAATAAAATATTTAAACAGTTAAATAAAGCATTTGTTCGTTATCCTGATGCTTTTGAATCGTTTAAGATAAACCAGACTATATTAATAAAGGAAATCCAAAACTATATTAGCAATGTATAAAATGTACTTATAATTACATATAATAAATTTATATATTAATTAAAAAAAAATGTATATATGTAAAAATATTTTTAACCTTTATGCATCTAATTTTAAATAAATAAGAATGTAAATATAATAAATACTAATCATAGTGGGGGTGATAATAGTTAAATGGATTAATCCTAATCTTATAAATACAAGATTGATAAATTAAAAAATTAAAAATGTATCCATTTTAAATGTGGAAATTGATGACTCGCACAGGTAAGAAATTCATTTTTATAGTATGAAAAGGTTAGTAATTGCAATTAAGAATAGGAAATTGATCAAAAGCAGTTGCATGTGCATCATTGCAGCAATGGAAGAGAAGATTATTGGACCTTATTTTTTTGAAGATCAAAACGAAAATGCTGTCAATGTTATTGTTACTTTTAAAGAAAGAGTCTATGTTAACAAACCCCAAACCCTGCAAGAATTGAAGGAAAACATCAGGAATTAAATAAGGGAGGTAAATCGCAATCCAGAAATTCTGCAATTTGTCATGAATACTGTTTTGGAAAGAGCACAAATATGCAAATCTGAAAATGGATAACATTTAAGACATTTTTTTTTTTCATAAATAAACATTTTTTGTATTTTGCCTTTTTTTTTTAAATTTCCTAATGTCTTAGTCAGATTGTGTTAAAATTACAGAAAGATATCAAAAATAAAGAATCTATTTAAGTTTAAAATCCTTCAGTGAATTTTTGGACACCCTGTATATATATATATATATATATATATATATATATATATATATATATATATATATGAGAGAGAGAGAGAGAGAGAGAGAAAGAGTGAAAGCGAGAGAAATAGACAGAGAGAGAGTGTACGATATGCATAGAGAGAATGTACGATAGAGAGAGAGTATATATACGATAGAGAGAGAGAATAATAGAGAATATATATATATATAGAGAGAGAGAGAGAGAAAGAGTGAAAACGAGAACAATAGAGAGAGAGAGAGAGAGAAAGAGTGAAAACGAGAACAATAGAGAGAGAGAGAGAGAGAGAGAGAGAGAAAGAGTGAAAACGAGAGCAATAGAGAGAGAGAGAGAGAGAGAAAGAGTGAAAACGAGAGCAATAGACAGAGAGAGAGAGAGAGAGAGAGAGTGTACGATATACATAGAGAGAATGTACGATAGAGAGAGAGTATATATACAATAGAGAGAGAGAGAGAATAATAGAGAATGAGCTGTAGAGGAGAGAGAGAGAGAGTGAGAGAAAAAACGGGGAATGCGCTATCTTCGCTACACCACCACAATTTCTTTTTGCCACTTATCCAAAGAGATGTCGAGATATCAATGGTGCAAGGCAGAACGGCCTGTTAGTGCAATGCACAGGGGCGAAGAAGGTAGTATAGGAGTTGAAATCTTATTTTGGAAATAGAAGACCCATTAGCGGACAAAAATCTCTAAGATTTGGCAAACGAGAGCGAGAGAGAGAGAGAGCGAGAGAGAGAGAGAGAGATTGGCGGTGAAGGGTGGGGGGCTCAAAATGAGATTTTTCCAGCCCCACCAAATTGGCCCCTGTTTTGAGACAGACTAGTAATGAATAAAGTCAATTCGTGCATCTTTAAAAAAAAAAAAAAATGGAAAACTTATCAAACGTATCAACCAATATGGTTGGAGATGCTGGTTGGAGGTATTTAGTTTCCTCCTACTGCACACCAGGG
Source organism: Euprymna scolopes (assembly GCF_053919585.1). NCBI lineage: Eukaryota > Metazoa > Mollusca > Cephalopoda > Sepiida > Sepiolidae > Euprymna > Euprymna scolopes. The sequence goes on along the minus strand of NC_136525.1, from coordinate 21,024,064 downwards.
TCGGAAAGTGGGATTGATAAGAGTCAGCCCCCCCCCTCGAGGAGGGGGCAGTCTTACTTGCAATAAGCACTGTCTGCATTCCCCGGTAAGGGCGCCTCAGGCGATTAGCAATGAACTAACGCCTTTCTCAAATAGAGAAGGCAAAGCCTGGGAAGGTGGACCTCCTAGAACTGCACAGGAACAGCATTACACCGCAATCAACAAGGACCAGGTCATTACAGGAATGGTCTGTTGATTTGGGGGGAGGATAAACATCCCAGGCCCACTGGTCGGATGATCCACGAAGATATCTACCCTGGGCTCCAGTTTTACTATTTATGTACGACAAATTAAGGCACGACAAATGTAGGACAAGGCACGGCAACTTCTTCTGATTCTTTATCTGTATGAATACAGATTAAGGCACGGCAAATTGCTTCTACCCTTCTTATGCAAAATATCTTTGTAAAACAACGCGGAATATTAAAATATATATGAGTCAAACATAAAAAAAATTCCCTTTGAAGTTAAAAAAAATATTTGTTTGCGCTTTTAAAATCGTAAATATTTTTATAATGTTTTTTCTTATAGTAAACTAGCGGGGACACCCGACGTTGCTCAGCATTGAATGAGAATTAACACATGTTTTACTCTCCCATATTTTATGGTCATCGAAATTTTATAAAATTATTTTCAAATAATGACTTGAATTAAAGTTTAAAATGCAAAAGTCAAGTATTATGATCCGATTGTGCTCTAAACAGAAACATTCATTTCGAATGTGCTTCTGTCATATCTAAGAACCTACTGTTGCTTTTATATGCTGAGCCTTTCTGCTTGTGTGGTAATAAAACTTCTCAAATCCACTTGAGATGTTAGGCTTTTCTCATCAGATTTTTTTCGATTATTGATACTTATAAAACAAATTCTATTTATATATATATATATTATGGCTAAATATAGACCACTTAATATGAGGATTTAAAAAAAATAAAAAATGAAAATAAAGACTAGCTAACTAGGTTTCGTTCCTCGCTCAACAGAGCTAAATCGAGGATAATTGCGATAAAAAAAATTGTTGTGAATATGACGAGGAACAGAAAAAAAAATTTATCTTTAAATTTAAAAAAGCGGGTGAAAAAAATTACATAGAAATCAAATTAAGTCCTAAAAGATTTTCTTTTTGCTTGCAAAGAGAAGGTCTCAAGGACTTAATAAAAATGGTTTCTAGAATTTTTAGATGAAAGGGTGAGTGCGACTTACTCAAGATCGTAAACATATCAGCACTGAAATTCGTGGCACACACATGGTTATTTATGAGGTGCTCGAAAATCGAAGAACCATACGTATTACTCAGAACATCAGAAGGTGAAAATTTTGCATAACGAATCTTTAATGGTATGTGTTGTTTTAAATGAAAATCCAATCTTTGTGATGTTCAGCCAACATAGTGTGCACTGCAACTACGTTTTAATAAATAAATAATAGAATTATTATGACATGGGAGAACATCTTTGCACCATAATAATTCTATTATTTATTTAACAATTGGCAATCCCCCCCTCTGATCCATTTAGGCGGAATAAAAAAAAAGAAGGCATTACTTTTGGAATGCCCTCATGTGTGTGTGTGTGTGTGTGTGTGTGTGTGTGTGAGAGAGAGTGTGTGTGAGAGTGAATGTTTTAATTATATAAAAAATATTTATTTTTACAGGATTACCTCCCTTGCAAATCCCAAGGTCATTTGTGTTTTTTTTTTTTTTTTCGGCATTGGTTATGGGATTGTTAAGAATGTTGAGGCGTGTGAAATTTTGAAAAATAAACAAAAACATTGTTTTAATAGGGTAATCAGGTCAGTTATTTAGTCACTACTGACCTAGATTTTATATAATTCTTTCTCATCCATCACTCTGCAGGACAAACCCACGCTGCCTTCTTCTCCATGATTATTAAGGCCAACGACTTCAAAATGTAAACGCTCAAACACACCCATATGCAGAGAATCATACAGACGTCACACAGGGTGATTCAGTTTTGCTGCAAATAAACTTAATATTTATTTGCTCAGCCTCAAATTCAAGTGGAAATTTCATGGTGAATCAATTTAAGAGTGAAAAATTATTTTTCTTAGATGTGTCAGGTCAGTTTGAAATGGTAAGTGGATATTTCATCTTCTACCTCAGAAAATGTGACCTTCAAAATGTTTTCACCCCAGGCAATTCGATCTTCAAAATATTTTCACCCCAGGCAATTCGATCTTCAAAATATTTTCACCGCAGCGAATTCGACCGTAAAAATATTTTCACCCCAGGCAATTCGACCAAAAAATAATTTTCACCCCAGGCAAGTCGATCTAAAATATATTTTCACACAGACAACTTGAGCTAAAAATATTTTCATTTGAGATAATTCGACCAAAAATTATTTTCATTTGAGACAATTTAACCTAAAAATATTTTGACTCCACACAATTTAACCTAAAAATATTTTCATGCCAGACAATCTGACATAAAAATATTTTTACCTTAAATAATTTGACATAAAAAAACTTTCATCCTAAACAATTTGACCTAAAAATATTTTAACCCCCAGACAGTTAGACTTTAAAATATTTTCATTCCAAACAATTTGACCTAAAAATATTTTAACCACCAGACAGTTAGACTTTAAAATATTTTCATTCCAGACAATTTGACCTAAAAATATTTTAACTCCCAGACAGTTGGACTTTAAAATATTTTCTTTCCAGACAATTTAACCTAAAAAATATTTTCATCCTAGACAATTTGAAAAAAAAAAACAACAACAACAACCAGTAAAGATGAAAACAACAACTAATAAAGATGAGACTAATAGTCCGTAATAAAAATAAATTAATATATATAATGCTCATCTCAAAAATGAATTCCAATTAAGGAATAATATATATATATATACCAATCGGTACGGACCCGACTATGGAAGATCAGATAATAAATAAACGTGGATTTATAAGATAAAAGAATCCAACCTTGATCACCCTTCGGGGCTCGTGGCGCAGTTAATAAAGACGTTGAATCTCTACGGTTCCAGGTGAGAATTGTCTGAAGATAGCGGTTTCAATCCTACCCAAAGCGTGCCAGAGGTTTACTTACGTGGTGAGACGACAACAACTACAGATGGTAGTGATTGCTGAGAATGCAGTTAGGAGATTCAAAGTTCCTATCCGTCGCGGTTACCACCTGATGAAGGCCAGAGGAATAGTTGGCCGAAACGTCGTGAAAAAAACAACAACCAATAAAGATGAAAACAACAACTAATAAAGATGAGAATAATAGTCCGAAATAAAAAATAAATTAATATATATAATGCTCATCTCAAAAATGAATTCCAATTAAGGAATAATATATATAGACAATTTGACTGAAAAATATTTTCATTCCAAACAATTTGACTGAAAAATATTTTCATTCCAAACAATTTGACTGAAAAATATTTTCATTCCAAACAATTTGACTGAAAAATATTTTAATTACAGACAATTTGACCTAAAAATACATTTACACCAGACAATTTGACCTAAAAATATTTGCACACCAGAAAATTTGACCTAAAACGTATTTTAACCCCAAACAATCAGGCTTTAAAATATTTTCATCCCAAACAATTTGACTTAAAAAAATTAAAATCCAGACAATTTGACCTAAAAAAATATTTTAACCCCAGACAATTGAGACCTAAAAATATTTTAACCCCAGACAATTCAGACCTAAAAATATTTTAACCCTAAACAATTAGACTTTATAATATTTTCATCCCAGACAATTTGACTTTATAATATTTTCATCCCAGACAATTTGACTTCAAAATATTTTCATTCCAAACAATTTGATCTAAAAAATATTTTCACCCCAAAATTATTTGACCTAAAAAGCCTCTGTTTTGGGGTATGATCAAACTTGAAGGGTGGTGCTGGTAGAAGATTGTGTTAGGACTCCGATACTTTCTGGAGTGGTAAAATGATTTCACAATTTTTCCAGCAACCTTAGCAACAGATTACATGTAAGTTTTTCATTTTAGATCTGGTTGATTTTGGTCTTATTTTACAGCATATCAACCCTTTTTCAGATTATTTAATGCTGAATTCAGTTATTTTGGTAAAAATTTTATGCTTCAAGTTCTACTTAATTTTAAAATGACGAGGACCATTGCTGTCAAGTTATATTATCTTAACTGCGTTCAAGAATATAATAGATTTGAAAAGAGAGGCATAAGCTGAGACGTCATTTCCTCTGCACATAATGATAGCACAATGGTGGACTGATGTTTCGATCCTAGCAAAGAGCAGCTCATCGCGTAGTTAGGGTCTCGTTGCGTTGATGACATGTAACAGTAGTTCACTCTTCTCTTTTTTGCTGCTGTTAACACACGTGTATTTCTCGTGATGTGTGTTGATTTTTGTTGTTGTTCTCAATCACCCTCACTCTCTACCTCTCTCTCCTTTGTTCTCCTCTTCCTAGCTCTCTAGCTTCTTCTCCCTTATTTCTTTCCCTCCTTCATTATCTCTCTCCCTCACTTTCTATCTCCCTTTTAATTAGGAACTCTCTCTCTCTCTCTCCTTCACACTATCTTTCTCTCCTTCACTCTATCTCCAGCAGCTCATCACATAGACAGTTGGGGTCCGTTGTATTGCTGACACATAACAGTAGTTCGCTCTCTCCTCTTTTTTGTTGTTGTCCCTTATTCACTTGCTTCTCCTCCTTCATTATCTCCCTCCCTCACTTTCTATCTCTCTTTTAATTTCTCTCTATCTCTCTCTCCCTCACACTATCTTCCTCTCCTATACTCTCTATCTAGACGGTTATGACCTCGTTGTATTGATGACACGTAACAGTAGTTTGCGTTCTCTCCTCTTTTTTGTTGTGTATTTCTCGTGAGGCATCATGATTTTTGTTGTTTTAATATATTTGTCTCTCTCGCTCTCTACCTCTCTCTCCTTCATTCTCTATCTCCCTCTTCCTAGCTCTCTCTTTAGCTTCCTCTCCCTTATATACTAGCTTCCCCTCCATTATCTCTCTCTCACTTTTTATCTTCATTTTAATTGCTCTCTCTATCTTTCTCTCTCACTCTCAATTCTTCACTCTGTCTCTAGCAGCTTATCACAAAAACAGTTGGGGTCTCGTTGTGTTGCTGACACATAACAGTAGTTCGCTATCTCTTTTCTTTTTTTGTTGTTGTCAACACACGTGTATTTGTTGTGAAGCATGTTGCTTTAAAATGACCACCAAATTGTCATACAAAGGTTCTCAAGTTCTCTATATAAAAGGATTCACTACATATCAAGGCCAGAAGCCACTTGAGGATGAAAGTTAATGAGATTTTCAGCCAGATGATGAACAATACTATAAGAGGATTGAGAATGGTAACTGGAATAGATAGCATTTTATTTATTTTTTACGGAAAATCGCTCCAGACAGGACATGAAGCCACTTAAGGTAAAGAAATAACAAGAATGAAAGATGATTATCACAAAGACGAGAGATGCCTATTGGTTTTAGTCTTGAAAAGATCTAGGCTATAGACAGCAAATTGATGAAGATCACTAAATCGAATCAAACAAGCTGGAACAAAGGAAGCAGTAAATAGATCAGAAAATGCTGAAGAACACATGCCATCTATTATATAAATCTCACTTGTCTGTTTAAATGTATGTGTGTATGCCTAAAACTTTCGACAGAAGTGACGGATTTTCACAAGATTGGGTTCGTTTTGCAGCTCAACCCTTCGGATGATAAATATTAAAAAAATTGGCTAAAAACATTAATTCCTTCACGCTCAACTGGGCACATTTCTACAAGGAGGGGTTTCTTTTTTTGCCAATATTTTCGAAAGTCATTCTCTCTTTTCGATTGACTAGCCTTAATTTAAACCTATGTCACTTCCGGTTTGGCGATGGACGCAACAGCAAAGGCGTCACATTTTTTTTATATTCTTTTCCTCCTTTGCGGTATGGATTCAAGCCTGCCTGCCTACTACCACTTTTTTTTTTTTGCACAACACACACCTCCAAACACCCGGGCAACGCCGGGCACTCAGGCTAGTAATAGTATGTATAAAGAAAGTCTAAAACTAGCAACATCACGTCTGTGAGAGAGAAGTTGCAGAGAAGAAGAAATGGTGGGAACCAATCAAATAACAGATATGTTTCTGCACCTTATCGAGAACTCTCGAACGGGACATAGATTCACTAGTAGACAATACTTCATACATGGCCTGATAGTAGATTTGTAGAGATAGAAAATACCCTCACATGTGAGAAAGTGTTTGCGGCGATAGAGAGAAATGGCTTTGCGAGAAGCAGGATGAACAATGGATACAATATATGAAGTTAATTGCTAAAATTAATGTGGTTTTCAATTGGATGACGAGCAATACTATCAGAAGATTGAGAACGATGACTAGAATAGACAAAATTAAATTTTTTTAGAGAAAATCGCTCCAGACAAGACATGGAGCCACTTGATATAAGAAAGCAACAAGAATGAAAGACAATTATCGCAAAGACAGGAGATACTTATTGGCCGCAGTCTTAGAAAAGATGATGGCTATAGATAGGAGGAAAACAGTCAGAATGAATAGTGTTTCACAACAAGTTACTGGAATAAGAAGCTTGATTACAATGAGATATTAAAACATCAAATTGATGAAGATCACTAGACCAACGAGTCAAACGAGCTGAAACAAAGGAAGCAGGGAATAAATTAGACAATTCTAAAGAACACATGCCATAATAGTATTTATAGAAAAGGAACAAAAAAAATAAGAATTGTTTCAGTCATGAAGGATTTCTCCTCCACTGACTGAGGACAGAAAAGGTGAAGTGTAACATCAGAACAGATACTACACTTTGTTATTAGACTAAAGGCCAAGTACCAGTGAGCTATTGTCAAATTAATTACTTTTTTTTTTTTTACTGCTTTCTTCACTCCAAACAAAGCACAGTGCCACTTGGATGCAAGGGGCTACCATTTGAGACAATATCTACAGGGACACTATGTAGGGAGTTGAGCAGCGAGATATCGGTTCACATTGCACTTGAAGTTCTGTGTATAAGTATAGTCAGGAAAGCAAAAGACTAGGAGGGAATTTCAAAGTTTAGCCACTTGAGGAGAAGAGTTTATTAGATTGTCAGCTTGATGATGAATAATATTACGAGAGAATCGAAAATGTTGAATGGAGTAGACCAATTTAGATTGCTTGAAAAAATTGCTTAATAATTAAAAAAAAACAAACAAAAAAAAACTATTCCATGGTCAATTTCGATTGAACTAAAAAAAGAAGCTTCCTCTAAGATTGGGTTTAAAAAAAAAAAAAAAAAAGTCTGCAATCTAAAAGGTTCTGCACTATCAACCACACTTCAGCTCCTGTCCCACCACTACCACCTTACATTCATTAACCCTTATCCTCGAGTGGCCTTCGGGACTTGATAAATGGTGATTCCCAAGTAAAACAAAAAGGTGGGGGTAGGGTTTGATTATGTAAGAGAACAGCTTGACATATATTTGCTGACATTGGGTTTGAAGACGACCATATTGTAGCCTGCAGGGAAGCCCTCCAGATGTAATGTGATCCATCCAGATATGAAGTTTTAGGAAAGAAGAATGAGAGAGGTAACTCTGATGGTTTGCTGAAAAGTACATCTGTCCCAGTTATTAAGTGTAAATGACCTCAAAGGAACCGTAAAACCGGCGAGAAAGGAGTGGTGGGTTGACTGAAAGGGTGGGAGGGGAGACGGGTCTTATTAGAGGCTGAATACCTTCGCACTCAGCCCTGCCTTCAGATGCTAAACCAGTTTTTCAGCTTTGTTGAGGCAGGATAGCGTAAAACGATTGGTTGCATAATCAGAAATTTATTTCAAGGGAGACAACTGTTACAAAAAAGAATGCATAAGACTCTAAAATAATATGACACCTTGACTGGAATACAAGCGTAGTATCTGTTCAGTAAAAAAAAAAAAAAAGAGAGAGAGAGAGCTACTTCCAGACAAACGCAATTTTTATTTCTGATCCAAATCCTAAGTTTTCTTTTATGAGAAGCTGGATTCCTACCCCGACCCACCCACATAAACAACCAACCGACTATATTATATTTCTCTTTGTCTGTCTGTCCAGTTTTTCTCAGAAACTACTGATCCAATCTATCTGAAATGTTGTATAGACCTTTGTTATGATAAGGTTAAGCGAACTAAGTATTATGGTATTTGTTCGATGCACAATCAGAGAATTATAAGGATTAGTATTTAACGCAAAAAAATTGAGTGCAAATTTATTAATGCTCAGAACAGTTTCTAGGCATAAGCATGAATAATGTGGGCTATATTTACTTTATTTTAGTTTTATGCAGAAAAGGAGGCCCTTGTTTAGAAAATTAGAATACCTCAGACTTTTATAGATTTTTACCAATCAGAATGAGATCTCAATGATAAACAGTCTGTATGAAATATCAATTTTTTACAATCTGAATTATATATCAATTTTTTTTACAATCTGAATGAGATATCAATTTTTAACAATTGAAATGAAATACCAATTTTTAACAATCGGAATGAGATATCAATGATAATCAGTATGAAATATCAATTTTTAACAATCTGAATGAAATATCAATTGTTAACAATCGGAATGAAATATCAATTGTTAACAATCGGAATGAAATATCAATTTTTAACAATCTGAATGAAATATCAATTTGTAACAATCGAAATGAGATATCAATGATAATCAGTATGAAATATCAATTTTTAACAATCGGAATGCAATATCAATTGTTAACAATCGGAATGAAATATCAATTTTTAACAATCAAAATGAAATATTAATTCTTAACAATCGAAATGAAATATCAATCGTTAACAATAGGAATTAAATATCAATTTTTAACAATCGAAATGAAATACCAATTTTTAACAATCGAATTGAGATATCAATTTTTAACAATAAGAATGAGATATAAATTTTTAACAATCAGAATGAGATATCAACGATAATCAGTATGAAATATAAATTTTTAACAATCGGAATGAAATATAAATTTTTAACAATCGGAATGAAATACCAATTTTTAACAATCGGAATGAAATATCAATTTTAAACAATCAGAATGAAATATCAATTTTAAACAATCGGAATGAAATACCAATTTTTAACAATCGAAATGAGATATCAATTTTGAACAATCTGAATGAAATATCAATTTGTAACAATCGAAATGAAATATAAATTTTTGACAATCAGTATGAGATAACAATTTTGAACAATCAGAATGAAATATCAATCGTTAACAATCGGAATGAAATATAAATTTTTAACAATCAGTATGAGATATCAATTTTTGACAATCGGAATGAAATATCAATCGTTAACAATCGGAATGAAATATAAATTTTTAACAATCGGAATGAAATATCAATTTTTAACAATCGGTATGAGATATCATCCCTTTCTAGCTGAACACACACTCTCTCTCACACACACACACACACACACACACACACACACACACACACACACACACACACACACACAATCTCCTTTATATAGATTCCCCCAAGGAATGATTTGGCATAAGGGAATTGATTCTTTGATAAAAACTCAAAATGGCTGACAAATCAAGATCACTCTTCCCTTAACCTTGGTTTGTTGATTTCCAAAGAATGAATTTTTCTTAATTATTTTTTATTATTTTTGATATTATTCATATGGAAGAAACGCTGAACAATAATGCAACAACTTTGTGGGGCTTTGCTATGTAGATTGTTTTTACTTTTAGCTAAATATACACGCACACACATACATATATACACCTAGATAACTGTCTTTTATATAAAACTAGCAGGGGTAACTGGTGTTGCCCATGTGTTGGAGGTGTAAAAGAAAGAAAGTATTAGTAGAGAGGGAGGCTCGAACCCGTGATGAATCCAAAGGCGGAAAAGAAAGTGAAAGAAAATGTGACATCTTACCGCTATGCTACATGGCGATGGGAAGTGAAAAGCGCGGAAATTAAGCAATTTCAATAAAAAGTTGACTTGTTAAGTGAATACGCAGAAAAAAAAAAAAATTTTTACAGGGGAATATTTTACGTTACACCGGCTGATGTAACATAAAATATTCCCCCTGTAAAAATTATTTTTTTTTTTTTTATCTAGAAGAGAAGAAAGGCTATTGTTAAGATCGGAATTTTTCAATTTTCGATACTTATCGGATAAATTTCTGTACAAAACATATCTAAGAACACTGCCAGACATATAAATTACCTTTGTGTGAAATTTGTAAAAGACAGGCTCAGTTGTTACAGAATCTATGAGAAAGGAAGGAAAATACGGCACAATCACGTTGACACACTGGTTCTTGTCAGATCGCCGAAGTTAAGCAACGTCAAGCCTGGCCAGTATACGATGGGTGACCATTTGGGAAGGCGAGACACTGTATGTATTGATATATCATGAGGTAAAAAAATACAAGGTTGGGAAACTGGCATGGTCTATTTTTCTCTCAAGGGTAGATGAGACTCTCTTAAGCCGTGATAGGCAACACATCTAGTGATGGCGTCACGATAAAAAATACCCTTCATGTCCCTAGCGAAGCATCAAGTATTCAGCTATGGTTAAGATTTGAATTACACTACAAACACGTGCAGCGAGTTCAATCTCGGCTGCGGCTGCATGTTATGCTTATATTTTATGAGGAAGGAACTCTCTCTCTCTCACACGCACACACACACACACACACACACACACACACACACACACAAAAAAAAAAAAAAAAAGACTTTTATATAATACTAGCGTGGGTGCCCGGGGTTATCTGCGTGTTTGTTGGTGCAAAAGAAAAAAAAAGTTTTGGTAGGGAGGTAGGCTCAAACCCAAAGCCTTGACGTGAAGGTGGAAAAGAAAGGGAAAAAAAAACTGACATCTTACCCACTTGGCAACGACGGGACAGGAACTGAAAAGTATTTCAATTTAACAATTAAAAAGTTAAAATGACAGGTGCGTGAATTTAATGAGGTCAAACATAACGCCATAGGGAAATGAAATCCCGCAGTTAACTTTGCCAAGATGTTGGGGGAAAAAATCCCAGCTCCTCATAAAAAGGGGGAGTCTCCAAATGAATAGCAATTGTCTGATATGATAGGTTTGGGCTGCATTTATCAAAACTGATTGCTTTTCTGGACGTCTCAGCACGAAAGGCTGAGAACCTGCCTTCGCTTTTATTTTTATACAGAAAAGCCAAAGAAACATGCGGAAAGTAAAAAATATTGCGAAAATAGCGTGTAAAAGTCACCCAAATAGAAGATACACGTGAACTCCTTTCGTAAATCAGAGATATTACAATCTAGGGGGCCATATGAAAAGTTCTAAAAAACAGTGACCCCTCCCCCCCGAGCGCCTCCCTCCAAAGCCTTTGGTGGACATACATAAAAAATGCAAACACACACTAACACACATTTTGCCTTTTTGTATATATAGATTAGAGAAGATAAAGACAGAGATGTGGAGTAGTAGTAGTAGTAGCAGCGTGGATTCTGGTCTAAACGAGAGAATTAATTTTGTTAAATAGCAAAATACCTGTCCAAGTATATTGCATGTTTATTCATAACTATGAACTAATAAATTATCATCATCAAATACTCATATCAACTTTATCTAAAAAAAACATCATAGATAATCAGTGTTAGCAAACAATAGACATGCCAATTGATATGCGTATTTGTTTTAACTGTTTTTTTTTTTTGTTGTTTTCACAAAGTAACTTCATGTTTTTTTCCATGCATCCAATCTCTACTGTCGCTTATTTATATGATATGAGATGTTCACTCAGATAGATAAATCAATGAAATGCATGCGGTGTAAGAAATGGTTAAATCTACAGGGTGGAACGATAAAATTGTCGCCTTAGAAAAGACGTCATGATTCCATTTCCGTTTGATGAAAATCAGTTTTCTTTTTTTTTTGTTGCAGATCATTTACTAGTTGGCAAGTTGTGTACAAATCCCAAGAGCGATAGGAGCCTTCTCTCATGTCTGAAAGTGACACAATATTCAACGAGCGAGATCGGAGATGCGCTGCTGTACAACATGCTCTCTACCGATCTAAGTTATGACAACAGGACCGTTGCCAGCACCATCAAAATGCATCGCTAGATTACCACGAATAACAGAGACGTGCCCAGGGTGATGAAAACAAAGTTTCCAGCTATGATTATGGTCTTTGGTGTGGTTTCAAGTGAGGGTCACATCATGCTACCTCACAGAGGCAGACCCTGAGTGTGGCAGCAGGACTCGGTGCCAACCCACAAGTTCAAAGAGACTTTTCTAAGCAGGAAAATTTTATTCACGATAAATCCAAGTAATACAACAGTTCTACGGCGTGGAATGATAAATTTGTCACTCAATAGAACTACAGCCTTATTTTTAAATTTTGATTGAAAAAAATCAATTCAGGAAACTTGATTATGTAGTAGAGCTGACATCTATTCAATGTAAAGAAAACCTAGCTTCAGAAGGAGTGCTACGATCTTGTACTAAAACTCTATGTACCTAAACTCTCTTTCCTCCCCGCGCTGGACTACTTTGTTTGGTCATACGTCGAGAACATCACCAACATGATGTATAACAACACCAAAGCCATCCCGATTGCCGCCATCTGCATAGTACTCACTAATCTCCCACCAGCACTTGTGGAAAAGGCATGCTCCCAGTTCCAGACGTGTATCGAAGTCATGGTTTAAGACTGAAGACGGCTACATTAGATAGATGTCAGCTCTACTACATAATCAAGTTACCTGAATTGATTTTTTTTCAATAAAAATTTTAAAATAAAGCTGTAGTGTTGTTTTCTTTAGGGCGACAAATTTATCGTTCCACTGTGTAGAACTGTCGTATTATTTGAATTCATCATGAATACAATTTTCCTGTTTAGAAAAATTCCTCACAATCTAACCTAAATCTTCAGTGATTCATGAAATGGAGAAAATTATCGAATTAACAACAACAACAACAAACAACAAACATTCGCTCGATCAAGTCAAATAATTCAAAGACGAATCCCTCGTCTAAAAAAAATTCAGAATTGTAACATTCTTCGACATTAAATAAGCCATAGATAGATTGATACTTTGAAAATGTTGCTCTCAAACCTGGCATAGCAATATGGAATAAGACACACACAGAGCAGCAACCTTGGTTGAAGTGAGTGTCCCTAATGATGGAGGTCTGAACAGGGCTGAAAAGGGAGAAACAGGGCAAATACCAAGGTCTCATGTATGATATGAAGAGAAACTGGAATCTTAGGGAGATATCAATCATACCAGTTATTATAGGTGCCACAGGGTTTATGAAGAAGAACTATAAAACTTATCTAACCAGTATACCTGGTGAGCCAAGTGCAAGAGGGATCCAGACAATTGCATTTAAGAGGACAAGGAGGATCCTGAAAAGAGCTCTCGGCTGGAGTCAATAAAAAGTGGGTGAATGTTGGAAACTGGTGTGGCTGCCCCATACCAAGCTTATAACCAAAAAATAGACAATTAAAAAAATAATTGATATGCCATAAAAGAAACCAAACCAAAACCATCTTTACTTCGGCACTTGAAAAGACAAAATTTGTAGAAAGTTCTAGATATTATGTTTCTGAATTTTTTAGATGACAATTGGTTATTCATATCATTTGGATTCAATGAACTACTATGTCATTTTCATAACGTTTCGGTCGATGTAGCCTCCTAACTGTAATCTCCGAATGTGTACACCATACACTCTATACCATATGCTCTATAACAGGCACGAGGGGAAAACGAATGAACACATATCTAAGGTAATGTCAGAAACACTAGAGGAAGACCTCCAATATATAGTAGAATGGGGACAAAAATGGATGGTCACATTCAATGCTGCCAAGACTAATCTTGTTTCCTTCAATAATTACAAGAAACCTTCTCAACCACCAATAACAATGACTAAAGACATTACCTGAAAGTACTTCTTTTGAACTCCTCGGCTTAATGTTCACAGGGAACATGAGTTGGAATAGATATATTGAGAGCATTGCTGAGTCTGCTGTAAAGAAGGTGGGCTCTCTCTACCGTACTAGAAAATTACTTATGCCTGAAAATATCCTGTACCTCTACAAGGCCACTATTCGCCCATGTGTGGAGTATTGTTGTCACATTTGGGCTGGTGCATCTGCTACTAATCTCACTCCTGGACAGGGTTCAAAAGAGAGTCACCAACCTGATAGGTCCTGAACTGTCATCTAAGCTTCAATCTGTCCCATCGACGAAATGTTGCATACCTTTAGCTGTTTTACCAGTATTTTAATGGTGGATGCTCTGACGAACTACAAGCCCTTGTACCCCCTCGACGTAAATAACCCCAACAAATTCAATATCATAGTAATTGTTAGTAGTGGAAAACACACACACACACACACACACACACACACACACACACACACACACACACTTCAATGTGTGTACAGGGTGGAACGATAAAATTGTCGCCCTAAAGAAAACAACACTACAGCTTTATTTTAAAACTTTTATTGAAAAAATTAATTCAGGTAAATTGATTATGTAGTAGAAATGACATCTATTCAATGTAGCTGCCTTCAGCTTTGAACTTGTGGGCTGGCACCGAGTCCTGCTGCCACACCCAGGGTCTGCCAGTGGCCACCTGGTAGCACCAGAGGATCACCACACTCTTCAGCACATCCAGATACACTTTGGTGTTGACTTTCAAACTGACTTCAGAGATGTTAGGTGGCATGACGTGGCCCTCACTTGAAACCACACCAAAGACTACAACTATGGACGGAAACTTTGTTTTCATCACCATGGGCATGTCCCTGTTATTCGTGGCAATCCAGCGATGCATTTTGAGGGTCCTGTTGTCATAATTTGGATCGGTAGAAAGCATGATTTGTATAACGGCACATCTGATCTCGCTCGTTGAACATTGTGTCACTTTCAGACATGATAGGTTTCTATCACTCTTGGGATTTGTACACAACTGGCCAACTAGTAGATGGTCTTCAACAAAAAAAGAAAATCGATTTTCATCAAACAGAAATGGAATTAGGTTGTCTTTTCTAGCTAAAAGTCAAAAGGAAGTGGTTCCAAATCTCTAAGTGCATCCCTAGGGGTAGTATGAGTGATATATATTTGGGAGCCTACGCCAGTAAGTAGTGGTTAAGTTAGCTGATGCGAATTTTGGTGAGGGTCACATGAGTACATGTCAGGATAACCTGGCTACAAACAGAAATGTAACCAGAGGCAGGTGGCATGATCTGAAGCAAAGGACAACAGGTCAACGTCTATAGACAAAATATAGTCGAACGGCCACACTATGACATGAGTTACGTTTTCAAAGCCACGTGGATGGTGTTGTATTTCTGCTGCGTTTAAAAGAACAATGACACACTGATATATAAAAACATAGCAATATGTTTTTATTCTCGGTGACGGTTATGGATGGTTGGTTGCTAGGAGGGAGATGCAAACACAGAAATGTGACGGGTCACCCAACAACGATATCATTTTCGGCTGTTACTATTTAATCATTTGTGACTACCACCTGAAACGACCCTTTTGGCGTCACATTATCCTGTCACCGCACTCCAAGGACGCTTCATTCGACGCTTATGATTCGCTGGATTAACTGACTTTGATTGCATCTGCATAACCTTTTGCCGAAAATAACCTTTCAAGTATCATACGTTAAACTTTTCTTTCTGACAATTCCAAGTTTGTTGCTTTTATAATTTTTATTTAAACAACCTTTTGGTACATTTGACAATTATTATTGTCCTATAGATGCAAGTTTATGTCCAAACAATCTTCAGTACTTACAATCTAGATATTAAGATATAACGTGCACAATTTTCATTTAAATGACTATTTGATACATTTGATAATTATTATTGCTCTATAGGTGCAAGCTTAGTTGGGGACCCACCATTGTGCACCGTGAGGAAGCTTCACATACCTCTACACAGTGACTTTGTCCACAATCCATTGTAGTCTATATTGCACTGTAGAGAACCTACTGTTTTTTTTTTTGTAAAATTATTTTTATACATAATGGCTTGCATAAAAGTTTAACATACAAAAGTCAAATACCATGATACAATTGTGCACTAAACAGGAACATTCATTTCCAGCATGCCCCCATCTTATCAAAGAACCTACTGTTGATTTCATATGCCGAGCATTTCTACTTGTGCGGAGATAATGGCTTGGATTAAAATTTAAAATAGAAAAGTCACGTATCATGGTTAAGTTGTGCTCCAAACAAAAAATATTTATATCACATGCGCTCCTGTCATATCAAAGGACCTACTGTAGATTTTATATGCCTGACCCTTCTGCTTGTATGGTAATAAAACTTCTTAAATGCATTTGAGATGTTAGACTGCGTGAATTGTTAAAATCGATTGTTCCTTCTTTTATCGGATTTTTTTTCGATTATCAAATTGAAGACGTTTCAAAAGAAAATCTAAAAACACTAGTAGGCACATAAAGTACATTTGCGTGCAATTTCAAAAAACGTCGGACTAGTGGTTTAGGAGTCTATAGGGAACAAACTCACACACACACAGATACATATACAGATTATTCCTTTTATATAATAGTAGATATAGTGAGAAGTTTCTAGCCAGGAAACATGAGCTGGAACAATTACATTGAGAGCATTTCCAGGACCACTGTAAAGAAGGTCGGCTCTCTCTACCATGCTAGAAAGCTACTAACGCCCGAAAGTATCCTGTACCTCTATAAAGCCACCATTCGCCTATGTATTGTTGTCATATTTGAGCTGGTGCTCTGCTACTGGTCTCTCGCTCCTAGACAAGGTTCAAAAGAGAGTCGCCAACCTGATAGGTCCTGAACTGTCATCCGAGTTTCAGCCTCTGTCCCATCGTTGAAATGTTGCATCCTTCTGCCTGTTCTACAAGTATTTTAATGGTGAATGCTCTGACGAACTGCAAGCACTTGTACCCCCTCGACATAAATACCCTCGACAAACTTGACAAGCAGCTAAATCCCACCCCTACACAGTAGAGATCCCTAGATGTAAGAGAGCTTTCTACTCCAGTAGTTTTTTCCCCCAGAACTGCTAGACTTTGGAATTCCCTTTCGGGACCCTGCTTCATTAACTGTACTGACATGCAGACGTTCAAGTGTAATGTGAACCGACGTTTTGCTCCCAACTCCCTACATAGTACCCCTGTAGCTTAGGTTCCTGATAGTAGCCCTTTACATCAAAGTGGCAATGTGCCTTGTTTGGGGTGAAAATGTAATAAAAAGTTAAAAAAAAAAAGATATGGGATCCACATTTTTTGCAGCAGACTTAACATTATCATCTATACATATGTTCTAATTCACGTTGCCTGTGAAGTATGACCAATGGTTTGAACATAGGACTCTAAAGAAATGTACTATAAGCCAAAGTACTCTGTAGTTGGAAAGAATAGTTATAATTGTTGAATGAAATGAGTTTTGTCTTAATAGCAGTAAATAATCCATTTAGACACTCTTCTATTAGAGTTTGGGGGCCATTTTCTCAGGATGCATTTATATATGTGTTCGATCTGCATCATCCCAAGGATAAAGTGTCGCACCACCAAGAAACATGATTGTATCAGGAAGGGCGTTTATTTGGATTATAAATAAAATTGGTCTAAGCATCGACCCAGCTGTTTAGGAGTCCATAGAGAACGAACCCACACATGCACAAAGTTCCTTTTATATAATCCCTATCTCTACTATTACATAAAAGGAACTTTGTGTGTCTGTGAGTTCACTCCCTATGGACTCGAAAACGGCTGGGCCGATTTTTATAAAATGTCATAAAGAACTTTATGTACCTGGCAGTGTTCTTAGATAGGTTTTGTATCGGAATTTCTTCGATAAGTATCGATAATTAATAATCGAAATAATTTGATTAAAGAAGAGACAGGCGATTTCGACCAAAGTTTACACCTTACACAGCCTAACATAACAAGTGTATTTGAGAAGTTTTATTACCACACAAGCCGAAAGGCTCGACATATAAAATCAACAGTAGGTTCTTTGATATGACAGGGGTGCGTTCGAAATGAATGTTTCTGCTTAGAGCACAATTATTGTATGATATTTGACGTATTGCATTTTAAACTTTAATTCAAGGCATTATCTATAAAAATAATTTTATAAAATCAGCAGTAGATTCTCTACAGTGCAATGTAGACAACAATGTATTGTGAAATAAGTCATAGCGAGAGGAATGTGAGCTTCCTTTTGGTGCACTGCGATGGGTACCCAACTAGAGTAGGCAATCAATCAATTTGATTGAAAAACGTGCGATTTCATCAATTTCGATGATAGTGATGAGTGTGAAACATTCATTAGTCATCTTTCAATCCCGAGCAACGTCGGGTCACCATGCTAATAGTAAATAGATACAAATATATAGTCGTATTACCTGACATCACTTTGCTCCACTTTGGAGACCGCCGTCTCCAACCACTACCTTCTTTGTGTGTGTGTTTTTTTTTTTTAAATATGCCTCCACTGACATAAGTCGTAACCTATTTGTTAAAAACATTATTCTCTAACTTACAATTGTACTTACAGGGGTAAACCTATATCTTAAAAGTAAATTCGTATGATAATGGTGGTGGTGTGGGCATCAGACATAGCTATAAATAGTACGCCGAGATAAGGAATATAAATCACTGTCCAATTTAAAAGAGATGGGGAGGAGGGTTTGAGCATGGAAAGCAGATAAAACAAACGGAATTACATTTCTAAATTTTTGAGATATGGATTAGTTATTCGTATTATTTTGATTCTTCGGACTACTGTTCTCATATTGAGTGTGATTTTCACAACGTTTCAGTCGAACTCGGAAATCTGGAAAGAATTTGGAACAGAACCCTTTATTTACTTCATGGGGAGGGGGAGTAGCATGTTCTCGTTCCATCAGCCATGACTGGATAGAGGTCCTAAGTAATTTGCAATTGTATTTTTCGATCGCCCACACTGAGAATTAAACCTTCAACCTTCAGGAGAATATTACCCCTGCGCCATCAATCTTTGCGGATTCCTGAGTTCAACAAGATACACCTGAAGAAGGTCGGAGGCTACATCGACTGAGACGTTGTGAAAATGACACTGAAGATGTGAACAGTAGTCTAAAGAATCCAAATAATATGAATATTATCTTTTAGTAATAACTAGCCTGGGTGTCTGGCATTGCCCGGGTGTTTGGAGGTGTGTGTTGAGCAAAGAAATAAAAAAATATGTGATAGTAGGCAAGCAGGCTCAAACCCGTACCGCGAAGGAGGAAAAGAACGTGAAAAAAATAAAAAACGTGATGGTTTTTGCCGTTGTGTCCATCACCAAACTGAAAGTGGCGAAGGTTTAAGTTAAGGCTAGTCAATCGAAAAAAGGGGATGAATTTTTAAAATATCAGCGGAAAAAGTGGCCCCTTCTTATAGAAAAGTGCCCAGTTGATGGTGAAGGGATTAATGTTTTTGGCCAATTTTTTGATATTTGTTGTCCGAAGGGTCGACCTTCAAAACGATACTGATAGCATGAAAATTCGTCGCCTCTGTCAAAAGTTTTAAGCAGACATACATACATACATACATACATACATACATACAAACAAACAGGTGAGATATATTAAATAGATTAATGATTACCATATTGCGTTAAATTTTATACTAGGTTTGTTTAGCAGTTGATTGTCACCTAGCATATATGCTGTTTCTTTGAGTCGTTTTACTCTCTCCACTTAAAAAGGTCAGAGATTACATCAAAGCTTAGATGACAGTTCAGGACCTATCAGGTTGGCGACTCTCTTTTGAACCCTGTCCAGGTGTGAGAGGCTAGTAGCAGATGTGCCATACATGGGTGAACGGTGGCCTTGTAGAGATACAGGATACTTTCAGGCGTAAGTAACTTCCTAGCACGGTAGAGAGCATTTATCTATTATTAATAATTAACACATTGCGTTAAATTCTATACTAGATTTGCTTAACAGTTGTCACCTAGCATATATGCTGCTTCTTTGAGTTTTACTCTCCACTTAAAAAAGGTCAGAGGTTACATCGACTGAAACGTTGTGAAAATGACAGTCAAGATGAGAACACTAGTCCGAAGAATCCAAATAAAACGAAAATCTCATTCTTTATAAAGTCATCTTTATTGACGTGCAAATCAAAGGGAATGAAAAAGAAAGGTGTTCGTAAATGAAATAGGTCCATGAGTATTAGGAAGTCCACGTGATATTACATCAATGTTCCGTTAATAGTAAAGAGAGAAGAGTTTCAGTTGAGCACAGTTGAAGGCAGATCGTGGCTCAGAGCAGATTGAGATAGCGTTAGCAGACCAAGATGAGCTGATGGCAACTGACGAACACGAACTCGACAGTAGATGTAGATCTTAGCGTGCGAAGGATCGATGGTATCCCACACGCACCCACAGTAGAATTGATATATTTTTTTTTTATTTTCACTCACGTTCGCCCCCAACAAGCCATTTGGGCGTAAGGAGCTACTATTTGAGAACATGTCTAAGAAAGATTAACAAAATGTTGGTTTATGTTACATTTAAACTTCTGTATATCAATACAATCAGAGATACAGGTAGCAGGAAGGGAATTCCAAAGTTTAGCTGTTCGAGGGAAGAAGCTATTAGATTAGAAAGCCCTCTGATATTTGGGGACCTCAAAAGTGAAAGTGTGTGATTTTGCTGCTAAGTGGGTTTGTCAGGGATATGTACGTTGAGGGCACACAGTGCAGCGAGAATGCATCAGAGTGTGCGTTTTGCTTTAATTTTTAAACTTGTGAGTGAGTACACTGCCTCAGCAATCGCTAATGCATAAGAGACAACGACATGGCCAGAATAAGAAGAAAAAACAAAAGAGAAGATTATGGAAGATCGTGGTTCAGAGCAGATTATTGTGTCTCACAAACACTCAAGATGAGAACAGTAGTATGATGGATCCAAATAATATGAAAATGATTTTTTTTTTTTTTTTTATTAATTGTTGTTTTCAAACGAAACAAGACAAATTACCACTGAAATGTGAATTAACTCATTAGGTCCCACCATTCTATATATAGAACACCAATGATTTATTTTTGAAATGTATAAGATCATATATAATGACACTGCTAACTGCACAAATACTCAGAAAGGATAAAATCTACATCAGAGACCTATAGCAATAAACTAACCTCTTCTCAAAGATGGCAGGAAGAGCTTGAAAGTTACGTGTCAGTCGGGACTTTCTCCAGATGACGTCATTTCCTGACACATTGGAATGGTGAACCTCTCAACACTGCATAGAACCAATCACGTTTTATTTTATTTATTGGTCCCCCGATAAAAGGAGGGTGGACCTGTAAATTCACCCTTGTTCCGCACTTTTCTCAATAACTACGCCTTGGAATTTTTTAAATTTTGCACAAACATTAAACATGATATGAGTAAAAATGTAAGAGAATGGATTTCCCAGAAAAACTCAGATTTCTCCCTTAGGGGTGCCTTTCGGGTTAAAATGGCTAAAATTGACACTTTTGTGCTTATTAAAAACAATTGATGCTTTGGATTTTTATAAAACTTTCTGAAAAGTTGTAACTGATTTCTAAAAATTTTGTTTGTCTATACTTTGCGATAACTCTTGGGTGTGCTCCAGGGGCTCTTTTAGGGCTAATAAAAACACTTCATTTTTTCGACTGTTTTACCATATTTGTCCAAAATTTTCTGTGTACTTCTATTTAGCAATTTTGCATGGTGCTGAACTGAAATTTAAATATGTTAAAGCCTTGGGGACTTTGGGGGCTAAATGGAGGGGGTGGCAAATGATGGACTTAGTCATTTCTTTTTTTTTTTTGCATGGTGCAGAACTCAAATTTAAATATGTTAAGGCCTAAAACTGCACCGTTTGTTCATTTTCACCAGGATTTGCTGTCCCCTGGAGATTTTGGGGGCTAAATGGGGGGGGGCGCAAATGTTGAACTTAGTCATTTTTTTATGCCTCGTTCACTGTGCACTCACGTGGGACCATGCATGCTTCACTTGTTTTTTCTTTATTGTATTAGATACTTCTCTGCATACTAGCTGCAAAAAATAAATCATCTGATATATGTTTTTTTTTAATCTTATTCACTCTAAATTGCCACTTGGGCGTAAGAGGCTACTATTTAGGATCATGTCTAACAGGGCACTATGTGGGGAGTTTGGCATCGAGATGTCTGTTCGCATTACAATTAAACTTCTGCAGGTTAGTATAGTTAAGAAAGCAAGAAACAGCAAGGGAATTCCAAAGTCTAGCACCCAAGAGAAAAATGTAACTATCTTATTAGTTACGTGTCACTCAGGACTTTCTCCAGATGATGTCATTTCCTGACACATTAACTTAATGATGTTAAGAGAGTCCTAAACAACAACAAAAAAAGAAGTCACAGAAGGAAAGAGGAAAACAACACCCAGAGATAAAAAAAAAAGTTCCTGAGCATACTCGTTTGTAATCCGCAGTAGCAGCGTCTTCTCACAGATAGTAGGTAAAGCTTAGAAGGATGAATGGCATAGAACCATACATAAGCCCGACAGAAAGAGATCACAACACTTGTGCCTTCAGGTGATATATGCATGATCAAGAAATATGCGAAAGACCCTTGCCAGAGTCATTTAGAGGTAAAAAGTGCTAAAGTTGGAGTTATCGAACTTGGTGGCCTTCTTCTATATACTTAGTTATGTCCCTTGTCTCTAGTGGATATTCAATATGGCATCCGGCCAACAGTAACACGCCGTGGAAAGTACTAAGTGAACTAACATTGGTAGCAGAGCATAGTTCTTTCTGGTGACAGATATTATATCTGTTTAATTTACGTTGAAACACAATTGAAAGAAAGATGGCGTCATTTACGAAACAGCCACCTATTTTGCAGAGCAAAAAAAATGTACACCGAGTGAAAACAAGATATAAGTATATGGTCTATCTTCACGGATTTATCTAAGGAAAAACAGGACTCAGCAGTATTTTTGTTATTGCCACCAAACACACGAGAATGCATGCAACACTTAGACATCACAGATATCAGCCAAACTGACGGGTTAAAAATAATTATGGACAAGTTGGACGAGACATGTTCAAGGGACGAAAACACGATGGCATAAATGTCATTCAAGCTGATGGAATAAACATAAACGATTTTATAGTGTGTAATGAATTCTTGTACCAGAAATTACGTAAATACGGAATTTCTCTGCCGGAAAAGAGTCCAAGCATTTTTTGTTTTAAATGCAGCGAATGTATCGGAAGAAAACATAAAATTAGCGAGGACAACATGTGGAAGTTTAACTTACGCAGCAATGAAGAATACTTTAAAAAAAAAAAAATGTGCTTTCTAATATATTTCTTCATTGGAATGCAAAACAGTTCCGGCTATGAAGGAAGAAATTGAAACTAAATTTCAATCGGAATGGAAGTAAAAGGGAACAAAAATTCTATCAAGGAAACAAAACAAACCCAACGGACAGACAAGGTAGTACAATGCGTTGTTTCAAATGTGGTTCTATTAGGCATTTTTCCAGAGACTGTACTGGTTTTAATCCTAGAAATATTAACACTTTTGTGTATTCAAACCATGTACATCTCTCATTAATTAATTCCGAGTCCTGTTATCAAATATTGATAAATGATTCTAATATAAATATATTCAATCTTGTAAAAGAGATACTGAGTATGGCAGTGTTGGATTCTGCCTGTTCTAGAACTGTTACTGGAGAACTTTGGTTTAATATAGTTTTTGGTACATTAAATGGCCGAGATAAGTGGTTAGTGAAGACTTAAATCCAACAGGACATTTTGTTTTGGTGAAGGAGGTAAAAGCAATTAAAGCAGTTAAATTTCTGGTAACTATAGAAGGTGTAAAAGGTGTCAGGGCATACATATAAGCTGACGTTGTCAAAAATTATTTACACTTGTTACTAAGTCAATGAAAACTGCTGGCATGATATTAGATTTTAAAAGTGACAGCTGTAAGATTTTAGGCAGATAAATTAAAATTGCAAAAGACAACTTCTGGTCATTATAGTCTTCCATTGACAAATATGTTTTTGCAAGCTGAAAAGTCACCAAACTTTGTGTTAAATTGTGAAGCTTTATAAAAAATGCTCTAGAATGGAGAAAAGAACGAAGGTTGAGAAACTACATAAACAGTTTGCTCATGCATCAAGAGAAATTGATATCATTGGTGAGAAGCAGTGGGGTCTTTCATAAGGAATTTCTGGCTTGGGTGCTCAGAATTGCCCGGGTGTTTGGAGGTATGTGTTGAGCAAAAAAAAAAAAAAAAAAGTGGTAGTAGGTAGGCAGGCTCGAACCCGTACCGCAAACGGGGAAGAGAACATGAAAAAAAGTGACGTCTTTGCTGTTGTGCCCATAGCCAAAACGGAAGTGACATAGGTTTAAATTAAGCCTAGACAATCGAAAAGAGGGGATGACTTTCGAAAATATCTGCGAAAAAGCCACCCCCTCCTTGTAGAAAAGTGCCCAGTTGAAGGTGAAGGAATTAATATTTTTGGCCAATTTTTCGATATTTGTCGTCTGAAGAGTTGAGCTTCAAAACGATACTGATCTCGTGAAAATTCGTCGCCTCTGTCGAAAGCTTTAGACAAACATACAAACATACATGCATACATTCAAACAGATTTATATTATAGACTAGCCTGGGTGCCCGGCGTTGCCCGGGTGTTTGGAAGTGTGTGTTGAACAAAATAAAAAAAAAAGTTGTAATAGGCAGGCAGGCTTGAAATCATGTCGTGAAGGCAGAAAGAAAGTGGAGGTGTGTGTAAAGGTGTTGATTGAGCAAAATAAAACAAAAAAACAAAACGGTTTTACCAATGTGCCTACTGTGGAGTCTAAGTAATAACACAAAAATGTCACAGGGAACAAGGTCTGAACTAGAGGTAGGGTGAGGATCTGTCTTGATGTTCATCTTGGTCAAATAATCCGTGACAAGAACGGAGTTGTGAACTATACCCTTGAGAACAAACTTTGCGCAAATCTTCCACATCTTCAGTTCCTCATTAATAATTGTGAGTACAGTTCCCACTGACATCAAACTGTACACTTATTGTCTCTATTGTCAGAAAAAGTTACGGTACTCACCTTCCTGCAGCTTCTGACGAAGATGCTTGAGACTAAGAAGCGAGTGCCTTGCTAAGGATTATTTTTTATTAGCAATCAATGTCACGTGGCACTCGTCTGCACACGTTTTTTGCTGTTTTTTTTTTCTTCTTCCCTTTCACAGCTTTTTTGTACGAGTTGCATTTCCCTGTCAAGATCCTTTCAGATGTATTATTATTGTTATTTCCCTGAAAATTACCGGACCTTGGTACAGGAGTTTGTTACATGAGGTCGCAACATCGGCAATCTGTTGATAGAAAATTAAGGTAAGGTATTTCTCTTATTTTCTCTTCTCCATCGGTTGCCGTTGTTACGTGAAATCACTTCATTTTTTTTTTGTTTTCTTGCTAAGGTGATCCCCTCCCTCTGGTGCCGATGCTTCCCATTGGAAATCGGCACACTATAGACACACAATGGTCCTTATCCATGAAATTATTTATTTGGCCAATGGTGTTCTCACTTCCTTACTTCTCCCACACCTCATCATCCCTCAGACTCCCTGCCTTCTTTGAATCTCTTATGCCACTCTAAAACTGATGCTTGATTCATGCAAGATGGTCTAAAAGTAGTCTGAACATTCCATACATTTCTGTGGCATTTTTTCCAAGTTTCAAACAGAATTTTGTTGCATATCATTCTTAAGTGTCCTCACGTCCAGATTGCATTTTTGAAATTCAACAACTGTGACAATCAGGCTTTTGTAAGATGTCTTCCAATTCCTGCTGTAGCTGTTCATTTGAACTTGAAATCATAAAAATTATTCAGTCATCCTATAAGATGTACAACATTTTCAAAATTTTCAAGAGTCTACGACAAAACATTTGTACAAAAAAGTCTGGAAACTTATTGAAGGCACCTTGTATCTACTAGCCATCATCTTCGCATGGCTGCGGTCAATCTGTACAATCTAAAATAAGGATATACAAGTAAACCCTGATCAAGTATTCAAACGTTGAGCCTGTTTCCTCCAAAGGAGAAGTTTCATGGAAGTATCAAATTTACAAGCAGTCCTCAGTCGCATGCATATCTCCATTTAAATTTCAGTTGTGTATATTTTTTTATTTCAGTAAATAGTTTGCTTTTTTTTTAAATTTATTTTTTAAACTAGCAGGGCGACCCGACGTTACTCGGGATTAAATGAGAATTAACAAATGTTGTCTACTTCTAATACTTTCCTTGTCATCAAAATCTGTAAAATCGCTTCAGATACCTTCTTGCAGTGACTCAGTCCACAATTCATTGTGGTCTACATTTAACTTTAGAGAACACATTGTTGATTTTATGAAATTATTGGCGGACGTACACGAGTGCTACCCCTGTGGCAAAATACGCATCGGCTCCGATGTTGTACAGTTCGACTTAGGGAGCGCCTAGTTTTTCTTATGGCTTTTTTTATTTTAGCGTTTTCTTTTTAAATGGATATTTTTTTTATTTTGGCTTGAACTTGGCGAATTATTTTATTATATTATTTTTTGGTACATTTATTGATCCGCGCTATTTTTAAATAGTATTTTCAAGTTTAAAGTTTTACGATACCTGTGTTATTTTTTATTTAAAAATAAAAAAAATAAAAATTTCAAGTTGGCTTGAACTTTGTGGATACTTTTCTTATTATTGTTTTTGTATTTTTTCATTTTATTTATTTTTTTTTGCCCGAATTTAAACAAAATCAAAGCAAAGCAAAAAAAAAAACAAACAAAAAAATAGTGCTAATGCACTTATAGTACCGTTAAATAAATAAAAAAAAAACTAGGCCACACATGCAAAAATTCTTTCCTCATAAAAATAATAATGCTCCCTAAGTCGAACTGCGTACAACATCGGAGCCGATGCGTATTTCGCTAGAGGGGTAGCACTCGTGTACGTCAACCAAATTATTTTTATATAAAGATCTGAATTGAAACTTAAAATGCAAAAGTCGAGTATCATGGTTCAATTGTGCTCTAAATACAAATATTTTTGAACGCGTTCCTGTCTTATTAAAGAACTTACTGTTGAATTTATGCATCAGGTTCTTCTGCTTGTGCGGTGATAAAGCTTCTCAAATGCACTTGTGATGTTAGGCTGTATAAAAGTGTTAACTTTGGTCAAAATTGGACTCTTCCTTCTTTAATGGTATTTCTTCAATTATCGATTTTCGATACTTATCAGAGGTATTCCAATACAAAACCTATCTAAGAACACTCCTAGGCACATAAGGTACATGTATGTGATATTTAAAAAAAAAAATCGGTCCAGCCGTTTTGAAGTCCATAGGGAACGAACTCACAGGCACATGAACAAAGTTCTTTTTATATAATAGTAGAGATGTGAAATTAAGAAAGACAGTTTATCTGTACAAATGACAATCCTTATTTTATTAAAGTTGACTATGATAGACACGGAAGCATCTAAGAGGTTTACATACATATTTTCTTGTGGATAAACAGGAAAAAATAAAGTTTGGATGAAAAAACTGCACAGACAAGGCAGACGATTACTATTTCTAATATATATATATATATATATATATATATATATATATATATATTAGTCCTCATGCGAAAGAGCAGGACACAAAATGTTGGGTTTGTATTACTGTACACATAGATTCGAAAAAGTTGTCAAAAAACAAATATATAACAAATAAATGTTATCAAAGGCAAGATAAGTTACTTTTCTACCTAACTGGACATATTTTTTGTGTTTTTATTCAATGTAACATGTTTATTCAGCTCGAAAAACATACAGTGTTTACCGATGTATTGGAAAATTCAAAATGGCGCCCAACACTCTCTTTAACACGGTAAGTTTGGGAAAAGGTGTTATAAATAATAAACTAGACAAAATACTATTAAAAACCACCGAATATATGTCAACTTATGTCACAGTAACATATAATGAGCGAATTTCTAACAGTATTTTGTCTAGTTTATTATTTATAACATCTTTTCCTGAACTTACCGTGTTAAAGAGAGTGTCGGCCGCCATTTTGAATTTTCCAATACATAGGTAAACACTGTATGCTTTTCGAGCTGAATAAACACGTTACATTGAATGAAAACACGAAACATATGTCCAGTTAGGTAGAAAAGTAACTTATCTTGCCTTTGATAACATTTATTTGTTATATATTTGTTTTTTGACAACTTTTTCGAATCTATGTGTACAGTAATACAAACCCAAAATGTTTTAAATAATAATAGAATAACAAAGACTTTTGCTGGCGAGGACTACTATTGACCGTAACCAGTTATACAGTCCTTTTGAAAATTTTATCTATTTTTCTCGTTATGTACTGAATATTTGTTAATGAAACCTATATGAAATATGTTCCTTGTTAAATTGCAAAGATTTTCTATTCTGAAAGAAGTTTAAAAAAATTTAATCTAAAAAAGTTATTTTAAAGTTTTTGTTAAAAAATTCAGATTTTCTCATTATTCAGACCTATATTACAAAGAGGGAGTTGCAAAAAAGTGAGTTGTGGTGTGAGAAGAAATACAAACTGAAACAGAATATTCAGACCTGTAATAATACAAAGAGGGGATGCAAAAATGAGTTGTGGTGTGAGGAGAAATGCAAACTGAAATAGAGAGGAGTTTTAAAATATAATCTTAAAAAGATAAGATACAAGTTAGAAAAGCATGTCATCCAAGGCATGAAAATTGCTAAACAAAATGTTTTTACTATAGGCTTTAAAAATAAAGGCACAAGATTCAATTTGAAATTTATTTATCTTCAAAGTGCACTTTTATAAATTTTACAAAGTAAGGTATAAAAATTTAATTTAAATTGAATCAAAAAATTACCTTGGATTTATTTTATGTAATGTACATTGTGTTGCAATTTAAAAACAGTATCTTTCATCTAGCAATTAATGATATAGATATAAAATTTTCAATGATATTTTTTAAAGGTCCACTTCGGACGACAAATATCGAAAAATTGGCTAGAAACATTAATTTCTTCACCCTCAACTGGGCACTTTTCTACAGGGAGAGATAGCAAAAAGCTGTTTCTTTCATGACATTTTAACCATGCAAGCATGCGCAAAAAACGTTCTTTCTTGAATTAGTTTAAATATATAAAACTGACACAATTTAGCTGACGCGGTCATAGACCAGTCGGTGTAGTAGCGGCGTCGTTATCTTAAGATTGCATGTTCGAGACGAGATGTCAGATACATTTTTTTCGATTTTTAAAGTTTTAATATTCAAACAGGTTTATTTATGCCATTTTTTACGTTCTTTTTTTCTTTATTTTTCGTCACGTTCGATGTTTTTTTTTTTTTGCTTTTGTTTTTCCGACTTTTTTTTTTTTTTTTTTTTTAAGAAGTTTTAAAATCGC
This sequence comes from Euprymna scolopes, assembly GCF_053919585.1. NCBI lineage: Eukaryota > Metazoa > Mollusca > Cephalopoda > Sepiida > Sepiolidae > Euprymna > Euprymna scolopes. Next base: position 20,994,548 of record NC_136525.1, on the reverse strand, counting down.
TCACTGTTTTGTTTTTAACATAATATTTAACATTGTTCGCTTATTCTTTATTTTTCATTTTGTTTTGATTTACCCCCCCCCACACACACACCTCACCACACCCGGGCAACGCTAAGTACCCCCCCGTTAGTTAAATTATAAATGACAAAAATTAATCTTTAGAATAGACCAAACATTTATATAATACAAATATTTTTCTTCTGTGGTTTATTTTAATTTCAAGTTTGCCATCTTTAAAAAATGACTTGTTTAAACTTTTGGAACTCATGCACTTATTGATCCGTGTTGAAATCATGTTATTATTTAAAAAGCCATTCTGAACATGGGGAGGGGAGAGTGTTTTGTACCTATTCTGTACTTTAACCTTATAATTGAATAAAAAAAAAAAAACTTTAATTAAACTTGGAAATACAATTTAAAAAATAGTGCGGATCAGTAAGTGCATTAGCACCAAATTTTTTTTATTTTACTCATGTTCACCCCCCTTTTAAAGCACATCGCCACTAGGACATAAGGGGGCTACTATTTGGGGCCATGTCTAGGAAAGTTTAACAAGATGTTTCTTACATTTAAACTTCTGCATATCAGTACAACCAGGGAAGCAGGCAGCAGGAAGGGAATTCCAAAGTCTAGCTGTACGAGGGGAGAAACTATTAAAATAGAAAGCTTTCTGGCATTTAGGGACATCAACAGTGAAGAGATGAGAGCTTATTGCTAAGCGGGTTTGTCGAGGACATGTACGTCGAGGGGGTACAAGTGAAATGAGTTCATCAGGACACATTCCAAAAAATTTACAGCATAATCTATTAAAATATACGGTATAAGCATGTTGACGCACCGATTCTTGTTAGATTACCAAAGTTAAGCAGCATTGATCCTGGTCTGTACTAAAATGGGCGACCATTTGGGAATACAACCAGGTGCTGTATGTGCTTTCTGTTTATCTCGGCATTGTTTTCTGTCAGTCTTGGGCCTCTTTGCCACTGGACCCAAGCAGTGCTAATTCAGGAGAGATGGGGTTGCGAATTATGCAACTCTTGCCTCAATAACACGAGCAACTGTCCTTACAGGAGGTCTCCATTATCTTTCGGAACTGAACAGAGACATTGATCGATGGACTTAATTTTACTTAAGAATACTTGGATTTTGTTTTGAGTGTTAGTTTAGTTGCCGGAGATAACAAGTCATTATTGATGTGATTGGCTGCAACTCGTTTTAACAATGATTCATTGTTTTCTTTAGAATTTCAAACTTGTTATGACAAAACTTGACACAAAGCCCAATGTTCCTGTGACCATGTGGTCAACCTACTTAGTGTGTCCATTTTTTATTTTTATTTTAAACCACTTTTGGGTCATGTCTAAAACACAGTACAGCTGTGTGAACTTGTTTGTATGCGTCAAGTGTACTATGTAAATCATCTACTCTTTGTCTTTGTTCAAATTCCGACATTAACCAGTACGAACAGAAAGCACATACAGCACCTGGTTGTATTCCCAAAAAGTACAATAGTCCAAAGAGATTACTTGGATATTCTAGTTGGGAGTTTAGTTCTGTGCAGTTCTAGGAGGTCCATCCTTCCAGACCTTGCCTTCTCTCTTTGAGAAGGGGTAGTTTGTTGCTAATCGCTCGAAACGCCCTTACCAGGGAATGCTGAGAGGACTGCCCAGGCACTTTTTGCAGGTCAGAGTGTTCCTCCTCGGAGGTACTCACTTCTCAATCCCACTTGCTGATCCAGATGTCTAAGTGTCTTATAGTGGGATAGAACTAAAAACTCTATATCACTGGTTCCCAACCTTTTTTTTTTTATATACCCAGGGGCATCCAACCTTTTTTTTTTATATAGCCAGTGGCATTCAACCTTTGAATTTTTTTTTTTTTTTTTTTTTTTTTTTGCTAATCTAATAGATAATAATTAAGATATTCCACGAATTTCACATTTCAAAACACAAAAGATGAAAAATAAAACATTAAAAATCCGGATTTTCAACCTTAAAATCTGATGCGTACACAGTTGTTTTTTTTTTATATTTATTTACGATCCTCACCCTCCCCACAATACAATATATTTTATTCAGTTTCGGCTGATTATTTTAAGCATACTTGTAGCCACGAATAAAGAAAGAGGGGGGGGGTTGTAGGGAAAAAAATATATGCACACACATTATATATATATATATATATATATATATATATAAAATATCAATTATGAAAAAGAAAGTACACCATTATAAAGTTCATTCTGCATTTAATAATCGGTGAAAATTTTGTATTGATTGGATAATTACGCAGGCGGCAAGAAGAAAGTCCGCACTTTAAATTGAATGTAACTGTTTAAACAACCTATACCTAATTTGATTGGCCTTTTATTCTTCTACAATTTTACCTGTTCATATTTGACTTTTAATTGACGTTCACGTTAATTTAAAAAAATAACTTCAAATTGAGGAGGCAAAAAGAAAGTATGCACAATGGAAAATTGTTATTTAAATGTAACTTTAGGACATTAATGCAACACAAATACAACAGGAACACAATGAACTAGTTAATATTTAGTAGCATAGCCATTCTGCAATTTGACAGTCTGCAATCTTTTGGGAATTCCTTGAATTAGACTACAGCAATACTCCGGGGAAAGGGCATCACACTTTTCTTTAATTTTTGTCCAAAGTTCTTCCAAATTTAAAATTCTGTCATTGGGTATCTGTTGCTTGATGTAATGCCACACATTTTCGATAGGATTGAGGTCTGGGGATTGTGCAGGCCAATCCAAACACGGAATATCATGCTCTTCCAGGAACCTCTTGACATAGCCAGCTGTGTGAATGGGAGCATTATCCTGCATGAAGATGGGATTATCATTCAAATTCTGACCAAAGTAGGGTAGAAAATGCTCAGTCACAATATTAATGTACTTGGTCGAATCAATTCAGCCTTGCAAGCGAACTATAGGCCCTGTACCATTGGTACTAATAATGCCCCACACCAAAACTGAACCTCTACCACCTTGCAGCACTTAGGATTAAATTCTTTATGTTTCCTCCGACAGACGTAGTGCCTACCATCACTGCCTAGCCTATTGAACTTGCTTTCGTCGCTAAAAACCCTTTTGACCAATATGAAAAGTCATGATTTTCATTGCATCTGATGAAGTCTAGACGACGCTTTCTGTTCTTTACAGAAATCATTGACTTGTGTCTTGCAACATATGCTCACAAATTAAATTCCTTTAATTTGTTCTTGACAGTAGAAAGAGAGCACTTTTTAACAAGATCGCACTGTTGGATTTGGGGAGCCGTTTCAAATCTGTTTCTTAGGCTGCAGATCTTGATAGCATTGTCTTCCCTGGTAGAAGTAACTCTAGATTTAGGAGCATCACAAACACTGCTGGTGTTTTGGTGCTTTTGCACAGTCTTTCGTACTGTTTTCCCATCACATTTGAATCTGCGGCCGATTTCTCGATAGGATAAACCAGAAAGGTAGAGATTAATGAGCTCCTAACGATCACTGAGAAAATCGTGGCATATGGACTAAATGTTACGTTGTACAAGCTGGAACAACAACAATTACGATTAGAGATGTTTTGTTTCCTGTTGGTGGACATTTTAAACTGATTTAGGGGTGATAATTTAACTTTGTTGCTGCGGACTTTCTTTTTGCCTCCTCAATTTTAAATCATTTTTTTAAAATTGACGTGAACACTAGAATATTTCAATTAATTGTCAAATATGAACAGGTAAAATTATAGAGGAATAAAAGGCCAATCAAATGAGGTATAGGTTGTTTAAACAGTTACATTAAATTTACAGTTTTGAAAAAAATTACAGGTGCAGACTTTCTTTTTGCCGGCACTGTACTTGTTTTTTGGTAGATTTTTAAAGAGACTTCGTCAAAAAAATCCTTACCCCTCCTGCTCCACTTTTAGCCATGCCTATTTTTCATTAATAATTATTTTTCTACCTTATCGTTTTCCGTAATCCTTGAATATGTTACTATTTGAGACCTGACAATTACATAGATACAATTTGTTTAACTTCAAACTCAATATTTTTTTTTTGTTTGTATAATCTGATCGACATCCTCTGCTGAATCATAAGCGATTTCGTGCAAACACCCTGAAAAATATTTTTAAATTTTTAGAGTGGGGATCAATTTCATATGAATTTGACATAAAAGGATCCTCCATTTTCGGGACATGTTAGCTTATTATTATTAATTAGAGCAGTTAATTTTGTATTACAATGTGGTTTTAACCACACATAATCGCCTAAAAAATAGATGACCCTCTAGGGTTACAATCAGGATTCAGTTCTGGGGTTCGGGAAGGAGTAAGTCACTCTCTCGACAACAGCACGTTTCTGCCCTCTTCTTTTCCAATCGACCACACCTGGCCTCTCGCCACCAATGTCACACCGCACAATCTGAACGTCAGCAATACGAAATTCTTTTCAAGAGAAGATATTCACGACTCTTCTCTCTCTGCCCCCCCCCCAGGGAATTTTTCCCAGCTTTTATATCCTCCTATCTAGAAAAAAAAAAAAATGGAAGAGACAGGAAAAAAAATAGCTTCTCCCATCATGCTCTGCCTTCCCAAGATGCCCTTCGCGTATACAAATGTGCTGGCCATCCTTTCCTTCTTCTTTCCCAAAGAGCGATGCAGATACGCCCCCGGTACGTTTCTTTCTTTTTTTTTTTTTCTTGTTTTCTAACCATATACCCCACAGACCCCCCCCTCCCAAAAGCACAAAAACAAACGTAATCTCTCATCACAATAATAATAATAATAAATGGTAAGCTGCTGTTGTGATAACGCAAATTAATTTGCTATTGTTATTGAAAGAGGTGAAGAATACTGGAAATCTGGGAGACTTGTTGCCATTCAGACTGTAGAGAACACCATAAGTTGTTCTCAAAGAGAAATCTTTGATGGCCTATGTGACTACTCCTTGTGAATAAATAATAATAAGACATTAAATGCTGTAAAACGCTAGTATGACCTGGAAATGGAGGATCATTTTAAGTTAAATTTATATGCAAAACTGATCCCTTTCTCTAAATTCTAAAATATTTTTCCCCCTTTTTGCCAATACTGGGTGTTCACATGTAATCGCTTACAAAAAGTAGAATCTTATTTTCGTTTGTATGGGGAAAGCTGTTTAGCTGGTGTACAATAATATGAAATACTTAATTTTTTTTTTTTTTTTTTTTTTAGAAACTGAAAAAAGAAAAAAAAAAAGAAGACATTCAGTGGCATGCAATCATATTATAATCTCCCCTTATAATATTTTCAGTACTAGGACTTATACTTCAGTCTTTGGGGCACTTTAATGCATCTAAAACCAAGCTTCTATCTTTACATCAACATTCTGATCCCATCTGACATCAATTGAAATGAATAGCTCTCGTCTTGGGGAGGCTTTTGACAAACTTCTGGGATTGACCTTTACTCCTGATCTAAAATGGAATAGGTACATCAAATCCATTAATAAAGTCGCTGGAAAAAAATGGTGGGATACTTCTATCGATCCAATAAATATCTGCCTGCTGATGCAATTCTCTGCCTATATAAGAGCCAGGTACGTCGAAGGATGGAGTACTGCTGCCACATCTGATCAGGAGCTGCTAGAAAGGACTTATCCTGTCCTGATAGAGTTCAAAATAGACTTTGTAGCCTAGTAGGGGATGGCCTTTTCTCTTTCTCGCAACCTCTTTCTCACAGAAGAGACCTTGCGAGCCGGTCTCTGCTTTATTGTTATTTTCATGGCAAGTGCTCGTCTGAGCTCCAATCTATGTTCCCTTTTCACCAAACATTCACGAGAAACAATCATCTAGCTGAAACCACTGTCAATGATTTTCCCCACACTTTATCTGTGCCTAAACCTAAACGAAGATTCCATGAACAAAGCTTCTTTCTTAGAACTGCACACCTGTGGAACTCTTTTGCTGCTTTCCGGCTGACTACAATATGGCCGTCTTCAAGTCCAATGTAAACAAGTTCTTGATAAGCCGTTCCCCTTAAGTAATCCAATTTACCAAACTTACACTTCTAACGATTGCCATGATATTGTCCCTTTGACTACTGTACACTCTATAACCCTTATCCTCCTCGAGTGGCCTCTGGGCCTTGATAAGTAATGATTCCTTTGTAAAAAAAAAAAAAAAAAAAAAAAAAAAATCAAGGAGTTGAAATCTCCAGATCCCTGTACACCATTGACGACGGTGCAAAATCTAAAGACGAAATTACCAACTTATAAACTTTTGGCTAGGAATGAAGTGCAGTATCTGTTAGTGTTCCGATATCAGACTTCATCTTTTCTGCACTCGATCTGAAAAGAGAAATCATTCTAGACCGAGGAAATTTAAATCTTTTGTCGCAACCAAATTCCCACTACTAATGATTACTACAATGTTGTTCTGATGCCTACATTGTACATCCATTAATCCTTATCCTCGAGTGGCCTTCGGCCCTTGATAATGTGATGACCCACATGTAAAAAAAAAATAAAAGAACAACAACAAAACACCCTGTCTTGAGGAGCTGGATTTTCTCCCCATATTAAAAAGCGATCTTGTATCTAACTCTGCCCCCGTGGATAAGCAAGTAAATAACACGCATGTGACGGACCAAATCTGTTATGCATCTAAAATTGAGAAAAAAGCACGCTTGAAATGTAAGCTAAATAAAAACAAAATGGCCATCGAATTTGACCTGATGTCGTGTTTATCTAACGACGAAACTCAACTTTTGACGCGAAATGATTCCTCGTTTAATAAGACTTAAGGATAATATAAATTAGTGCGTATGCACTTATGTTACCGTGCTATTTTTTTAAATAGTATTTGCAAGTTAAATTCAAGTTTTACGATAGTTTTTTTTTAATTAAATTGTTAGGTAGAAGTACAGAGTAATTACTAAAACACCTTCCCCGTGTTAAGAATGGCTTTCCAAATAATAACGTTATTATTTCAGCACGGTAACGTAAGTACCTATAAATTAATATTTAACAAAAACAACAAACAAAACTACTCAGCAGACTTTTTTTTCTCGCGTTCTTCCATGGCCTTGATTTTTATAGATTACCTTGTTCTTAAAGGGGGGGGGGGGAAATAGCGCAGTCCGTATTCTGTATAAGTATTTATTTATTTTATTTATTTATTACTATTTTAATAAAGATTAAAAAAAAAAAAAAAAAAAAAAAAGGACCCAGCAATGGAGGTGGAGGACTGGAGGACATGCTGTAACCCTTCTCCAAAAACTCAAACTGTCATTCCCTAAATTCACAGAACGCAGGTCGAAATCAAAACTCAAAAAACAAACAATTATTTAGAATTCAACCTAAAAAATAAATAAATAACAAAAGAAAAACTAAAACAAACAACAGAAAAATCTTGGCAAATGTCGATGTCGGAATACCCTGGCCAAATCCACCGTTGAAAAAAAATTGTCCCCGAATATAAAACTTAAAAATCGAATCGGAAACTCACAAACAAAATGAAACGAACTTTTTTCTTATGCGTAACTATTATTATTTTAGTGAAAACGAATTACTATTTTGTTATCTTTCTTACTAAAATAAAATATTAATTCTTGTAATTCTTTTCACTGAAAATGAAATAACAAAAATAAAATCTAGTTCAAATAACGACAAATAAGTAATAAACAAGTTTTTTTTTTAACACAAAACATTTAAAAACCAAAACACTTAATGTATAACAAATGTATCAATATATAATTGTAAAAACATTTAAAAGTCTGCGTAAGAAAATATAATTTTAATAAAACAATTTCGTAATAAAAGCAACATTGGATTTTTATAAAGTAAAAGAAAAACTTAACATAATTAGCAGGTGCGCATGGGAAAAAAAAAAAGAATTAACAATTTTATTTTAGTAAAAGGATAACGAAATAGTAATTTTTTTCTTACTAAAAAAATAACAGGGGAAATAAATCTTTTCTTATAATAATAAAAATAAAGTTCGTTTAATTTTGTTTTCGAATTTCCGATTCGATTTTATATGCGCGGACGATTTTTTTAACAGTGATTTATTTGGCCAAGGTATTCCGTTCCGACATCGACGTATGCCAAAATCTTTGATGTATGCGCCCGTCATATAAATGTCATATTCCCAAAATCACGTAAATTGATCAAGTATTTTTTTTTTTAATGATTTAAAGCGATTAGTGTGAAATCGGTAGCATTACAACGTTGATCTCGCAAGTTTGAATTATTGCGGACTTATCTGCCCTTGTTTTTTTTTTTTTCAAAATGGTGACGCGAGACAGTCCCCTTTTGTTTACTCATAAAAGTTAAGTTTAGTTAAAAGTAAAACTACTTGATCAATTTACGTGATTTTTTTTCTGTAATTTTTAAAAATTAGGTCGAAGTTTAAATAAGAAGCCTTAATTCTTACTAACGTTTTTACTTTTTTTTATTATTATTATTAAGGCTATTTTGGAAAAAAAAAAAAAAAAAAAAAAAGCAACGAATATTGCAACAACTGCGTATTTGGGGCACTTGTTGCAATCAATGCAAGCAACAAGGCATCAAAGTTTGAATTTTCTATCGAAAAAAGTTTACTTACCCGTTAGCGTTTTTACAAACAAAGGGTTTGTGGTCTTTCGGTGACTTTTTTGCACTGATCCGGACGATTTTTAGCAAGGAATTATTAAGTAGCGATGATAAGGAAGCCATAACCTTAATATTGGAAGATTTAGAACGCGGAGTAGACGGGATAACTTTTCGGGGGAAGAACATTTGTTTTTCGTTTTTTTTTTTTTTAAATTTTTTTTATGTAGATATATATATATATATATATATATATGCGTGTGTATATGTGTTTATATATATATGTGTGTGTTTATATATGAATGTATGTGTGTGTAAGGCAATGCTTATGGAAGGGGGATAAAAAGTAAATAGCTTAAATGAAAACTAAAAACAACAAAAGTATTTTGCAACGTGTTTTTTTTCTTTCCTATTTTGAGTTTGTTAATTAATTGCAAAAAAGGTCTAAATATTTTTTTCTTTTGCTAGAGTTATTTTTAGTTGTTTTTGTATACAGTAAGCGTTGATAACTTTTTGGCGTGACAAGTTGTTAGTTTTGAATTTTATATTTAAACAAATGCCTTTTCTTTAAAAAAATAAATAAATAAATAAATAAATAAAAACACTGTTTTTATTTATTTCAATTTGAAAGGTTGAGGGGAAAGACAAGAGGATGAGAAAGAGAAAGAGGGGGACTAAGTATATCAGGAGGAGAGAAGGGGTGTGTGGTATTGGAGAAGGTACTTGAAAAATGAAAAGCTGATTTATATAGAGAGGGGGAAGGAGAGAAGGAAAGGATAAAAAGGAACAGCGTATTTGAAGTAGGGAGGAAAATGAAACAGATTGAGGGAGGGAGACAAAGTAAAAAAGTAAGCATAAGATAAAGAGAGGTGGAGAGACAAGATGTAGAGAAGGGGAGGTATGAACAATAAGAAGAAAAAGAGGAAAGGTTATATAAGTGTTTGTTTTTTTTGTTATTGTTTTTTATCGTCGCTAAAAGTGAAGATTTTAATTGGAAGAGCGTTCGATTGTTTTTTATTTTTACTCATTATACATAAGAGCTATATAATTGTCGTCGCAGGAGGTCAATATCACAGCATTGAGCATTATCCCCTCAATGCTGTGATATATATATATATATATAATGAGCAAACAGTTAATAAAATATGTTAAAAAAACACTTTGAAATGAGTTAAAAACATATTTAATCTGAAAAGGAAACACTAGATAAATGGATAGTCCTTAATCTGCGGAGTTTCGAAGAAATACTTTCCTTCTCATCAGAGGGTAGGAATTAGCAAAATGCGGGATCGGATTTTGCATGCAGAAGTATTTGATGAAACAACAAGTAAGTCAAAGATCTTACTTGAAAACAAAAAAAGTGAAGCAGAGCGAATATAGTGAAGAAAAAGGTGATTACACATGAATGGATAGTCTGGTGGAAAATAAAAAATCCAGTGACGGTAAAATCCAAATGTAAAAATTCAAGAAAGTTAAAAGAATTTCCATTTGTACAAGTAAAATCCAAGGAAACCCCGTAAGTGGAAGATGGTCCATAATAATCCGAAGGCAGAAATCCATGGAATAATTCACAAAAATGTGTACAGGGAAAAAAGAAAAGATTCCAATAATATTAAAAAAGAAAAATAAGATGTGTTTTTCACTCTACTTCCGAGACATAAATATAAATAAAAAAAAAGATCAGGGAAGAGAAAGAAAAAAAATGATGATAAAGTTAAATATAAAATAAAAAATAAAGGGAAACAAAAGTCAAAATGACCCAGACAGGAAATGTTAAAGGGGCGAAAAAATATATAGGGCAAAATAATATAGGTCAACTGAAATGTACAGGTCATCACTTTAAAAAATGTCAGCAAGAGTTGTTAGACGAAACTAAATGTAAAATAAATAAATTAATAAATAAATAGAAAATAAAGAATAAATAAAGAATAAATAAATAATAAAAAATAAAATATAAAATAAAATAAAAAAACTAAATAAAAATTATTTAAGGGGAGAGAATGGGCGGTATCTGCAAATTCAAGAAAAAGCAAGAAAAAAAAAGTAAGTAAATGCATATAGTAAGATATAAGTAAATATAAATACAAGATATGAAAGTGTGGGTAGATTGATATATTAGATAGATAGGAAAGTTTAAAGAATAAAGCAGAAAATGCAGATAAAAAACCGGCCATGCAAAGAAGAGATAAAGAATTAAAATGAAGGATTATTAAATTATAAAATATTAAGAAGTATGTAGAAAAACGATAAAGTTAAAGAAAAAATATTTTATATCTATATAAAGGGTAAAAGTAATAACTATGTAATTTCAAAATTGCCATAATTAAATTTGGACTTATGTTTACAGAAAGAGATCAGTTCATTTTTAGAATTTATTATATTGTTACTTTGAGGGGAAGTAATTATAGCTATAGCTTTGGTTGTGCAGAGGCGACATGACTTAGAGCCTGAAGTATAAGACTTAACTTTTTTTTATGATAGTCCATTTGATTGAGAAGGGGGTAAAGTGGTTAGAGAAGTTCCTTGGTTATTATTAGAATTATGGTTGTTAAAAGAAGAAATGTGGTTTGATATTTTCTTAATTAATGTTGAAGTAGCGCTGATACATGCATGTACTTTATTAAAAGCTCGAGGTCTGGTATTAATATTAATTTGCTGATTTGTATTAGTTAAATAGTTTGAATTTTGTTCAGTGTTCAACAAATGGTGGGACAATGTCTGTATGAGGACTATTTTGGAGGGGATAATGAGTGTTGTTAGTGTTAGGATGGCTGTTAGGAGAAATATTATTCTCATTATTATTATTATTATTATTATTATTATTATTATTATTATTATATATATATATATATATATATAAACTACATTTACTCACATAAAATTAATATACAAAAGTATAAATTTATGCGTAAACTTTAAGTATTTACTTCAAAAGTGCTCAATACGTACGTAGAGCTAGTTAGTAAGTTATAAAATATATATGGCGATTAAGCTACACTGATTATTCCGCGTTTCATCCACTCTAGGACTCTTCGCCATATATATTTTATAACTTACTCCTATATATATATATATATATATATATATATATATATATATATATATATATATATATATGTGTGTGTAAGTATAGGTGTATCAGAATTTTTGTAGGAATTTTTGACACCCCTAACACAAAACTGCGAATAAAATATAAAAAACTTGTAATTTCTCTTTTAAAAGTGGGTTGTTTATTTTCTTTATGGATTATACTTCCAAAATAAACTATTAAAGTTGTATAAAAAGTAATAGAAATAGTATTTTATTTTTTAAAAAACTAATGAAATTAATTGAAGATAAAAGATCCATAAATAATATATTCTAATTTGAAACAACAACAAAAAGTTTTTTTTCAAATTTACCTGTAAAGTCCGAAGTTTAAAATCTTTTTTCTTTAAAAAACCACGTTGTTTGTATTTTTTTTTTTTTTTTAATGAAACCTTGGTTCTTGCTCCTTTAATTTAAAAATAATTAGGGTTTGACTGACACTTTTCGAATAGTTTATAAGCTTGGAAAGACAGGGGGTCGAATTATTCAATATTTTTCACAAAGTTTCTTACACACCTGTGGTCGATAGGAATACTGGTGTATGTTCAGAATTGAACATAATTAAAAAAAAAAAAAAGGGATTTTTTAGATTAGGTCCACATCCACAATTTTCTTTTAAATAACGACTTTTAAAGATTTTCGACAAGGCTAAATACGGAAATCGCATTGAAATCTTGCAGAAATAAGTAGTTATTGAGATACAAATAGTTGTTTTATGCATTGTATTCTTTGGCGGCCATCTTTGTTATGCGTGTAGATTTGTTTATGACACGCGCATGCGCGCGAAAAAGATGGCCGCCAGAGATTACAATGCATTATACAACTTTTTATATCTCGATAACTACTTATTTCTGCAAAATTTCAATGCGATTTCCGTATTCAGCATAGTCGAAAACCGATATAAGTCGTCATTTAAAAGAAAATTGTGGAGGTGGACCTAATCTAAAAAAAAAAAAAAAATGCAGAAACATCTGCATGATGTACGTACCCGCCATGGAATGAAAAATGTCATATTCCAAAAATAGCGTAAATAGAAAAATTATTTTTTTTATTATTATTATTAAGAAAATTAAATTTTATGAAGTAGCAAGAACGTTGTCTTGATCCGCCATATTTAATAAGGGGAGACGACTCAATTCGAATTACTGAGATTTAAAAATTAGCCTTGTAATGACTACGATATACTATTAATACCTAAAAATCGTAAGTACTTGATCAATTTCTATGATTTTAGGGATATTTTTTTTTGTATTTCTTTTTTTTAAATTGGATATAATTGGATATCTGGATAAGAACTGGAGGACTAAACTAAGAAATAATTATTCTGGGCAAATGTTAAAGATCGCGGCCAGAGCAAAAATTACCAATAGAGATTTTAAATGGTCTTATGTTTTTGTTTATATATATGTTGCCCGGGAGTGAATTAGCATTAACAAATGTTTCACACTGATATTTTTATTGTGATCGAAATTAGTGAAATCGTCCATTTTGCAATCAAATCGATTGATTTCCTGCTCTAGTTGGAGACCCATCGGGGTGCACTGGGAGGAAGCTTCACATACCTCTCTGCACATACATTGTAGTCTACATTGCAGTGTAGACAACCTACTGTTGATTTTATATTAAAAAAATTGATATATAGTGGCTTGAATTAAAGTTTAAAATGCTAAAGTCAAGTACCATGCTTCAATTGTACTCTGCGCGAGCCTTTCCTAGTCTCACACAAAAACACGCGTTCACATTTCAAGCTATATTACTTGTCATATACATACGCGCACACGTACATATATTCACATTCACGTGTATATACACACACGCTAACGTACACACATGTACTCACACACGCGCACATGTACGCATGATATATTTATAATGGGGGTAAGATGATGGGGGGGGTAAACTAGAAAACACCCAAAAAGAAAGAAAAAGAAAACAAATAAACAAAATGCCTATGGGGGCGGATTAGTAAGGGGACCCTTCCTACCTAACAGCTGGTCTGTCATGTGAAACGCCCACTGTCTTCCCATCCTCTCCCCCCGGGGGGAAGAGGTGAAAGCAAGCAGGTCGTTCCCTAGAGGGGAGTGGAGGACGTAAGGGACTGTGTGAAAAATAACTTGGGGTTGGGGTCCACAGGGATGAATGGCGTCTTCCAAGATAAACTTCGTAATGGGCAAAAACAAAGCAAGTGGATTGGGCATCTTTGGAAGCTCCCCTATTGCCAACTATCGAAAAAAAAATAAAAGACTATAGGAACAGGATCAACACGCAAACTACCCTAGTCTAGGCCCTAATAAAGTACAAAACTATTCACTCTGGGTGGTTACTTTCCTATCTAGCCTACTCCTACCCATTTTATAAGGTGAACCTTATATTAAAGTCATAAAGGGCCGAGTTCCGAGAAAATTATGAAACCTCAGCACCTTAGGACCAATACCACTAGGGTGGAAACATGAACTCGAACCTAGCGCCTCGTCGGATGCACAAACTAGTGTTGTGCACCCATCTCCTATCAAAGTCTATGCGGTGCAATCTTTCCCAATCACATCTGATCTTTATTTTAAGTTGATGCTTAAAATAAACGACCAGATCCTGATCCGAAACAGATCGCCCCTCATAGACAATGCCCAGACGTGTAACCCACGTCACTAACCGAGCTACTGCTAGGATCGCTAGAAACACCGCCTGTTTCTCCCTGTCAAATGGCGGGTCCACATTGTCAACAATGTACACTAAATCAAGTGGCACCGACCGCTCAGGGTCGATGCGAGCCGTTACCTCTCCGACATACTCCCAGAGACACTGCACCCCGCTGCACTGAAAGAACGCTTGTTCTCTCGTCTCCTCCTCCTCTTCGTCATTGCAACGTGGGCACGGGGGATAATAATGTTCACTATCCCTGAAATCCCTGGCTAGTCTGCCAAAGAGTGGCAGCGCGTCCCAGACTAGCCTCCATGTTATGGAATATTCCGCATTATTTATAAAGCTACTGGCAGGCGCCCAACTCCACAGCGAGAGAACTTCCCCCCTCGACAGATGTAGCCGCTCCACCAGCGGATCTTTTGTGGTACCCACCACTAACTCCTCATATAGCCTCCTTCTAGACTGTGCAAGGTCACTGGACCCGGCAATGCCCTAAGGGCGGCTCCTCATTTGGTCAGGAAACACCGTTCCCCCGCCGGTCTTCTGCGACCTTCAGCGGCAGGGGCAGATATGAGCCGCGGAAAAGCTCGTTCCACGATTGGTACCCAGTGCATTTCCTCCATCAGTGTCCGACTCAGGAATGCCAGTCTTTCTGCGTGCTTGTGACTTTTCAAGTCCGGCATTCGCAAGCCTCCCTTGCTAAGCTTCTGCGTACAGACCTGTCTGCGGACATACGGCTTTCCTCCCATCCAAAGAAGTTTGAATAGAAGGCACTCTAAAGCCTTACAGTGATCCGCAGGCAGGGGAAGTACAGACAAGCGGTAAAGGATCAATGGAAACACGTATGTAGCACATGCCTCCGTGCGACCCTTCAAGGACAATCCCCTACGAATCCAAGTCCCTACTGACAACTCGACCTTCGTCTGTACTTCCAACCAATTCTTGTCCAGATGGAGGTCCAGCCCGAACCACACTCCAAGGATCTTTACCGGGCCATCAGTCCAGCCGAACGCACCTGGAAGCGAGTTTACCCCGGTCCAGGCGCCCAACCGCAGGCCAACGGACTTGCTGCGATTGATCACGGCCCCTCTGACAACTTCGTACTCAGCGATTGCCTCTATCACCGCTCTAATGTCGCTACGCCTTGCAGCGAACACAGTGATGTCATCAGCGTATGCGGACACCCTGGCAAATTTACCGCCAGATAGAGCTATGCCGTGCAGGACTGGTCTCGCCACCTCGTCCCTTAATTTGCGAAGGAAGGGTTCCAATGCCAGGACATACAACAGAGGCAACAGCGGGCAACCCTGCTGCACCAACCAGGAGACCCCAAAGGACTCCGACAACCTACCGTTTACTTGCACCACTACCGCGGGATCACGATACAGGGCGGAGATCCACTTGCGGAAGTCCGGACCAAAGCCGGCGGTTTCCACAACAAATCTCAGGAACCCATGGTCCACCCTATCGAATGCCTTGGACTGATCTAAATGGATCAGTGTGGCTTCAGTGTCGTCTTCTAACCCCTCTATGATCGTGCAAACCAAGTGCAAATTGTTCTGAATTGATCGACCCTTCACAGCGTAGTTCTGATCCGGTTCGATGAAGTCACCGATAACAACCTGCAGTAGGTTCGCAAGAACGCGGGACAAAATCTTGAAATCTGCGTTAAGCAGAGTTATGGGCCTATGGTCGTCTAGATTCCTTGTTGATCCCCCTTCTTCAGAAGCATGACCACTCCTTTGGTAACCTGCCTCGGGATCGAGCCTTGGGCAAACCAGTGGTTAAACACGCCCGTCAGAAGGGGCACAAACATGGGCGACAGCCTCAAGAACAGTTCGTAGGGCAAACCATCGAGCCCCGGAGATTTGTTGCGGCCAACCTGCTTCAACGCAGTAATGACCTCACGCTCCGTAACCATCCCCTCACAGCTAGCCGCTCGGGCTGCAGTAAGGCGGGACGAGTCAGCTAAATAGCTGCCAAACTCCTGGCCGCAGAGTCTGGGTAGTTGGGTGAAGCGCTCCTCCAAATGTTGCCGAAACCCATTGCAGATCTCCCGTGCCGACATGAGAGCGCACCCTTCCAGGTTTTTCACCTCCCGAATGTACCCATCCGAGCCGCGTCTTAGGGCGGCCTTTCGCTCAACAGCGTCAACATTCACGGCTTCGTTGGAGACTCTGTTTAACCTAGCTCTAACTACCTGACCTGCGTATCGCTCGCTAGCCAAGCAATCCAGGTGCCCCTTAACTAAAGCTAGTTCTAGGGAATCCCCCCCTGCCACCGCCCGGGTCAGTCTATCATCTAAGTGCTTTTTGGTCCGAGCTCTAGTTAATGCGAGGCTTTGGCTGTATTGGACACAAAAGTGCCTAATGGTGACCTTAAGCTTAACCCACCAGCTACTCCCGGTAACCGCCCCCACTAACTCCCTCTGAATTAGTGACGTCAGCTGCTCCCGAAAGTCGTTCGACTCCAACAAGGAGACATTCAACTTCCAGTAGCCAGCCAACCTAGGCCTATTACCTAATTTTAGACGGGCCAACACGAGTTTGTGGTCCAAATGACCTAGCCAGTGGAACGTGGGACGAGATAGGAAATCTATGTCGCCCCTTCTAATTAACATCCTGTCCAAGTATGTACTCGAAGAGGCGGCCGAACCAGCATGCCACGTCCACATCTCCCTCCCGGGGTGATCCAGACAGAACTTGTCGACCAGATCGCATGAGGCCATCAGGTCAGACAGGCTGTTGTCACCCTGCCCCGACCCTCTAACCCCCCCGACCTTATCTATCTTGGGGTCCAGGATGGCATTCCAGTCCCCCATTAAGACTACCCACTTCGGACCCGAAGAGAGAAACACCTCCACCCGCCGAAAAAAGAAAACCCTCTCGCTGTGGATGTTGGGCGCATAAACTGCCACGATCCGAAACGCGCCGCTTTAACGGCAACATCGACCACGACCAGCCTCCCATGAGCGTCCGCGTGGACAACGGTAACCATCGCAGACAGAGTGCGACTCACCAGCATAGAAACCCCTCTGCTCTGGAGGCTGCCATATGCTGATTAAACATCAAAATCGTTTACCAGCACATCACAGTCCCCAGCCCCAACAAAGTGGGTCTCCTGTAGTGCAGCTACATCTACCTCAAGAGCCACGAGATCCCTCAGCACGCGAGCAGCCTTGCTTCGAGATCTCATGCCCCTCGCATTCAAACTAGCTAGGTTCAAGGCCATGTTTCCCTAACTAGTAGTATTCGTCTACTAGGGGTCTGAAGTCCTCGGGGTCAGCACGCTTGACCGAGACTGCCCGTGAGCAGGTTGGACGTAAGCCGTCCGTCTCGAGCCAGGCCCCCGATGTTCAAGGGGAACATCATCTTAAGTGCCCTATAGAAGGAGGGGTGAACATAAAGTGGGACCCTCCCCTCGCACTGGTTTGCGATTTTACCAAGTGATGGGTGCTCCCCGTTGATGATCTTTAGGCCTTTGAAGGCCGACTTCCCTGCCTCCAACATTCTCCATAGCGCTTTTGCCCTACCTTCCCTATTCACCCGGTTATTATAGATGGAGCATCATGGAAGTTCCTGGGGTCAGTGACCTCTTTCCAATCTATTATTCGGAGACTCTCCAGCTGTTTTATATGTTTCTTTTGTCTCCCATTTAGGTCACTGACCGCGTTGCTAAGGTCGGCATTACATATCTGTTCCCCGGGCAAGAAAGGGAACTTTCTGGTTTTCCTTTCCCTCGGAGCCGCCGACTTCTCCTGGTCCTGTTCTTTCTGCATCACTACTGTCACTTGGGTTTCTTGTGATTCCACAGGAGCTTCCATCTGCTCCATTTCCTTGTTGGGAGTGGTGAATAGGGGAGGGGTTAGCTGAGCTTCTTCCTGGGGGGTCTGTTGTTGAAGTTCAGGATTCTGTTCCGCGCTTTGGTCTTCCTTCTTCTCTCTCTTTTCTTTCTGCTTTTCCTCGCTCCCTTCACTGTCGGAGCCCGAGGAACTTCCTCTTGATTTTCTTTTTGTAGCCGTTGCCACCCCTCTGGCTGCTGGTTGTGGAACCGGTTCCACCTTCTTCCCCCCCTTTCTTGCCACTACTGTGCTCCACTTACTCTTTTCGGCCGCTCCTTCCTCCTTCCTGGTCTCTGCCACCTTCTTTTCTTCCTCAGGCTTCCTTATCTCTGCCGTTGCTGCTTGTCTTAGAGGGCAGAACCTTGCCACATGGCCCGTTTTTTGGCACTGCCAACACTGGGGTCTTCTGCCCTCCACAATTACGGCCATTGACCAGCCCTCGCAATTGAATTGGGTGGGGATCCCATGGAACTCTTTGCGGGATAACCTCATTCTCACCCTGTACTCTCCTGTCATGATGTTCCGGGGGCCCTTCATGGCCTCGATCCCCTCTACCTCTCCGTATTGGGACATGATGGCTCCCAGCTGTTCTTCCTCGAGAAAGCATGGCACCCCCTTGACCGTGACCAGGGTTCTCCTTTTCGAGAGGTACTCCGGCAGCACTTTAATGTTCTTCCATGTGAGATCCCCTCTTGCCAGCTTCTCCGCATCCTCCTTTGTCGGCAAGAGGACCTCCCACATGGCGTTAAACCTCTTCACGGCATACTGTGCGGGGATCCTCAGTTCCCCCAGTAGCTCCATCATCCAGTCCTTTGGCACCCCCAGAAGGCCCTTTCTGGTGGCATCCAGAGTGAGTAGGGACACTGATCTTTCCCTTATCTTGACCAGCATCTCCGGAACCGATCTGATTTCCTTTTACCAGGTTTTTATATTTCTCCTCAAACAGCCTCTTTTAGTATTCTGGGGGCCTCGTTGATGTTGGCTGCTTTGGGCCCCAACTTTGCCGTTCTTCTCCGGCCCCCTCTCTGGCTGTTGCCTCCACCACTACCGCTGCTGCTGGGGTCTTCTGTGCTGCCGGTATTGGGGAATCCATAATTGCGAGGGCTGGCCACTCCTCCTTTGCCAGCTCCACTTTTTCCGATCCCCCCCCAGCCCGGGGAGCACCCATCCACAACAAAAACCTCTAAAGATTTCGTCCTCCGCAGACGTTCCTCTGCTGACTTCCGCAGGCTGCTTCTCACTGACTCCGATTGCGATGGTGTTACTGTCTCTTCCTCATCCAGCGTTCACCAACGCTTAGCGGGTCGCCTCTTCGCCTCCCCTGGTCCACCTGAGGTTTGTTCCACAAATTTCCTCCAGGCCTCCACTTCTTGCTCCCTGGTTGTTGCTTTTACCGTGGCTGGCGTTATCCAGGGCGATCCTGTCTCTACCAGTCTAAGAATGTCCTCCTGGGAGTCCATCCCCGCACTCAAAACCGTACCGGACGCTACTGCACTAGGGGTGCCTTCTGGGGTGGCAACCCCTGAAACCGACCGCGAACCTTCCGAACTGGGGGCGGCGACCCCCAATATCCTTCTCGATCTGGGGGTGCCTTTCGGGATGGCACCCCCCGAACCCTTCATGACACCAACACCTGGGGCGTCCTCCAAGGCGGCAGGAGCAGCAGCCTGCTTCATCTCCTTTGATGGTCCTGAGCCCAACTAGAGCCCGCCGATTCGGAAACCAAGGGGACCTTCGCCTAAAAAGGCACGTCGGTTTCCCTTGGTCCTGCCGGCTGCTTAAGCACTAGCTGGACCCCCGGACTATCTGTAACAAAAAAGAAAACGAAAACAATTAGTTAAGTTGCCCGAGGGCAATAACAAAAACAATCACAGAAATAACAAATAGGTCCCAGCTGGTCCGCTACCCAAAGAAGGGGCTGGTCCTTGCAATGGCAAGCAAAACAATTCCGGCGCAGATCGCAGCAAGCACTGATGACAGGTATCACACTTTGATCCTAGCCAGAAGCGGCCGTAACAGCGATCTCCATCATACAAGGTTGTATAATGGGGTATGATCCCACACAGTCGGACGATTCTATTGATAAACGATGCTGCTAAGAACTGACGAATCAAATTAATTCACGTTCTGCTACCAACTAATCAGAAACCAGAATTGCTTCATAAATATTAAACCTTTTCTGTTGCAATTTCACATGTTCTTTCCCGGGTTCAGACACGGTAAGAATATTTTGTTCTGTGAAACTGTCTACTACAAACAAGTCACCTCCCAGGATTTGTGTGTAACAGCGAACCATCTAAAACTGTTCTGAAACTCAAAATGGCTTACACTTCTAGACTTTGTCTCTTATTTCATCAGATTATTTTGATTATCGATACTTATTGAAGACATTCCGATACAAAAATATCTAAGAACACTGCCAGATACATCAATTACATTTGTGTGAAATTTCATAAAATTCAGTCTAGCAATTTTCGAGTTTATAGGAAACAGGTACACACACTTCTACAAAGTTCTTTTTATTTTTTTTCTATGCCTTGTTCACTGTGCACTCGCGGGGGACCAGGCATGCTTCGTTTGTTTTGAGGCGATGCTCCCTGGTATTACCTCCTCTTTTCCAGTAGAGGGGAGCAGTATAGTATATGTTCGTTTCTCATGTCATCCTCCCAGGATCATCTATGTTGGTGATGGATAGTGTACTACCTGTTCTGTTATCATGATTTCAACCTCCCAGGCATTAACTTCTCCTCATTTTTTTTTCAGGGGGGGGGGGGCGTACGTCACTGAATTATGACCGTTCAAAGTTTGTTACAAATTAAAAAATTTACCATCTTGTGTAGTGTTAGTCCATAAGCCAAATTTCCGTGTATAACTAAAAAAAATGCAGACTTTGAACAAATAATTTTTAAAAAAATCTTTAGAAATGCAATACCAGCTTATGCTAAATAAAAATTAAATATAATGAAAACAATAATTATTTAATCAAGTCAGCCTAAACATTGGGCAAAAATCTCATTATCTCTCGATAAAGAAAGTACAAAAATGACACAAAAGTACAACTTTGTTCATATAAAATTTATTTCAATAGTGAACACACTGAATCTTCTTAATATGATCCATACCACATTAAAAAGCAAGCATAACATCATCCTCTCAATGATTACATCCTCCCTTGAGGGTTAATAGTATATGTTTATCATCACATCCAGCAATGACTGTACCTAGACAAGTTCTTGTTCTGAATATTTTATAGGGGGGGGACCATAGATTAGAGCTCAGTCGAGCATCTACCATAAAAATAAAGAATAATTGTTGTGAGAAAGGTTACAGGGAAGAGAAAAATCCATTTCTCACTATTTTTATTTGTTTACTAGCAGGTTGTCCTGCGTTGCCCGGTCGTAAAATGCGCTTAAATGATATTTTAATTTATGAAGATTTTGTATTATTATACAAAGCCAATTCTCTATTGACTATCATTATACCAAGTAATGATGATTTCAAAACAGCAATTCTTCTCTCTTTGTCAGAAACATCACTCATGGAATGTGAGGACTGAAGGACAAACAAAGGGAAGGCTGTTGAAAGTAAACTGGAGATTTAATTTCTACGCTATTTTATTTTAGCCATTATCGGAGATTTTTGTCTTAATTAATACAACTGATTTACTGATTGTCTTCCCTTGATGTCATGAATTGCGATTTTTTCTTTTATTAAATTTTTTGGTGTACGCTAATATTTTTCAATGTGTAAAGTCTTTTTTCTTTTTTTTTTTTCTTTTTTTTTCGTTTTTTTGTTTTTCTTTTTTTTGTTTTTCTTTTTTTAAATTCAATTTTCACCCCAAACAAGGCATAGTTCCACTTTGAAGTATTATCGTGGACATAAGCTGCAGGGATATTATGAAGGGAGTTGAGCAGCAAGATGTCTGTTCACATTACACTTGAACTTCTGCATGTCAGTACAGTTGGGAAAGCAAGATCCCGGAAGGGCGTTTCAAAGTCTAGCAGTTCTGGGGAAGAAACTATTGGAATAGAAGGGCTTTCTTACACCTAAGGGATCTCTACTGTGTAGGGGTGGGATTTCGCCACTTGTCGGGTTTGTCAGGGGTATTTACATCGAGAGGGTACAAGTGCTTGTAATTTGTCGGCATTCAAGATTAAAATACTTGTAGAACAGGCAGAGGGATGTAACAGCTCATCGATGAGACAGAGGCTAAATTTTAGATGACAGTTCAGGACGTTGGCGACTCTTTTGACCCCTGTCCAGAAGTGAGATTAGTAGCAGATTCCCCAGCTCAAATGTGACAACGGTACTCCATACATGAGCGAATGGCGGCCTTATAGCAGTACAGGATCCTTTTAGGTGTAAGTAGCTTTCTAACACGATAGAGAGAGCCCACCTTCTTTGCAGCAGCCTTGGCAATGCTCTCAATGTATCTGTTTCAACTCTTGTTCCCTGTGAACGTTAGGCTGAGGAGTTTAAAAGAAGTACTTTCAGGTAGTGTGTTTTTGGATATTGCTATTGGTGGTAGAGAAGATTTCTTGTAATTATTGAAGGAAGC
Organism: Euprymna scolopes; assembly: GCF_053919585.1. NCBI lineage: Eukaryota > Metazoa > Mollusca > Cephalopoda > Sepiida > Sepiolidae > Euprymna > Euprymna scolopes. The sequence goes on along the minus strand of NC_136525.1, from coordinate 20,971,855 downwards.
AAGCTTAGTCTTCGCAGCATTGAATGTGACCATCCATTTTTGTCCACATTCCACTAAAGATTGGAGGTCTTCCTCTAGTGTTTCTGCCATTTCCTTAGATATGTGTTCATTAGTTTTCCCCTTGTGCCTATTATAGAGCGTGGTGTCATCAGCAAATATACCCATCTCAGAGACAATTTTATCAGGGAGGTCAGTTATGAATATTAGGAATAATAAAGGTCTAAGGATAGACCCCTGAGTTACTTCCACATTTATATCATATTGTTTAGATATATAACCACCGAGGACAACCTGTATTCTTCTCTTATTTAAGAGGGATTTAATTACATTATGTATTCTTCCGGTGATACCATATGATCTGATTTCCCTGAGATCTTCATGCCATAACCTGTACAAAGCCTTAGATATATCTAGGGCTACCGCTCTACCATCTCCTACTTTGTCCAGTGAATTGAATATGCGTTTAGAGATTACAGCTAGGATATCTGCTGTGGAATAGGCTAGCCTAAATCCATATTGATGGTCAATCAGAAGTTTAGCATCTGTAAGGTGATGAACTAGAGCTTGATTTATTATGGACTCAAATATTTTGGCAAAAAGCGGGATTTCGTCTGTATAAATCTTTTATTTCGTCTGTATAAATCTTTTTTTTTATTTCGTCTGGGGAGGTGGGGGACAAATGGTGAACTTAGTAATTTTTTTATTTCGTCTGTATAAATCTTTTTATTTCGTCTGTATAAATCTTTTTATTTCGTCTGTATAAATATTTTTATTTCGTCTGTATAAATATTTTTATTTCGTCTGTATAAATCTTTTTTTTTTATCTCGTCTGTATAAATCTTTTTTTATCTCGTCTGTATAAATCTATTTTTTTATTTCGTCTGTATAAATCTATTTTTTTATTTCGTCTGTATAAATCTATTTTTTTATTTCGTCTGTATAAATCTGTTTTTTTTATTTCGTCTGTATACATCTATTTTTTTTATTTCGTCTGTATACATCTATTTTTTTATTTCGTCTGTATAAATCTATTTTTTTATTTCGTCTGTATAAATCTTTTTTTTATTTCGTCCGTATAAATCTTTTTTATTTCGTCTGTATAAATCTATTTTTTTATTTCGTCTGTATAAATGTTTTTTTTTCGTCTGTATAAATGTTCTTATTTCGTCTGTATAAATGTTTTTATTTCGTCTGTATAAATGTTTTATATCGTCTGTATAAATGTTTTTATATCGTCTGTATAAATGTTTTCATTTCGTCTGTATAAATGTTTTTTTTCGTCTGTATAAATGTTTTCATTTCGTCTGTATAAATTTTTTTTTTTCGTCTGTATAAATGTTTTTATTCGTCTGTATAAATGTTTTTATTTCGTCTGTATAAATCTTTTTTATTTCGTTCGTATAAATCTATTTTTTTTATTTCGTCTGTATGAATCTACATTTGTTTATTTTGTCTGTATAAATATTTTTTATTAGGAATCTACATGTTTTTTTATTTCGTTTGTATAAATCTATGTTTATTTCGTCTATATAAATTTTGTTATTTAGTCTGTATAAATCTTTTTTATTTCGTCTGTATAAATCTTTTTTATTTCGTCTGTATAAATCTTTTTTATTTCGTCTGTATAAATCTTTTTTATTTCGTCTGTATAAATCTACATTTTTTATTTCGTCTGTATAAATCTTTTTTTATTTCGTCTGTATAAATCTATTTTTTTATTTCGTCTGTATAAATCTTTTTTTAGTTCGTCTGTATAAATCTATTTTTTTATTTCGTCTGTAGAATTTTTTTTCGTCTGTATAAATGTTCTTATTTCGTCTGTATAAATGTTTTTATTTCGTCTGTATAAATGTTTTTATTTCGTCTGTATAAATGTTTTTATTTCGTCTGTATAAATGTTTTTTTTCGTCTGTATAAATCTTTATTTCGTCTGTATAAATGTTTTTTTCGTCTGTATAAATGTTTTTTTTCGTCTGTATAAATGTTTTTTTATTTCGTCTGTATAAATGTTTTTTTTATTTCGTCTGTATAAATGTTTTTTATTTCGTCTGTATAAATCTTTTTATTTCGTCTGTATAAATGTTTTTTATTTAGTCTGTAAAAATCTACACTTTTTTTATTTCATCTGTATACATCTTTTTTTATTTCGTCTGTATAAATCTCTTTTTATTTCGTCTGCATAAATCTTTTTATTTCGTCTGTATAAATGTTTTTATTTTGCCTGTATAATTTTTTGTATTTCGTCTGTATGCTTTTATTTCGTCTGTATAAATCTTTTTTTATTTCGTCTGTATAAATCTTTTTTTTATTTCGTCTGTATAAATCTACATTTGTTTATTTCGTCTGTATAAATCTTTTTCATTTCGTCTGTATGAATCTTTTTCATTTCGTCTGTATAAATCTTTTTTATTTCGTCTGTATAAATATTTTTCATTTCGTCTGTATAAATCTTTTTCATTTCGTCTGTATAAATCTTTTTCATTTCGTCTGTATAAATCTTTTTATTTTGTCTGTATAAATCTTTTTATTTTGTCTGTATAAATCTTTATTTCGTCCGTATAAATCTACATTTTTTTATTTCGTCTGTATAAATCTTTTTTTTTGTCTGTATAAATATTTTTATTTTGTCTGTATAAATCATTATTTTGTCTGTATAAATCTTTACTTCGTCTGTATAAATCTACATATTTTTTTCGTCTGTATAAATCTTTTATTTCGTCTGTTTAAATTTTGTTGTTTCGTCTGTATAAATCCTTTTTTTATTTCGTCTGTATAAATCTTTTTTATTTCGTCTGTATAAATCTTTTATTTCGTCTGTAAAAATCTTTTTTTATTTCGTCTGTATAAATGTTTTTTATTTCGTCAGTATAAATCTTTTATTTTGTCTGTATAAATCTTTTTTATTTCGTCTGTATAAATCCTTTTTATTTCGTCTGTATAAATCTTTTTATTTCGTTTGTATAAATTTTTTTTTATTTCGTCTGTATAAATCTATGTTTATTTCGTCTGTATAAATCTTTTTCATTTCGTCTGTATAAATCTTTTTCATTTCGTCTGTATAAATCTTTTTCATTTCGTCTGTATAAATCTTTTTCATTTCGTTTGTATAAATCTGTTTCATTTCGTCTGTAAAAATCTTTTTCATTTCGTCTGTATAAATCTTTTTGTTTTGTCTGTATAAATCTTTTTATTTTGTCTGTATAAATCATTATTTTGTCTGTAGAAATCTTTATTTCGTCTGTATAAATCTACATTTTTTTTATTTCGTCTGTATAAATCTTTTATTTCGTCTGTTTAAATTTTGTTGTTTCGTCTGTATAAATCCTTTTTTATATCGTCTGTATAAATCTTTTTTATTTCGTCTGTATAAATCTTTTATTTCGTCTGTATGAATCTTTTTTATTTCGTCTGTATAAATCCTTTTTTATTTCGTCTGTATAAATCTTTTTTATTTCGTCTGTATAAATCTTTTTTATTTCGTCTGTATGAATCTTTTTTTATTTCGTCTATATAAATCTACATTTGTTTATTTCGTCTGTATAAATCTTTTTTATTTCGTCTGTATAAATCTTTTCATTTCGTCTGTATAAATTTTTTTATTTCGTCTGTATAAATCTTTTATTTTGTCTGTATAAATCTTTTTTATTTCGTTTGTATAATTTTTTTTTTATTTCGTCTGCATAAATCTTTTTTTTATTTCGTCTGTATAAATCTTTTTTATTTCGTTTGTATAAATCTTTTTTATTTCGTCTGTATGAATCTTTTTATTTCGTTTGTATAAATCTACATTTGTTTATTTCGTCTGTATAAATATTTTTGTTATTTCGTTTGTATAAATCTTGTAATTTCGTCTGTATAAATCTTTTTATTTCGTCTGCATAAATCTTTTTCATTTCGTCTGTATAAATCTTTTTGTTTTGTCTATATAAATCTTTTTATTTTGTCTGTATAAATCATTATTTTGTCTGTATAAATCTTTATTTCGTTTGTATAAATCTACATTTTTTTTATTTCGTCTGTATAAATCTTTTATTTCGTCTGTTTAAATTTTGTTGTTTCGTCTGTATAAATCCTTTTTTATTTCGTCTGTATAAATCTTTTTTATTTCGTCTGTATAAATCTTCATTTCGTCTGTATAAATCTTTTTATTTCGTCTGCATAAATCTTTTTTTATTTCGTCTGTATAAATCTACATTTGTTTATTTCGTCTGTATAAATCTTTTTATTTCGTCTGTATAAATCTTTTTCATTTCGTCTGTATAAATCTTTTGCATTTCATCTGTATAAATCTTTTTCATTTCGTCTGTATAAATCTTTTTCATTTCGTTTGTATAAATCTTTTTTTATTTCGTTTGTATAAATCTACATTTGTTTATTCCGTCTGTATAAATCTTTTTTTATTTCGTTTGTATAAATCTTTTTTATTTCGTCTGTATAAATTTTTTATTTCGTCTGTATAAATTTTTCTTTTTTCGTCTGTATAAATCTTTTTTTATTTCGTCTGTATAAATCTATTTTTTTATTTCGTCTGTATAAATCTTTTTTTATTTCGTTTGTATAAATCTACATTTGTTTATTTCGTCTGTATAAATCTTTTTTATTTCGTTTGTATAAATCTTTTTTTATTTCGTCTGTATAAATCTTTTTATTTCGTTTGTATAAATCCACATTTGTTTATTTCGTCTGTATAAATAGTTTTATTTCGTTTGTATAAATCTTTTTTATTTCGTTTGTATAAATCTTTTTTATTTCGTCTGTATAAATCTTTTTTATTTCGTCTGTATAAATCCTTTTTTATTTCGTCTGTATAAATCTTTTTTATTTCGTCTGTATAAATCCTTATTTATTTCGGCTGTATAAAACTTTTTTATTATTTCGTCTGGGGAGGTGGGGGACAAATACCATACTTAGTAAATTTTTTTTATTTCGTCCGTATAAATCTTTTTTATTTCGTCCATATAAATCTTTTTTATTTCGTCCGTATAAATCTTTTTTATTTCGTCCGTATAAATCTTTTTATTTCATCTGTATAAATCTTTTTTATTTCATCTGTATAAATCATTTTTATTTCATCTGTATAAATCTTTTTTATTTCGTCTGTATAAATCTTTTTTGTATTTCGTCTGTATAAATCTCTTTTTATTTCGTCGGTATAATTTTTTTTTATTTCGTCTGTATAAATCTTTATTTCGTCTTTTGCAGATTGCCTTTTTATGAGTACTGAATTTATGCATTAATAACCTGAAAATCTCAACATTGCAGAGAATTGACACTGTCATGGATGTGCATCAGAAGCAGAGATGTGTCATTGAATTTCTGGCAAAAATGCCAAGAGAAAGGTCATGACTATATAGAAAAATAAATTCTGAAGCAAAAACGGTTGCTTGTTTTAATGGTACCACTCCCGTTTTCATAGTTCTTCAACTTTTTGTGTTAAAATAAAAAGGAGGCTTTACTTTTGGAATGATCCCAGTATGACGAAACAAGCACCGGACCCTTTTGCTCAGCAAATCTTTCATTGCTGGCAAAAGTGCTTTGAGAATTATGGTGACAATGGAGGAAATAAATTCTGAAATATAAAGGCCACTCGTTATAATGGTACCACTCCTATCTCTATAGCTCTTCAACTATTTAAGTTAAAAAATTAAAATCTTTACTTTTAGAACGACCCTTGTATGGCATAGGATACAACGGAAGCCCATGCACATCCCTCGTTCATCACTGGCTAAAGAGCACAAATAGTCGCTCGTTTTAATGGAACCACTTCTGTCTTTGTAGCCTTTCAACTTTTTGAGTTAAAAAAAAGATAGGAGGCTTTATCTTTGAAATAACCTAAAATTCATAGACTCTTTGAAAATTCAGTATGTTGTTGCTATACATCGTATGAGTAGACTGACCAGTTTGTACGATTTCAGGTTCAAATGAACAGCTACAGCAAGAATTGGAATACACCCTACTAAAGCCTGATTGTCACAGCTGATGAATTTCAAAAATACAATCTGGACATGAGGACATTTTAGAAGAACGATATGCGATAAAATTCTGTTTTAAACTTGGAAAAAAATAACACAGAAATGTATAGAATGCTTCAGACTGCTTTTGGACCATCTTGCATGAATCGAACATCAGTTGGCTTGAGGAGAAACACTGGCACTCGAACCTGGAACTCTTCCGATACAAAAATAACACAAGCATACACATTTAAGTTATCGTTGGGATTTTTGTTCGACAAGTCTTTCATTTTTAGATATTTCTTCATTCGCGTGTGAGTTAGAGAAAAAAAAAAAAAAAGCACAGCTGCTGCTGCTGCATGAGCGAACATTTCGTTGTGGGAGAAAAAAAGACAAAATAATCCAACTCTAGTGTGTTTTGTATGTTTTCAACTTGAAAGTTTATTTACGTGACTGAAATAGGAATTAATTCCTTTAAAATATCCTTCAGTCCCGAAAAACTATAGAAAATCTTTTGGGTTAGGTTTAAGGTTAGGGTTAGGGTGAGAGCTTATGTTGGGGGTAAGGAAGAAAGGTTAAGGCTAAAAATTTAGAATCCAAAATCGATATGTTTGATTCCAAAATGTGACCATAAGTGCCATTGTACGCGTTTACACATGCAGATCCAACACTTTGGCCAATCTCAGAAGAATTTTGGATAAAAATCTTTGCAGCTGATGCTGATTGGCTCTATTTTCGGGTTCAGAGCCATCCATACATTTGACTGATATCTCCTACGGAAAGGAGGAACCTCTTAACTTTATTGACTAGTTATGTCATGCAGTAAATACAAACTGAACTGCACTTCAATAGTACTGTAACACAGTACACGTTTATAAACCCGGGATCCAACACGTTGTAGCAGTCTGTCGCAAGGAACAGAAGACAAGTAATAACTTGACTCCTTTTTTTTGTAACATTTATTTCTGAATACTTTCTCGAATAAACCCTTATCGTGTCCCTCTTCTCTAGCCTCTGTCCTCTTGAATGTCGTTTTGAACGTGCTCTCAAAAGTACTCTAAAATGTGCTGAACATGCTCGTCCGTCTGCGCACACGCTCTTTGTATAGTCTTTTTCTTTGCATATGGCTCGCCATTTGCATATGCACGTCTGCGCCCTGCCACACAGTCATGCAACTGGCTAGCTAGAATCAAACAGTTCGTACACTTGAAGCGATATTAACAATTAGCAGCTTTTATTATTTGAGTCCAAAAGTTAATCTGTAACTATTTCGTTGCTTGATTTCTTAAATTGTTTTCTCTTAAATTTGAAAAAAAATCATTTTAGGGTTAGGTTGAACAATTAGCCTATTTATTTTATCTCATTATGTTTCCCGTTAGAGGACAGAAGACATAAGTAACCGATATTACGTGTAACAATAACAAAAAAAAATTACAGCTTTAACTTCCTCTATAAAAAACACATTCTGACATACGTCCTGGTAAAACTTAATACTATCAATGCTAATGTACGTTGCAGATGGCCTCGGATATAGTAATACCTACAAACATGAATTAAATGAGTTTAATTATTCTTAGTCATATGAAATATTTCATTCACAAAAGGTGAACAAGTGCTTGGTCCGAGGTTATTTGCTCAACGTAAAAAAAATAATAAAAAAAATCCACTACGAACAGTTCGTACATTATAACTAGGGCTGTGACAACAGAATATTCTTTTCATTCTTTTGACTCTTGAGTATATATCCGTTAATATCTTATATATTTTTATATAGACTGATGTTTCTCGGTTGATTAACTGTCTGTGTCGAATATATACTCGAGAGTCAAAATAGTGAAAAGACTATGCTGTTGTCACAGCCCTATTTATAAAAGTAAAAAAATATATATCATGAAAAAATTAATCTTTCACTTCGTTAACAGTGATGCCTCTCCCCCTCTACATAACGGTTCTGGTTGAATTTAAAATTATCAACATTTATATGTATACTAGCAGGCCGCCCGGCATTGCCCGGGCGTAAAATACGCTTAAATATTATATTTCAATTCGTGAAGATTTTGTATTTATTATTAGAGAGCCAATTCTCTATCACTTATTATATTGTACCTAATATATAGTAGTGATTCAAAAAGTTTTTTAAAAAATGCGAAACCAAGACATATAGCTCTATTACTGGAGTAAGCACGACCAAAACGGGAGGAGGGATTAAGTATTTTAAAAATTTACCAAAAAATAAAGTAATTATCCAATCAATACGAAATTTTTCCCGATTATTAAGTGAAGAATGAACTGTATAATGGTGTACTTTTTTTTTCATAATCAATATTATATACATATATATATATATATAGCCTACAACTCCGCCCTTTTTTATTTGTGGGTACAAGTATGCTTAAAATAATCAGCCGAAACTGAATAAAATATATTGTATTGTGGGGAGGATGAGGATTGTAGATAAAACAAACAAACAAATAAAATAATCTGTGCACGTATCAGATTTTAAGGTTGAAAATTCGAATTTTAAATGTTTAATTTTTTATCTTTTGTGTTTTGAAATGTGAAATTCGTTGAATATATTAATAATTATTATCTTTCAGATTAGCAAAAGAAAAATGACATATTTTCATTATTTTTACGAAAAACTTAAAATTTGAAAAATAAATTATAATTTTCTTTTAGTGAGCCCAATATTGCTAATATACGATTGTATATGTAATGCTTTGTAGAATCTATACGAAAAAAAGGAAAAAAATCGATAAATAACTGCGCATCATCTATGGAAGACCATACGGCCTAAAAACAGTTCTGTATTTACAAACAGTTGTTACCTCCCCCTTTTCCAAAATTACGCTCAAGTCTGCCGCTACGTGATATCATAATTTTAAGGGCCAACAAATTTTAATGAAAGTCTTTTTCACAAATTATGCGATAAAAAATTGGGGAAAAACAATTTTATATGGTCTGTGGAAAAAACATTTTTATGGTTTATAGAACAAGTATATTAATCACAGGTTACAAATGGGAAAATGATTGTAATCATGAAATTAAAAATACATTCAATTTTTTACAATAAAAGAATTTATGGTTGATGTAAAACAAAAATACCAGAAAACAAAGCAGTTTTAGTTTATTTTTAGTTGCAGGTATTTACAAGGAAAAATTTATGGCTTGATAGAAATTAGTGTGAAAAGAAAAAATATAACGTGAAAATAATATTTGAAGGTATTTCACTTTTCTTTTTTTTTTTTTTTTAATTCCTTTGAAGATTGTAACACTGGGTATGGGGCAGCCAAACCAGCTGCCAACATTGCCCTGCTTTTTATTGAAACCAACCGAGAGCTCTTTTTTAGTATCCTCATTATTCCCTTAAGTGCAATTGTCTGGATCTCTTTTGCACTTGGTTCACCAGGAATATTAGTTAGGTAGAACTTCAGGTTCTTCTTCATAAGCCCTGTGGCACCTATAATAACTGGTATCATTAATATCTCTCTAAGATTCCAGTTTCTTTTCATATCATATATGAGACCTTTATATTTGGCCTGTTTTTCCCTTTCAGCTTTGTTCAGACCTCCATCATTGGGAACACTCACTTTAACCAAGGTTGCAACTCTCTCTGACATTCCATATAACTATGTCAGGTTTCACAGCAGCATTTTCAAGGTAGGTGGCTGTAGGGATTACATGGTCGTAATATATGGTATATTTGCAACTGTTCTTTCAGGTTAATATTCCCAGGATTTGTTGCTACACTGGATGTTTAATTTTTTACAGATGGCGTTTAGAATTATAATTTAATTCAATCATTAAAAAAGGATATTTTCCTGTTTAGTTACATCAAAAATATTTTAAGGGTAGGAGTGATTATAAATGAAGAAGGGGAGGGAGTTATGTCATCCATCTTTGTCGATGAAGGTTGCAAACATCACTGGTTTGGAGGCTAAGATCAGAGTGTACTATCTGTTCTGATACTACACTTATCCTTTTTTTCGTTCAATGAGGGAGAAATCTTTCTAAATTGGGGTACTTTTTATGTTTGTTCTTATCCAGTGTGTTCCATTTTGGGGAGCCTGATTCTCCCCACATTAAAAATCGATCTTGTGTCTAACTCTGCCCTCATGGGGAGGCAAATAAATAAGAACATCACTGGTTTGTCAGATATCTGATGATGATATGACGTGCGCTTGACTTAAAGTGTGGAGGACTTGCATTTACCACACTATCGTCCAAAAACACTTGGTCTTGATGGCAAGACAGGGTCAAGACGACCAAGCGTGAGACTAGATGCAGGTGTTGTCTCAAACACATATGGCTCCTAGCATTCCCAAAATGGTTACCCATCTGGTACTGGTCAACCTCATTGTTGCTTAACTTCGGGGGTTATGTAGGCAACAAATTATATATGCAAAACTAAAAAAATATATATATATGTAAACATGTATAATAGATTATAATTAATAAATTTACTAATTATTAAATAGAACATTTTTGGCAGAATATACATAAATTAATATAACTTGTTAGTACGAATAGATGAGTTGAGTGACTTTATTTCTAAATTCAAAATGGCATAATGGTATTTACAGCTTCTCTTCCAATTTTCGGACTTTAATCATGTCAAAATGCACATTATTTCTTTTTGATTGATTGATTGTTGCTATTTCTTCTGATGAGTTAAGGGCAAAATAGATTCACTGATTGATATAATAATTGATTGATTTTGCCCTACGAAATAGACTGTCAAAAATTGTAAATGTCAACTGAATTAAAGGAATAAATTATATGATGGCATTTGAAATATAGACTTTTGTCCTTTATTCACCATATTGCTCTGTAATTACATTGAGCTTCTTAAATAAGGATTGGTATACATTATAAGGAAATAAAGTAGATTTACACACACACACACACACACACACACACACACACACACACATATATATATATATATATATATCGTTTATGAAAAAATTAAACCCTTGTTCTTCACTTAATCGTCAAAACAAACGTTATGACTAAATGATATTATTTTGTCTTGTAAAGGCTACCATAGTTTCTTAAAAAGTAACATTAAATTTTAGATTTTTTAATTTCACCACGCGACATCTATGTATTGAGATAAAAGATGGAATTATTTGAAATTCAGGTAATTATGTTATAATAGTTTTGCATATTCTTGTAGCAAATTATCCTAAATCTTATTTAGACAAAAAATTAAAATTAATTTGTTCAAAAAGCTTTAAAAAAAATTTAAAAAATATTTCAATGTATTACCCATCGAGACAAAAATGACAGTGAATGGTGTTTTTTTTTTTTTCTTTTTTTTTTTTTTTTTTTTTTAAATTTCAAATTTAAAAATAGTAGAAAAAGTTTTATATTATTCTGCTTTTAATATAAAATCGAGGCTTTTATCTTTCTGGAAAAAAGAAGTTGCTCAAGAATAATGGATTTTAATAGATTTTAATTCCTTTAAAGAAAAACACCCCCCCCCATTTTTTTAGTCATACCTTCTCTTCAGCCTTATCTGTTAACGGATGACCTAAATCCATACACACACAAAGACTACAAAAAAGTTCTTTATATGTTAAAAATTGGACGGAAATGTTTCATTGGGTGAGGGAGCTACTTACTCGTTGGTTTTACTCCCTCACCCCGTGTCCGAGGGTTGGAAGTTCTGCCATGTCAACCAGGTCCGATGTTTATTCGTCAACACTCTCAATCCATTGCTTGTTCAGGTTTGAGACCAGTGGTCTTCAAATCCTCATTGTTGCAGTCGGTCCATCTTATCTATCCTCGAGGATAAAAGTCAGGGATGATGATGCTCTCAATTTTCCTAAGCCACACATTGATCCATGCGCTGAAGGTGATCGTACTAGCGCGGCCTGCTCTACCAAAGAAACTCCCCGACATTAGCTAAACCTAAATATAGATTCAGGCCCTTGCACAGAAAAGTAACGTCATGATCTGAAGTCCTAACAAGCAAGATCTGTAGAACAGTCAGACTATCGATAATAAAAGATGTTTACAAAATTTTTACAGATTTTTAGTTATTACTAATATGATTACATTTATGACTGTATTTCTAATTTTTGATTTTTATAAAAGTCGGTCTTTCCTCGAATTATAAATTAAATTGTACCGGTCATAAATTCAGGGCTTTGCACTCAAAAATGATGCCATGGAAGCCCAAGGAAGCAAGATCTGTTGAACCGTTAGACTATTGATAATAAGAGTTTTGGACATTTTTACAGCGTTTTAGCTACTACTAACATGCTTACATTTATGACCGTCTTTCTAAGATTTGATTTTTATAAAAGTCGATATTTCCTCGAATTTTATGAATTATTTTTATAAATATAATAAAAAAATTCATTAAACTTTTTTATTTATTATCTTCCTCGAACTTAATTCTGTGACATCAGTGATTTAAGTGCAAGAGCCATCTTTACATATGTATGTACCTCAGAGTAAGAGAAAGACAAATTTTATGATCCCCATTGTGATAAATTGTGATAGATAAAGCCAAAAATATCCACACATTAATATGGGAGGGGAGACTATTTTCAAATATCGTCCTAAATTGGGAATGGAGCAACGGACTTTATTAAATAGATATTAATAAGTCCCTCTTACCTTTTTTTTTTTTTTACCTTTTCAATTTTTTTCTTTTAATTGGAGAATAGATAATGCACTGTGGATGTGTTATCGGCAGCTCCAGTAACTCTCGCTTCTCCTTTTTTGTCCCCCAGTCCTCATTTCCAATGAGCGATTTTTCTGACAAAGGGTGAAGAAAAAGCTGCTTTCCAGGTCGGTAGAACTTCGTGAACAGTAGCCTAAGATGTCGGAAATTTTCTGTTTCTATGTCTATCCTTGTGGCCATGTCACTAGTAAGGGTGCTGGAGGTAAACATTTCATCTAGGCTGACGTTACCTGCCTGATAGTCAGGGACCCGAACCTTGGATTAACCACTAAGAAGGCTGTCCTATCAGCAGGTGAAAAGTACTGGGGCTGCTGTATTGCCATTTGGTGAATGGATTCTGGACCATGCAGTAGTTTCTAGTGGGGCCTCTCGATGCCATACTAGTGGGTAATTGTTACGACTTTACCTTATCATGTGCTACAAAAAAAAAAAAATTCCGGTCTTTTTCTCTCTTACTTTCCTCTCTGTTCTGCTCTAACCAAGTGTGTCGACCTGTTCCACAAATCCCAAAACCTCAACATGAAATATCTCCAGAAAAAACATGAATAAACCTAGAACCCCATCCTCCAACGTAGACCCCTACTACCATGTCCTTCTCCAACATCAGGGTCTATGTTCCAACCTTCCAGAGGTTGAAACCCAATTACAGGAGACGAAACCAGACATATTCTTCCTAAGCAAAACTAGCATAGGGCCGACCACTTCCCTAGATGAGTTCATTATTAAAGGATACTCTAACTTAACATATAAATCTGACCCCCCAAGATCGCCACGGGCATGAAATATGTGCATACATTAAAGATGGCTTTCCGTGTGGTAGGGATATCTCCAGAGAAGACCATAATGCACCTTATATGTGCTTCCGGATTGCACTTGCTTACACCACTGCATTTATATTTGTCCTCTGTCGCTCCCACAACAGCGGAGTTACTATCTTTAAGAGTATATCTGAGAAAATTGACTACATCCTGTCTGCTCATCCTTCGGCTAACATTCACATTTGCGGTGACTTCAATGTCCATAATGTGGAATGGCTGAACCACTCAAATAAGTCAGATGATGAGGGGATGTTCTGTGATGATTTTACCATTGCCTATGACCTCACTCAAATTGTTCACGAACCCACACATGTTCCCGATACTACCGGTCAGTATGCAAGCCTTCTAGACCTTTTTCTTGCAACTTGCCCTGAGCTGCGTTTATGTTCCGGTCTATCTCCTCTGGGATCCTCTGACCACTCAGTTGTATCAGTTAAGATAAAAATGAAATGTAATAAGTCTTCAGATGTACCTCTCCACCGTACTGTATATCAATACTCTATGGCTGACTGGGAGAGCTTCCGTACATTTATATCTACCTCTGCATTCCATGTTTAAAAAGGATGTGTCCTCTACAGTATCAAACCTGACCGAATCGTTAATTGTAGGCATAGATCAATTCATACCATCCAAAAAATTCTAACAAAAACCTAACAGCCAGCTATGGTTCTTCCCAGAATGTGCTGCTGCCATCACACACAGAAATCACTTTTTCCATAGCTACCAACATAATAGATGTACTGAGACTAAAGCTGCTTTCAGGGCTGCCAGTAACCACTGTAAAAAAGTAATGAAAAATGCTAGAGAGCTATATGCTCAGTTTGTTAGCTTCAAAGTAGCTGAACAGCGGCTTGGTTCCCACCAGTTTTGGCAAATAGCAAACAGGATCCTGAACAGAAGTGTGCATTCTATCCCAACCATCATCAATGGATCTGAGGTCATCTCGACAGCATCAGACAAGGCCAAACTATTTGCGAAGAACTTTACAGCCAATTCTACCCTATGCAATGAAGGCCATCAACTCCCCATATTTCCTCCTATAACAGACAACACGCTATGCAACATACAAATATTTGTGCATGAGGCCGCCAAACTAATCAAGAACCTTGATTCCAGTAAAGCAACTGGCCCTGACGGCATTCCAATTATAGTGTTGAAAAAGCTTCAACCAGAACTTGCCCCTATACTTACAAAACTGTTTAAGCGTTGTCTAATGAGAATTACATCCCAACACCCTGGAAAACCTCATCAGTATACCCTGTATTTAATAATTCAGGTGATAAATCATCCCTTTCAGTATAGACCAATAAGTCTCCTGTGTGTCATGAGTAAGTTGCTGGAATCTATATTAAATAGAGAAGTAGTCAACCACCTCAGCAGAAACAACCTTCTTAGTGACATGCAATATGGTTTCCATTCTGCTAGATCTACAGCAGATGTGATTATATCTCATAGGATTAGTGAATCTCTCAACAAAAGCTTCCTTTCTAGGGCAATTGCTCTTGACATATCAAAGGCCTCCGATAAGGTATTGCATAAAGGCCTACTTCATAAGATTTCCAGCTATAGTATAACTGGAAATGTTTTCTCAATCATTAAATCATTTCTCTCTGATAGGCTCATAAGAGTAGTGGTTGATGGACAGAAATCAGTGGCCCAGAGTATTAATGCTGGAGCCCCCCAGGGGTCCATCCTGGTCCCAACTCTCTTCCTGATCTACATCAATGATCTCCCAAAACACATGCTTAAATCATTTGTTGACATCTATGCTGATGACACAACCATCTATGGCAACACATCAAAGGCTGTAAATGACAGAGTCCTCTCTGATTCTCTCTCTCCTGATCTTGAGCGTGTGGTACAGTCGAGGAAGAGGTGGTTGGTCACTTTTAATGCATCTAAAACCAAACTCCTATCTTTACATCATAAACACTCTGATCCCCATCTGGCATCAATTGAAATGAATAGCTCTCGTTTTGGGGAGGCTCCAATTTTTTGACAAACTTCTGGGTTTGACCTTTACTCCTGATCTGAAATGGAACACGTACATCAAGTCTGTTAAGGTCGCTGGGAAAATGGTGGGATCCTTCTATCGCTCCAGAAGATATCTCATTGCTCTATCTATATAAAAGTCAAGTATGTCCGAGTACTGCTGCCACATCTGAGCAGGAGCTGCTAAAAACAGCCTATCTTGCCTTGACAGAGTACAAAATAGACTTCGTGGCTTAGTGGGGGGTGCCATTATTCTTCCCTGCAACCTCTCTCCCATAGAAGAGACGTTGAGAGCCTTTGTTTTATCGTTATTTCCATGGCAAGTGCTCGTCTGAGCTCCAATCTCTGGTCTCCCCTTGCCAATCTTTTACGATAAACACCCGTCTAGCTGAAACCATTGTCAATAATTTTCCCCACTCCTTATCTGTGCCTAAATCAAAATGTAAATTCCATGAACAAAGCTTCTTTCTTAGAAGTGCACGTCTGTGGAACTCTCTTCCGTTTGCCTGTTTCCCCCCTGACTACAACTTGGATGTCTTCAAGTTCAACATAAACAAATTCCTGATGAAACGCCCCCTTAAGTAATGACTCTTTATCAAATCTCCAATACTAACGATTACTACGATACTACCCCATTGATTACTGTACACGCACTAACCCTTATCCCCGAGTGGCCTCCGGGCATTGATAAATGTTGACCTCACAGATATCAGCTGAACTGATGGATTAAAAATAATTACAGACAAGTTGGACGAGATATATTTAAGGGACGAAAACACGATGGCATAAATGTCATTCAAGGAAGTTTGCTCTTACAAAAGAGCTGCTGGAATAAACATAAACGACTTTATAGTGTGTAATGACATGTGGAAGATATTTTTAAAAAATGTGCTTTCTGATATTTCTTTATTGGAATGCAAACAGTTCCGGCTATGAAGGAAGAAATTGAAACTAAATTTCAATCGGAGCGGAAGTAAAAGGGAACAAAAATTCTATCAAGGAAACAAAACAAACCCAACGGACAGACAAGGTAGTACAATGCGTTGTTTCAAATGTGGTTCTATTAGGCATTTTTCCAGAGACTGTACTGGTTTTAATCCTAGAAATATTAACACTTTTGTGTATTCAAACCATGTGCACCTCTCATTAATTAATTCCGAGTCCTGTTATCAAATATTGATAAATGATTCTAATATAAATATATTCAATCTTGTAAAAGAGACACTGGGTATGGCAGTGTTGAATGCTGCCTGTTCTAGAACTGTTACTGGAGAACTTTGGTTTAATATATTTTTCGGTACTTTAAATGACCAAGATAAGCGGTTAGTGAAGACTTTTAAATCCAACAGGACATTTTGTTTTGGTGAAGGGGAGGAGGTAAAAGCAATTAAAGCAGTTAAATTTCTGGTAACTATAGAAGGTGTAAAAAATTATTTACACTTGTTACTAGAAGGCGTAAAAGGTGTCAGGGCATACATAGAGGCTGACATTGTCAAAAATGATTTACTCTTGTTACTAAGTCAATGAAAACTGCTGGCATGATACTAGATTTTAAAAGTGACAGTTGTAATATTTTAGGCAGATAAATTAAATTGCAAAAGACAACTTCCGGTCATTATAGTCTTCCATTGACAAATATGCTTTTGCTGGCTGAAAAGTCACCAAATTTTGTGTTAAATTGTGAAGCTTTAAAAAATGCTCTAAAATGGAGAAAAGAACGAAAGTTGAGAAATTACGTCAACAGTTTGCTCATGTATCAGAAGATGAATTGGTATCATTGGTGAGAGGCAGTAGAGCCTTTCATGATAAAGAGTTTCTGGCTTTTATTAAAGATGTCTGTGATTCATGTTCAGTTTGTTTAAGGTTTAGACGACTGCCTCTTCGTCCGGTCGTGGGACTGGCTCTTGGAAACCGGTTTAATGACATTATATGTATGGATTTAAAAGAATTTGGACATAATCAATGCTGGATTTTACACCTAATTGATGCATCCACTAGTTACTCTGCTACCAGGCTGATTAAAAGCAAGAAGAGTGAAGAAATTATTCGCAACATATTTTTAATGCGGATGGCATATTTTGGAGTTCCCAAACGCTTTTTGAGTGATCATGGGGGAGAATTTAATAACGATGGTTACAGAGAGATGAATGAAAAACTGAATATTGAAATATGCATTACAGCTGCTGAAATCCATTCAGTTATTTACACCGTGGAACGTCACAATCTAATATTGGCTGAAACAATGGAGAAAACGTTGGAAGATGAGAAATGTGAACCAGAAATAGCTTTGGCTTGGGCTGTTAGTGCTAAAAATGCTCTTCAGAATCATTCTAGACATCATAACCCAAATGAGTTTGTTTTTGGATCCAACATAAATACACTGTCAGTTTTGATATAGCAGTTACCCGCATTAGACGCTTCAACAGGTAGTAATATGGTTTGAATAAATCTAAATGCTTTACATTCTGCAAGAAAAATGTTACAATATTTGTCCTATAATGAGGTATGATTCCGCACAGTCGGGAGATTCTATTTATAAACGATGACTAATCGAATTCCGCACAGTCGGGAGATTCTATTTATAAACTGACGAATCGAATTAATTCACGTTCTGCTACCAACCAATCAGAAACCAGAATTGCTCCATAAATATTAAACCTTTCTGTAGCAATTTTGCATATGTTTTTTTTTTTCCGTCTCGACACGGTAAGAATCTTTTGCTCTGTGAAACAGTCTACTGCAATCCAGTCACCTCTCAGGACTTGTGTAGAATAACGAACCATCGGAAACTATTCTGAAACTAAACATGGCTTACACTTCTAGAATGATGGCTGGAACAAGTAAAAAAAATTCGGAGAACACTGCAATTTAATATAAGACATTATGCAGATGAACGATTTGTGACAGGGGACAGCGTTTACTGTAAAAGACAAACTATAAAGGATGGTGTGACCCTGCCAAAGTTTTGGACAAAGAGGATCAATGTGTATTGACCCGGCATGAAGAAGCATTCTACAGGATGCATTCATGTCACTTGATGAAGGTAAACAAGGACCTTGGAAGGTCAAGGAATAAAGAAAATACAATTCCTTAAATGAGATGAATTGAAGTCTTCGAAGAGAAAGTTGAAGATCAACATGATGATAATTCCAATAGTAACAGGAAGGAACTGAAAAAAAAATACAAGGTTGAGTAAAGGGAAAATAGTGGAATATAAAATTCTTGGAAGTAATGAGTGGAAAAAAGGAAAGATTATGAGTACACAACCAAAATCAACTGGAAATTATGGCCATTGGCAGAATATAGAAGCAGCTGCAGAAAATGAATAGCCATTTAAAAAAAATTTTTTACATGGAGTTCACCACTTATCAAGGCCCAATGGCCATTCGGGGATAAGAGTTATTGTGTGTACAGTAATCAAAGGGATAGTGTAGCAATAGTATTGGAGCAATTGGAATAAGGTTGATCAGTGGTGAGAACTCCCCCAAGTAAGAGAAGGAAATAATGAAGAACTTGTTGTTCTCCTCACAACTGAACAAGAACAAGCAAAAGATGTGATTGACGCAAAGGAGAAAGAAATTAAAAAAACATGAAAATTCATGAAGTGTATGAACGTGTCTCTAACATAGGTAAAAAAAATGCATATCAACAAGATGGCTGATAACAGAAAGTTAAGGATAACAAAAAGATAACGAAAACTCCTCTTGAGCACGTGACTATGAAGAAAAAATTCACATAACCTAAAAACAACTTTTCAACATGCAGCCGTGAAGCAATGCGTCTTATAATGTTAACATCCTCCAATAGGAATTTGCAGATGGAGAACCTTGATTTCACCTCGGCATTTTTGCAAGGTGATATGCTTGAGAAAAAAAAAGTATTTCTCAGACGACCATCTGAGACATGTCCAGAGTCAAAAGTGTGGAAGCTGAAAAGATGTATTTATGGATTGAATGATGCTCCCCATTCATGGTACAAGAGAATTACCCCGGAAAACTAAAAGGAATGATAAATGCATATGACAATGCACTGTTTCTTTGGCATGATTTATCCAAAAACTTGCTGCATATTCTGGCAATGCATATATATTTTGTGGAAATGATTATTTTAAAACAAGGCCGATAGCCATTAGTCATGTGCTCTCGTGTAATGAATGAATGCGTGAATGTAGGATTGACATGAAATTCTTAAAGATAAACTAAAATGACCGACAAATGGGCTGAAATGATTTAAATAAATAAAAAGTAAATGACTTAGAATGACTTTAATGAACTTAAGGATGAATTGAATGACCTTAAGAATGACTTGAATGCTTGAAAAATAACTGGAATCCTTCAAAAACCACTTGAATGATCTGGAGGACTTGAATGGCTTTGAGACTGGTTGTAAAGTGGGTGATCATTTTACATTAAATTAATACTGAAAAGTGATTCCCCCACTTTATATCACAATATGTACAGCATGTAGTAAGAACAAATACTACACTTTGATCTTGGCCAATCGCATGCTACGAACACGTTCCTCTCATATCACTTTAGTAGCTCCTGCATTCTTTATGATAAATACATATTATATTTTATATACTTTACACTACTTGTGGTTTCTTTCATTTGTGACCCCTAGCACGGGTCTACAACAGCTGGCTGACGAGGACGATTCAAGAACCTCCCGGATCAATCTACAATAATTGCTTACAACAACTGAATGATGAATATTTTGGCAAGGACTCACTCTTAAAAAAAAAAAAAAAACAGCCATTGGAAAACAACATTTGACGACCAAAAGGATTCAAGAAAAAAGAACACACGGGAATATTCGAAATAATTTTTTCTTACACTTGGGGGAAATTCGAAACGTCAAAAGTATTTATTTTTTCCAAAGTTCGATGAAGAACGGGAAAAACTATTTGTCAACGTCGGAAAAAAAAATATTCGAGCGTAAAAATCCACAAACACGGGATAAAGAACACTTCGAAAAAGGACAAGAATTATTGCTGAAAAAAAGCATTTAACAAAGACGTCGACAAAAGCCTTATCTTACTGTTAAAAAAGCTACTAAAAGCGTAAACTACGAGTTGAAACAGAACTCAAGAAAATAGCGTTTAGAATTATTACTACTGAATTAATGAGACCAAGTTTCACTAAGTACAAAAAAAAACTTCCTTTCCATCTCTATAAATACAAGTAATGTTGAAAAAAAAACTGTCGTTCTAAAAAGCATGTCTCGCTAATACATCGTATGGTTTTTTTTGGGTTTTTTTTTACATGGGCATCACCACTTATCAAGGCCTTGAGGCCACTAGAGGATAAGGGTTAAAGAGTGTACAGTAGAAATTGGACAATATAGTAATCGTTAGTAATGGAAATTTGGTGAATTTGTTAACTTATATGGAACGGCCCATCAAAAACTTGTTTACCTTAGACTTGAAGACAACCATATTGTAATCAGCTGGAAAGCAGGAAAACGGAAGACAATTTCATAGGCGTGTAGTTCTAAGAAAGAAGCTTTGCTCATCGAATCTACGTTTAGGTTTAGGTACAGATAAAGAGTGGGGAAAATTATTGATAGTGATTTCTGCTAGACGGGTGTTTCTTGTGAAAGTTTGCCGATGGGGGACCATAGATTGGAGCTCAGCCGAGCCCTTGCCATGAAAATAACGATAAAGCAGAGACAAACTCGCAACATTTCTTCTGTGAGAAAGAGGTTGCAGGGAAAAGAAAAGGACATCCCCTACGAGGCCACGAAGTCTATTTTGAACTCTATCAAGGCAGGATGAGCGATCACCTGAATTCTTAAATACAGGGCATACTGATAAGATTTTCCAGAGTGATGAGAAACAATTCTCCTTAAGACAATGTTTAAACTGTTCTGTAAGGATGGGTGCTAGTTCTTGTTGAAGTCTTTTGAGTACTATAATTGGAATACCATCAGGGCCGGTTGGTCTACTGGAATCAAGGTTTTTAATTAGCTTGGTAACATCACTTACAGATATTTATATATCACATAGTGTGTTTTCTGATACAGGCATTAGCGTTGGGAAAAGAAAAAAAAACTTCTGCAAAAGTAAATGATAGTATATTTTATTGGCTAAAGTGATTATTCTCACAAAAAAGAAAAAAAAACGTCGGATTTTAATCCGATTAAAATAAACTTTTCACTGGTCGACGGGACTGCACGTCAAAGAAGAGCCAAAAAACGATTTTGATAAGCACGAAAAATAAAGTGTTAACGAGAAAAGGACATTCTTTTTCGCACAGAAATCTAAAAGAATAGCCATATTACATAAATGCTATAAACTCTCTTTCACAGATAAGTAACTCTTTCTTTTTTAAGGAAAAAAGAGGAAAAAATGTGCAGGATCAACAGGGAATGAACCCAGTACCTACACGTTATGAAAATTGAAAAATGGCAAGCGAAATATACTGCTTTCTGTATCAATGCAAACGCCGAATCATTTTCTCAGGAAAATTGCCACATGAGGAAATAAATATATGAAAGAAATATTCGTTAAGTAACCAGGTACAAATTTTGTAAAGTTTTTTTTCTACAGATTTGGTACTATAGAAAAAGTAAATCAACGAATTGTGTTTCTGAAAAAACTAATTTTGTCATATTAAGTAATTCTAAACCTTAAAAAAAAAAACGGACGATTTTGCTAAAACAGATTTTGGAAATGGTGAAATTCCAATAAAGTCAACAATTAAAAATACGCTTCAAAATTAAAGGACACCAGCTCGCTAGCAATTACTAACCAAGAGGCAAAAAGAACCCTTCACAAAATTATCAGGATAGACAAAATCCTAGGATCCCTTGTAGCAACATGGTACTGACATGTATTGTACCCTCATGGGTAGAATACATGTCAGTACCAAAGGGAAATAACATGTGATCTATGCAAGCGAGGAGGGCACAAGGCCTCATATTGCAGAGCAAAAGTAGCAAAAATGGGCTACGTAAAAACTGCAAAAATGGGCCCTTCACCAACAGAGAACATAAGGAAATATGTTACGGTGAGAATCAGAAATAAAGAAGTGAAACTGCCGCTCGATTCAGGGTCGGATTTATCAATTATAAATTTTTACACGTGGAAGAGAATAGGAAAGCCCATGATGACAAAGACGAATAAAGTCGCAAGAGCGGTAACTGTGTCACTAAAAAGAATGACAAAAAAGCTAAAAGTGTTCGTTCTAAGGAACGCAACGAACTTATTTGGGACCGATTGGATTCAGGAATTTGAATTATGGAACTCGCCAATGAGTGATTTTTGTCACAAAGTCGAAAACCTAACGGTTGAAGCCAACAAACTCAAAAAAGATCTTAAAAAATCTTTCCCAATTGTTTTCTCTGAAAATCTCGGATGCTGTACAAAAATAAAGGCGAGATTCGAATTGCTGGATGAAGCAAAACCAATATTCAAAAAGCCACGGAAGGTACTGTTCGCTTCGAGGGAAAAAATTGAAGAAGAATTAGAAAGACTAGTTAACACTGGGATTTTTACCCCTATTAACTATAGTGAGTGGGTAGCCCCCACCGTATATGTGAAAAAAAATCTAAAGAGATTAGGGTATGCACGGACTTCTCGACCGGATTGCTTGATTGAATGCGGCACTCAAGGACCATCACTATCTGCTACCAAATCCCGACGAAATATTCGCTATATTAAATGGCGCAATTCTTTTTCCAAAATACACTTAAACGAGGCGTACCTACAAATATCAGTAGAGTAAGATAGCTCGAAACTTTTGTGTATTTCAAGGCATAAAGGACTTTATAAATTCAATAGATTAGTATTTGGTATAAAAGTAGCACCTGCAATTTTCCAACTGGTAATCGATACTTTGCTAAACGGTTTGGATTTTGCAATAGGCTATCTGGACGATATTCGTAGTCAAAATGTTGAACAACATAGAGATCATGTATTTCAAGTTTTTGACAGAATAAAAGAATACGGCTTCCCATTGAAGGAAGCAAAATGCGATTTTTTTTTTAGCGAATTAAATACCTGGGTTATATAATAGATAAGAACGGGAGGAAACCCGATCTGGAGAGGTCCACAGCTATAAAAGACATGCCAGAACCTCATAATGTAATTACATTTTTTTTTTTGTTTGTTTTTTTTTTGTTTTTTTTTTTATTCAATTTTCACCCCAAACAAGGCACAGTGCCACTTTGAAGCAGGGGGCTACTATTAGGGAATTAATTAGCGGGGTCATTATGAAGGGAGAAGAGTAGAAAGATGTTTGTTAACATTACACTTGAACTTCTGCATATCATTGCAGTTGGGAAAGCAGAATCCCGGAAGGGAGTTCCAAAGACCCGCAGTTCTGGGGAAGAAACTATTGGAGTAAAAGGCTTTCTTGCACCTAGAGATCTCCACTGTAAAGGGATGAGACTTAGTAGCTTGTCGGGTTTGTCGGGGGTAGTTACGTCGGGGAGGTACAAGTGTTTGCAGTTCGTCAGAGCATTCACCATTAAAGTATTTGTAGAACAGGCAGAGGGATGCAACATCTCGTCGATGGGACAGAGGTTGAAGCCCAGATGACAGTTCAGGACCTATCAGGTTTGCGACTCTTTTTTGAACCCTGTCCAGGAGCGAGAGACAAGCAGCAGATGCACCAGCCCAGATGTGACAACAGTACTCCATACATGGGCGAATGGTTGCCTTATAGAGGTATAGGATACTGGCAGGCGTAAGTAGTTTTCTAGCACGGTAGAGGGAGCCAACCTTCCTTGCAGCAGCCTTGGCAATGCTCTCAATGTATCTATTCCAGTTCATATTCCCTGTAAACGTTAGGCCGAGGAGTTTAAAAGAAGTACTTTCAGGCAATGTGTTCTTGGCCATTGCTATTGGTGGTAGAGAAGGTTTCTTGTAGTTATTGACATTGCAGAGTTTTCATGGCAACTGGAAGAAAGGGAGGCAACTGCTCTGTGATCACATGTTATTAGATTTTAAAATCGCGGTCTTTTCGGATGTTTGCTTAAAAAATTCTTTTATTTAAAAAGTACATGGAATATAAAATATAAATATGGACAAAATCTTATAAATGAAGAATGGAAGCACCCATTGATTAGTATTTTTTTATAGGTAAGTGATTTTTGGAATTTATATATTTATAACTTATTTATTTATAACTTATATTTATTTATAACTTATATTTATTTAGAATTTATATATTTATAACTTATATTTATTTATAACTTATTGGAGTAAGTTTAAATTCGTTGAATTTCTTGAAATCTTTTTTTAAAGAAAACCGACTTAAAAAAGTATTGAATATTTTTCTATTAAACCTTTTATTTTAAAATTTGGTATTTGCTCCTTTTTATTAAAAAAAGGATTTAAATTGCATTTTTCAAGTAGTTATAAACTTCAAAAGATAGTGAGTCTTATTATTCATATTTTTATCACTCATTTTTGACACTGCTACTCCTTGGGATATATTGCAAATAAGTAAAAAATAATAATAAAAAAAGCAATAGATAAATATCTTTTTGCTTATAAAATTGTTAGGTGAAAGATTAATTAATGCCAGTTCGATAACATAAGTGTATGTAACTGAAAATAACATGATTTTTTAATTACAAATATAAATGATTGTGAATTTATTCATACGGTCCTTCAATTTAGTAGAACGTTATAATTGAAAACTTATCCACGATGATAATTTTTTTTTTTTTTCAATTTTACTTTTTTCTGAAAGTTAAGTTTATAATCGATGAGATTGACGTGATAACAGAAAAAATGTAACTTGTGGAATTTACAGGGGGGGGGACTTTCATAAACGACCACCAAATCTCTTAATAAAAGAGTTTGAGAGTTGTAGGAGAGGCGCGGTAGAGACTAAGAAGCTGATTGACTAACTAAAAAATCAATAGAATGTGCGTATATAAAAACGCGAGATAACCACAACTCTTTGCATAAGCCTGACGAATCCTAATGTGGATGAAACGTGGAATATTCCGTGTAGCTTAATTGCCATATATATATATTTATAGCTTACTATATATATATATATATATATATATATATATATATATATACTTTGTGTTTATGTGTGAAAGTGCGTCTCTTATAGACTTTAAAACGGCTGGGCTGATTTACTTTGTGTTTGGGAGTGTTCTTATATAGGTTTTGTATCGAAATGCACGTCATAAGTATTAAAAAAATCGATAATTTAAAAAATCCCATTAAAGATGGACCAGTCTGATTTTGATCAAACCTAATACTTTTATACCGCCTCGCATCAAAATTGCATTTGAGAAGTTTTATTATCGCACAAGCAGAAAGGACTGACATATAAAACCAACGGTAGGCTCTTTGATAGGACATGGAAACATTCGAAATGAATGCTGCTGTTTAGAGCACAATCAAACCATGATACTCGAATTTTGCATTTTAAACTTTAATATAAGTTCCCAACTAACGCAGGTAATCAATTGATTTGATTGATGAATGGGTGATTTTATGGATTTCGATGACAAAAATGTATTGGAAGTATTGAACATTCGTTGATCCTCATTCAATCCGGAACAGCGTCTGGTCTTCCTGCTAGTGTAATGGTGAGAAGCCTTGACTGTTGTGTGGTCGATCAACAGGCAAAAAAAAAAAAAATCACTGCTCACACAAATTCTCCCAACTGATTTTGCCGCTTCTCAAACATCAAATGATTTCTCCGTCCTTTTCCACCGACAAGTGACCTGTTTTTATAAGGCACGCGCACGTGATATTGCGAGACTTCGTTCACTACAAAACGTCACGGCCGCCATGATGGACTCTTTCTTTCTTTCTCGACGCGCGCGACTCACAGGACAGACAGACAGACACGAGAACGTTTGTACGGTAAGCCATTTTTCCCACATGTTGTTTGGGCGGTCAGATTACGAACCTGGCTTGAGGTAGTTGCCTGTCTAGCCGCATTGTCGAGCTGTGATACAGCGAAGCAGTACTGTATGTGGATGACCACACACACACACACACACACACACATTATTATTATTATTATTATTATTATTAATAATAATAATAATAATAATAATAATAATAATAATAAAGAGCGATTTTTTAAGAAACAAGATCTCCAAGTTGGAGACGCTAAGTTAACCATATTATTATCGCTTAAAAAAATCAACACATCTACGTAAAATATATAAGCGATAAAAATAAATAGTAAAATTCATAGCGTAATGTATTAGCCGCCAGATTGTAATATATTTGATTGCTAGTTACAGTCAAGCTACGCTGAAGAGGGGTAGGGCCCTGAAACATGCATGTTCGTAGATTACTCTCTTAAAAAATAAACAAATAAAAAAAGAAAAGATGTTATTTGTTAACGTTCAAATAAAAATACGGGCGATTAAAAAAAAAAAAAAAAATTAAAAAAAAAAGATCTCCAAGTTGGAGACGCTAAGTTAACCGTATTATTATCGTTTGAAAAAAAAAAAATCAACAACAAATTTACGTATGTATATTATAATAAAGTCGTATTCCTGTTTTTTTTTTTTCACAATTTAGTTATTCTGTACAAAAGGTAATGCTGTTTCACAAATTAATTTTCATACTGAAAACAGACTTATATACACTTTTACTGCAGCATGATTTCTATATATACTATTTATTCAAAGGAAATCTGCATTCAAGAAGTAACTTCATTTGCATTGTAACATTAGGTTTAATACCGGGCAACGCCGACTACATCTTCTAGTAAATTTATAAAAAGTAACAAGTGATGCGAATTTTTTTTTTTTTCATTTATTTAATTTGAATACTTTTAGCAGCCTCGTAACTCACTTTTGTCCTTTAGTCCTCCTATTCCATGACCGACATTTCTGACAAAAAGGAAAGAATTGCTGTTTTCTCGGCCTGTTATAGCAACAGCATTGATATGGAAATAAAGACGTTAGTTAATGTTCTGTTCTGGTTTGAGAATGTCTTGCAAACAAGTCTTCCCGTTTCATCTATTCGCTTCCAAGTATCACCTCCACCAGCCCCGAAACATTGTAAATGATCTCGTCACCTTCATTCTTCCTCGCTCGAGCGAGGAGGTGCTATGGTTTGTGAGGATAATTCTGGCTCCCTAACTCTTGTGGAAGAAGAAAATAAGGTTAAAATCTTACAAACAACCCTGTCCTTGCTACTGTTCACCTATTTAATGTGTGGACATCGACCCCCAGCCAATATCACCACCAGTCATGCCTAGGGCACTCCCCTCAATAAATGCCTCAGCACTCCCATTTGCATGCGAATGCTTGCCTCATGGAGCTGTGCCCATGTATTTTATGTTATTTAAAAAATAAAAAAAATTGTGAACCCTCCCCCCCCCCGTCTCTTCAAACTGGACTTACTCACTTCAAGAAACAGACTCTTATTTTTTTTTTGTTGTTTCATTGTGACCATAATATTGCATTTTTTCATCTTATTTTATATTTAATTCCTTAGAAAAACAAAAGCTTTTTATTTTCTCTGAAATGTTTTTTTGTTTTGATAATTGTTTGAGTTTTGTGAAAAAAAACAATAAAAGAAAATAAACTCTACTTCGTGACCTCCCCTGACCCCAAGAAAAAAACTGAATTTTTAATTGTTTCTAAATTTTGTTTCGAACCCTTTTTTTCTTTGTCAAAAGTTTAGATTAGAGACGGGTTAAGATTTTTCGAAAAGGAATATGTAGATTGTGTTGATAAATTTTTTTTATAGTGGTTTAACTTGAAGTTGTTAAATTTTTAAGTTAAAATCAACTTAACATTACGCATGTAACCTGAAGAATCACACTTTTTAAATGAGTAAATATGCTAGTATTATCAGCTTATTTCCTAGATGACACCATATTTTATAGTATATCGATTCATTTTCAATATGGCGTCCTGATTTTAAAACTGATAAATGTTTTTTGTTCCTTTTTTAACTTGATTTACGTATGTATATAAAGTCGTATTCCTGTTTGTTTTTTTTTTTTCACAATTTAGTTATTCTATACAAAAGGTACGCTGTTTCACAAATTAATTTTCATACTGAAAACAGATTTATATACACTTAGATTCCAGCATTATTTATTCAAAGGAAATCTGCATTCAAGAAGTAACCTTATTTGCATATTACATTAAAGAAAATCTATTTTAATAATTAGCTTGATTTTATTAATTGTTTGTAATAGAATCGTTTTAATTGTTCTGTTTAATAATAATATCTAAAGATGGTTTATTTCATTTTAATTCAATTCATATTTAATTTAATTTATTTTTAATTATTAATAGCTGTTCCGTCTGCCTGCTTCCCACCGGACTACAACTTGGATGTGTTCAAGTCCAACGTCAACAAATTCCTAATGAACCGCCCCCTTAAGTAAACACTTCATCAAATCTACACACTAACGTACTGTACTTGCAATAACCCTTATCCCTGAGTGGCTTCCGGGCCTTGATAAGTGGTGATCACTGAGTAAAAAAAAAAAAAAAAAAAAAAGCTGATAACAGTTGCATTTAAAACCGGAAATCAGCTTATTAAGCCATGAGTTATTTCCTCTTTCAGCTATAAAGATATAAGAGTTACTCCGTGTTTGATTTTCATAGACCAAGATTGATGTGTTTTATAATTCACTAACAAATTACGATATTCGGTGTATCTTATATCGTATGTGAATAATTCCTCTGTTCGGCAGTATGTTTAGACCTGGCAACGCCCGGTATATACGGTTAGCATACAAATAAAACATGGATACTTGTGTGTGTGTGTGTGTGTGTGTGTGTGTGTGTGTGTGTGTGTGTGTGTGTGTGTGATTCTAATAATCACAAACAACGAAAACAAAATAAAAAAAAAACATTAGCAATACCAAGAAAAAAAGAAAAAATGTTTTCCTGTTGTATATAAGAATAATACCAATGGCAGGAAAATATACATTGGAATTTCCACCTGGAAACAACATTTTTACAATCGAAAACATTCCTTAACCCCAGTACTAAATGAAATAAACGTCATTCGTAGCGGCTGATCATTTTGTTTAATAGCGCGTAAAGTTATTCAAATGTTGGTACTTGTACAGTTTAATCAAGACATTAAAAAATGAAAATATCGAAAAAAGGTTATATTGTACGCACCCGTTATGGAACGAAGTCCTCCGAAAAAAAAAATAATTTAATTTCAAATAGTTTCTTTGTTACAGCGAAAAAAAAACTATTTGTTATGATACCGAGCAAAAGGTTCGATTTTTAGGAAGAAAAGCTAGTATCAAAAATGGGGAGGGTGTGTCGGCGCTTTAACTGGAGTTATCTCCCCGTGGCGTATTCAAAAAAATCCAAGAAAGCTAACTTCAACGCGCTCTCATAAAAACGTGTTTTCCGCCGTAAAAAAAAAAACAAAAAAAAAAAACTATCAAATTAAGTGAAATTTTTTTTCGGAGATCTTCAGTCCATAACGGATACGTACAATATAATCTTTTTTCGATATTTTCATTTTATATGTCTTGATTAAACTGTAGAAGTACCCAAATGTTTCATGGATTATTCAATTAATATCTGCGTGTTTCCAACATATTCGACTGAATATATCATAAACTTCCGAAACTTACATTTTTATCTTTAAATAGCCACCTTCTTTCTTTCTTCGCTTCATTGGGATATCCTCTCCTCTTTGCTTGTGAAATCAACTAAAATTTTCGCAAGAACTTGTCAACTAAATAATTTCACCTAATAAAAATCGTTTTAAAGATAAAATCTGACAAATTTATGCCAAATTAACCAATCATATAAAACAGCGTCTTCGGCAACGAAATAAGAGGTTTTTTTTCAGAGATCATGTCCAGCGCACCTCAAAGAGGACCTTGACACTTACCCTCGACAAGTAGAAAATTTTCACCCCTTCACTGTATAGATTTCTAGATGCTTGAAAGCCATTTACTTTAATAGTTTCTTTCCTCGAACTGTTGTAATGTAGCCGATACGTCGCAACTAGACAAACAAACAAAAAACAAACAAACCAGGAATAGAAATAAACAACAAAGACAAACAAACAAACAAACAAACAAACCAGGAATAGAAATAAACAAATAAACAAAAAACAAACTACAAATAGAAACAAACAAACAAAAACAAACAAACCGGGAATAGAAATAAACAAACAAACAAACAAAACAAAAAACAAACCGGGAATAGAAACAAATAAACAAACAAAAACAATCAAACCGGGAATAGAAACAAATAAACAAACAAAACAAAAAACAAACAAACCGGGAATAGAAACAAATAAACAAACAAAACAAAAAACAAACAAACCGGGAATAGAAACAAATAAACAAACAAAAACAATCAAACCGGGAATAGAAACAAATAAACAAACAAACAAACAAAAAACAAACAAACCGGGAATAGAAACAAATAAACAAACAAAAACAAACAAACCGGGAATAGAAACAAATAAACAAACAAAAACAATCAAACCGGGAATAGAAACAAACAAAAAACAAACAAACCGGGAATAGACATAAACAAACAAAAAACAAACCGGGAATAGAAACAAATAAACAAACAAACAAAAACGACCAAACCGGGAATAGAAACAAACAAACAAACAAAAAACAAACGAACCGGGAATAGAAATAAACAAACAAAAAACAAACAAACCAGCAATACAAACAAACAAACAAACAAACAAACAAACCGGGAATAGAAATAAACAAACAAACAAACAAACCAAGAATAGAAATAAATAAAAATCTTTTAACACATGTTTTTATTACCTTACTTTCCGCACCACTAAAAAAGTCTCTCGCCATTGCCTGATGTGCACTTTTTCTCTCCGCCCCCACGCCAGTTGCAGCCAGCCATTTCTCGCCTGCATCTTTACACGTCCATTCTCTTCAACGCCCACTTTGTTTCTCTCTGAGCACGTGTTACAATTAGTTCTTCTTTTTTTCTTCCTTCTTCACGCGCATCTTTCCTAATTTGTATATGTATTTTTTTAACTGCTGCTGCTACTAATCTCTTTGCAAGCCAGCCATCCTTTGCTGCTGCTGATATTTTCCCATGCGCTCATATGCATTATGTTACATTGATATACGGCACAATCACGTTGACACACCGGTTCTTGCCAGATCACGAAAGTTAAGCAACATCGAGCCTGGCCAGTACCAGATGGGTGACCATTTGGGAAGGCGAGGTGCTGTATGTATTACGAGGTAAAATATCTATACTAAGTCTATCCTTCTCTCGAGGGTAGATGGGTCTCTCTTAGCCAACCCATCTAGTGATGGCGTCACAATAAAAAATACACTTGATAGCCTTGGCGAAGCATTAAGTATTTCCAGCCATTATAAAAAACGTGAAAAGTTCAGCGGAATTTGTTCATGTTTCATCTGCACCTACTGGCATTGGATGAAGCATTTCTTTTCTTTATACACTGTTAGGCTTTGGAATTCTCTCCCGGTTTCCAGTTTCCATGTCTGTACTGACCTGCAGAAGTTCAAGTGTAATGTGGACAGATCTGGCTGCTCAACTTCCCATGTAGTGTTCTTGTAGATATGGTCTCGAATAATAGTGGCCTTGTGCCTTGTTTGGGGTGAATAAGAGTAAAAAAAAAAATTAAATAAAAAGTTTTAGCCTTGACAGCAAATTAATCATTTTCAGTTTCCAGAGAGAACTGTGAGAAGAGTGAAAATGACGGTCGGTTCTCATTCTGTCATTATGGCAGAGGTTTTATTTACGTACAATTGTTGATTCCTT
The DNA here is from genome assembly GCF_053919585.1 of Euprymna scolopes. Taxonomy (NCBI): domain Eukaryota; kingdom Metazoa; phylum Mollusca; class Cephalopoda; order Sepiida; family Sepiolidae; genus Euprymna; species Euprymna scolopes. The sequence goes on along the minus strand of NC_136525.1, from coordinate 20,939,690 downwards.
TCCTGCTGATTCTTTAGAGGAAATGACTTTTCAACAAGTCGCGATTCATTTCTAAATTAAAGCTCCCACACACATTCACCATCATTCCGGCAAACCGACTTTTTTCTTTTACTTTTATTTAAAACTAGCTGAGTACCCGGCGTTGCCTGGGTGTTTGAAGGTGTGTGTTGAGCAAAAAAAAAAAAAAAAAAAAAAAAAAGTGGTAATATGCAGGCAGGCCTGAACCCGTAACGCGAAGAAGGAAAAGAACGTGAAAAAAAGAAAAAGAAAAAAAGGATAGTGAATGCAATGAGTTGGTAAATAACTTTTGCCCGGGTTGAGAATATTGGCACAAGAACGAAATAAAAAAATAAAAAAAGACAGAGAGAGAGGTGGGATCGAACTCGAAAACATAATGTAATTAGTCTTCCTTGCTAACCATTAGGCCAAATAGGATGGTGAATTCAATGAGTTGGTAATTAACTTAAGAATGATAGGAATCGCCATGCGTGCTCAGAAATGAAAGTTGCTTTAAAATCTGGCTCGGAGCTAGGTAAGTTTTTCGCTTTCTGTCATGGTATTTATTTGCTTCCCCACGAAAGCAAATTAGACACAAGTTCGTTTTAATTGTGTGTGTGTGTGTGTGTGTGTGTGTGTGAAGCAGCACCCCCCCTCCAAAAAAAGGGGGCTCTCTGGCAGTAACCCCTCAAAAAAGTATGAAGGGTTTCCCCAACACTGACCCGGGACCAATTAACTTAAGTGAAGCATCATAAATCCTGGCCCGAAGGCCAAGAAATACTTTGCCGCTTTTTCAAACAGTTTTGCTTTATACACAAAAGCCAAAAAAAAAACCACCTGAGACGACGCCACGGTGGGAATTTTGTTGAACTCTGTCCCAAAAAGATAGAGACGGTGTCCGTTTGCAAATCTGAGATATTACAATCCGGGAAGTATGCGAAAACTTCTCGTGGAATCTAACCGATGCAAAAACCCCAATGCAAAAAACCCTTTCACGGACATACACACACGCTTGCACCCATTTTGCCTTTTATATATTAGACTAGCGGGGATACCCAGCGTTGCCTGGGTGTTTGACGGTGTGCATGGAGGGGGGGGGGGTTAAGAATAAGCGAAGTAATAACTCTGTTTAAACTTAAACTGTTAAAAAAAAAACGGAAAAACAAAAACCACAGCGAAAAAAAAAATGGTATAAGTAACTTTTTCAATATTAAAAGTTTAAAAATCAAAAAAAAAAAAATATCTGATACCTCAGATCGAACCTGCAATCTTAAGATAACGACGCTGTCACTTCAACCATTGTGCCATGAACGTGTGAGCGAATGCAGATCGATTTTTATAATATTTACACGAATGCAAAGGACAACATCTTTTGCGTGTGTTAACGCATGCATAGAAGCATACTCGTCATGAAGGAAAGATTTTTTTGCTATCCCTCCCTGTACAAAACTGTCCAGTTGAGGGTGAAGGAATTAATGTTTTTGGCCAATTTTTCGATATTTGTCGTCTGAAGGTTTTTTTTTACACGGTGGTCACCACTTATCAAGGCCCTGAAGCCACTAAGGGATAAGGGTTATTGCAAGTACATTACGTTAGTGTGGAGATTTGATGAAGTGTTTACTTAAGGGGGCGGTTCATTAGGAATTTGTTAACGTTGGACTTGAACACATCCAAGTTGTAGTCCGATGGGAAGCAGGCAGACGGAACAGAGTTCCACAGGCGTGCAGTTCTAAGAAAGAAGCTTTGTTCATGGAATCCACGTTTTAATTTAGGCACAGATAAAGAGTGGGGGAAATTTTTCACAGTGGATTCAGCTAGACGGGTGTTTTTCGTGAAAGATTGGTGAGGGGAGACCAGAGATTGGAGTTCAGACGAGCACCTGCCATGGAAATAACGATAAAACAAAGATAGGTTCACAACGTCTCTTCTGTGGGAGAGAGGTTGCAGGGTAGAGAAAAGGGCATCCCCCACTAAGCCACGAAGTCTATTTTGTACTCTGTCAAGGCAGGATAGGCTGATTTTAGCATCTCCTGCCCAGATATGGCAGCAGTATTCCATCCTTGGGCGTACTTGGCTTTTATATAGATAGAGAATTGCATCAGTAGTGAAATATCTTCTGGAGCGGTAGAAGGATCCCACCATCTTTCCAGCGACCTTGGCAACAGACTTGATGTACGTGTTCCATTTCAGATCAGGAGTAAAGGTCAAACTCAGAAGCTTGTCAAAACACGGGGCTTCTTCTAGACGAGAGCCATCCATTTCAATTGATGCCAAATGGGGATCAGAGCGTTGATGATGTAAGGATAGGAGTTTGGTTTTAGATGCAGTAAAGGTAACCAGCCACGTCTTCCCCCACTGAACCACGCGCTTGAGATCAGAGGAGAGAGAATCAGAGAGAACTTTGTCATTTACAGCCTTTGATGTGTTGCCGTAGATGGTCGTGTCATCAGTATAGATGTCAACGAATGATTTAAGTATGTGTTTAGGGAGATCATTGATGTAGATCAGGAAGAGAGTTGGGCCCACGATTGACCCTTGAGGGACTCCAGCATTAATACTGCAGGCCTCTGACTTTTGTCCATCGACCACTACTCTTATGAGCCTATCGGAGAGGAATGATTTAATGATTGAGAAAATATTTCCAGTTATACCGTAGCTGGAAATCTTGTGAAGTAGACCTTATGCGATACCTTGTCGAAGGCCTTTGATATGTCAAGAGCAATTGTCCTAGAAAGGAAGCCTTTGTCAAGAGATTCACTAATCCTGTGAGATATAACCGTTAGCACATCTACGGTAGATCTTGCAGAATGGGAACCATATTGTGTGTCACTAAGAAGGTTGTTTCTGCTGAGGTGGTTGACTATTTCTCTATTTAATATGGATTCCAGCAACTTACTCATAGCACACAGGAGACTTATTGGTCTGTACTGAGAGGGAGATGACTTATCACCTGAATTCTTAAATACAGGGCATACTGATGAGGTTTTCCAGGGAGTCGGAAAGCACTTCTCCTTAAGGCAGCGCTTAAACAGTTTTGTAAGTATGGGAGCAAGTTCTGGTTGAAGCTTTTTTAACACTATAATTGGGATGCCGTCAGGGCCAGTTGCTTTACTGGAATCAAGGTTCTTGATTAGCTTGGCGACCTCATGCACAGATATTTGTATGTTACCTAGCATGTTCTGTGTTATAGGAGGAAAAATGGGGAGTTGATGGCCTTATTTGAATTCAAAATGATACCTATCTGGTGAAAATCCGTCATCTCTGTCAAAAGTTTTTGCGAGACATACAAACACACATTTTGCCTTTTATATATATAGACTAGCAGGGGAGTACCCGGCGTTGCCCGGGTGTTTGTAGTTGTGTGTATGGGGGGGGGGTAAGTAATAAAACTGAAACGATGTTAAAAAAAATCGGACCCCCCCCCAAAAAAAACGCTGTGTGTATAGGGGGTGGGGGGAGGCAAACTAAAGAATAAGTGAAGCAAAAAAAATGAAAAAAACGTTGCTCGGGTGTTTAAAGATGTAAAAGAAAAAAACATAGTTTTGGTCGGGAGGCGGGATTGAATCCGGGAGCCTTGACGCGGAGGTGAAACAAACTCCAACCACTTAACCGTGTAGGCCAAGAGTAAGAGGAATTGATTAAAATAAGGCTTATAAAGCGAGTGAAAGAGGTTTGATTGACAGATAGTCGCTAAATGATGTCATCACGAGAGCGTTACAAGATGACGTAGCAGTATTTTATTTAATGCATGACAGCTTTTTTGGGTTTGTTTACTTTGTTTCAATGTGGTGCAGTTTTCACTTCCCCAAGATGATGGTTTCCCAAGATGATGGTGGGGGTGGGAGGTGGGGGTAAACCGGCTCCCCAAATGAAAGAGGATTAGCAATTGTTTGATATAAGGAGTTTAGGCCCATATTGATTAAAGCTGATCGCTTGTGGACGTTCCCGCCGCGGTGCTGAGAACCGTGTTAGCTTTGAATTAGTTTCGCTTTTTATACGAAAAAGCCGAATCAACATGTGAGAAGCCAAAATAGCAATTATTTTGTAAAAATCACTGTAAGTAAATCTAGAAGCGACGCGCTTTCCCAAATCGTAAATATTATTATCTAGTGGATATATAAATAGTTCTAAGCGATCGTAACCCCCCCCCCAGGAGCGTATGCGAAAGCAGCCTTTGCGAGACATACACGAAATAGTCACAAACATTTTGATTTTTATATATATAGATGCTGAACATGGATGAAATGTCATATTCATGTTGACACATTCGGTTTTGTTAAATCACAGAAGTTAAGCAACGTTGAACCTGGATATATATTGGTCGTGGGGTTTGTTCCTGTGCGAGCCTTTTCTAGTCTCGCACAAAAACACACGTTCACATCTCGAGCCATTTTTCTTGTCATACGCATACGAGCACACAAACATACGTGCGCACATACACACACGTACATATATTCATGTTCGTGTACATACACTCACATTTATGTGCATATACACACACGCTAACGTACACACATGTACTCCCATATACGTATACTTACGCACACACGGGCAATGTCACTTCCCCTTTGAAGGAAATCCACGTATGCACAAAAGACCACCGGAAACAACTATAAAAGCAAGAGACAAGCTGTTTCCTTCCTTTTTCGACTCGCCTTTCCCTTTCGGGGTGCGCGTGCCCGCGTGCTTCACACCACCTGCTACTGCGTGGAGCAAGAGTCAACAGACAGTACGTACACCTTACACGTTTTCTATCTCCATAGCCTGGATTGATTTTCTCTTTCTCTCTCTCTACAACAATAGACTTTCCCTCTCACCAGCTAACAGTGAGAGACGCATGCCAAACTATTGTAAATGAGTGAGCAGTGAAGCTTTAAAGCAGTTCTAAATTACTAAAACTGCCACTTAACCATGTATTCAAACACGTTAGTGTTTGAATGATATCCCCCATACCTCTGGCCTTGATGGAAGGGAGACTAAAACTTGCTGCTATGGTTTCAAATGATCTGAAATAACAGCAAGGGGAGACTTGATTCCAAATATTTCTCATATGTTATATCTTCCTTCTTTTGGAAATAGGGTACGATTATGAATATCTCCAGTATCAAATAATCCTTATACACTGTGGGGTTTACTTTATGTGTGAAACATTTGAAACCATAGCAGCAAGTTTTTGTCTCCCCTCCATCAAGGCCAGAAGTTTTGGGGAAATATTAGATATTTTGTAATTCATATGCAAAACTAGGCAAACAAAGGACTATGATTGAAACATTTTATGGCCATAAAAAAGTGCCCAAAATAGTGCGACCATAAGGGCAAATGTTATATAACCACTACACAATTTAAGACATTAGCTTTCCAACAAGCCTTCATTTATTAAAGTCTGGTTAATAATCACTGAGGTTTCGAACTTATAGAATTGACAAAAAACGTGGTATGTCTATATATGTATATTTCCCTCAAACCTCTAGTCTTGATAAAACTTGTTGGTATGGTTTCAAATGAAAGTTATCTATCGACTAAGCATAACCATTGTATTTTATTCTGTGACGTCAGCAAGTCATGTGCTTTTGGTGCAACGGCCTTCTATTTGCGTAGGCAACGATTAGACAACATGTTTGTTTATAGTTGGGGTTCAGCTTCCGAGAAAAAGGGGAGTGTGATTCAGCTGCATGGATAACCGTGTTTCTGCCGGCAGTCTTTCAAAGATAAGGATGTCTCGGTCGACAGGCAATAAATCTACGAATCTCCAAAAGGATATAACAGAGCGTATGGCGGCAATACACAAAAACCGAGACGTGTTCGAAATGACGTCACAGTAAGGAAAAAGAAAAAGTCTATAAAAAGGAGAGAGAGCATGTTAGAGAAGACGATTATGTTAGAGATGTGGGTGACGTGATAGCCGTAATGAGAAGTCACGCGTGGCGGGAGAATTATGAATAAAGGTCTTTTCCTAAAACCTGAAACAGGGTTTGAAGTCCTTTTCGCTTTCTAGGTACGGGCAAAAATGGACGAATACAGATAGGAGGACATAGTTTTGACAGCTGATTTATCATAATTTTTTGTAGATTTCCGACCACTTTTTGATTGTATTTGAAAGATTAAAGACTAAAGTTAATTTTCTAAAGAAAAAAAATATTTGTACACGTGAAAAAAAAAAAGTTATAAAAACTGTTTTCACGGCGAGCTAGCCAATTCAGCTAAATTTTGAAGTTAAACAAATTCATTGTAACAATTCTTTAAAAGATAAATATTAGTTTTCTGGACCTATTTCAAAGATAATTAGTAAAGTCCTAAGATATTGAATTAAATTAAAAAAGAAAAAAAAAACCCAAAACCCTTGTTTGTACAAAAAAAAAACCAACTTAATTAGCCCAAAACTTACTTGGCCTTCGGGACAAGATCAAAGTGTAGTATCTGTTCCGGCAGATACTGCAAGCTATGACTAGCTATGACTAGCAAAGACCAGATGTGGGGGCAACCCCACATGTCTGACCTTTAATCAGCTCCCATTTCCCACCTCTCGGGAGCTGGTCCCCTTTTCCCTTCCCCCTTCCTTCACTCCTCACATTAAAAATTGGCCTTGTGCCTAATTTGCTCGGTGGGGGAGCAAATAAATACCATCTGTTTTTCAGATGCTGCACTTCAATTTCTTGTTCTCTGTCAGTGGAGGAGAAATCCTTCACGACTGAGACAATTTTTATTTTTGTTTCTTTTCTCCACATTAAAAAACGACCCTGGTGTCTAACTCTGTCCCGTGGGGAAGGCATTGTAAATAGGAACTTAATTAGCCCAAAAGCGATCGATTTTGTGAAGAGCAAAATCACTACAAACGGAAGTTTTGCAAACATGGAATATACAGAAACTCAAAATTTCAGCCAGTCGAAAGACTGTGTGAAAATGACATCATGTAATTAAAATGGAGGAAGTGGAGTGCTAGTTTTTTTTTCTTCCAGACGAGCATCCGTACATTCCTATCCTGAACGTTTATATTATTTTTACCATGTTTTAATTTAATTATTTTTCTATGTTCCTGTTTTTAAATTAATTTTTTTTTTAATTATTGTTCAAGATTATATAAAATTATGTTACGTCGAAAGTTTCACATTCATGCAAGCAAGGAAAATATTAAAATCTTGCATATAAAAATTATACGAAACCTGTAATTAAAAAAAAAAGTAGAAATATGTTTTGCTATTATAATTTTTTTGTGTGAAAATATGAAATAAACAATGCTTAATTCAATGATAATATCGTTAGTTCGAGAAATTAAATATCTTCGAGTTATATCGAATTCATTAATACGGTCTTTAGGGCATTTTTCGCAATGTTCCTGTAAAAATTAATTTTTTTTTTTTTTAAATGTTATAATTTACGATACTTTATTTTCATAAAAAAAGCAAAAATAAATTCATTTTTTTTTTTACTACAGAAAACCATAACTTTAATAAAGGTATTTTTGTTTAAACAAAATAATACATTTCCACGAGAATTAAAATAAAAGCAATATGTTCAATATATATATGGCAGGTGCTCGTCTGAACTCCAATCTCTGGTCCCCCCTCGCCAATCTTTCACGAAAAACACCCGTCTAGCCGAATCCACTGTGAAAAATTTCCCCCACTCTTTATCTGTGCCTAAATCAAAACGTGGATTCCATGAACAAAGCTTCTTTCTTAGAACTGCACGCCTGTGGAACTCTGTTCCGTCTGCCTGCTTTCCACCAGACTACAACTTGGATGTGTTCAAGTCCAATGTTAACAAATTCCTAATGAACCGCCCCCTTAAGTAAACACTTCATCAAATCTCCACACTAACGTAATGTACTTGCAATAACCCTTATCCCTGAGTGGCTTCCAGGCCTTGATAAGTGGTGATCACTGTGTAAAAAAAAAAAAAAAATATATATATATATATATATATATATATATATATATATATATTCCGTGATCATTATTTGATAAATACTGAAATTTCATTCAAATTGGTTAATTTCCTGATTTTGGTGAATTTTTAAGTAAAGGGGGGGGGTCAAAATGTTTATACATTTTGAGCCTCGGCATTCATTTTGCACGTACCTATCGCTTTCTTATTCTTTCTTCTCCCTTGCGACTGAGTCTACAATGCATGGGTCCCGGGTGACTCCATGTTAACGCATGTGTAAACGGATGTAACGTTACAATGAGACAAAAGAAAATAAACCGAAAGGAGGTGGTAATGCCTGGGAGAATGGTCCCCCGAGACAGGACGGGTACTAAAGAAGCTTGGTCTGTAGAACGGCATGAATGAAACTGCAAGTGATGCTGAAGGGGATGGAGAGAAGATGAAGATGATAGCACAAAACACTGACCCATTTTGCCCAGCTGTCATCTGTTCTGATTTAAAAGTGTATCTCGACGCGATACGAGTGTCCAGTCATCGCCTTTGTGTTGAATTCTTATTTAATGCACCTGTTCTCTCTCTCTCTCTCTCTCTCTCTCTCTCTCTCTCTCTCTCTCTCTCTCTCGTTTCTCTATTTCTGTTTCCCCTCTTTTTGTGTCTCTTTCTCTGTCTCTCACGCCTTTCTTTGCCCATCTCTCGCTTTCTCTCTTTCTCTCCCGCTCACATTCTCTCTCACTCTTCTCTTTTTCTCTCTATTTCACTCTCTCCCCTCTCTTTCCTCCCCCTCTCTAGCTTTCGCTCTCTCGTCTCCTCTATCTTTTTCTCTCTCACTGTTTCTCTCTCTGTTTCTCTTTACCTCTATCTTTCTCTTTTCTCTTTTCTGATTCGAAAATGTATTTCGACACGACAAGAGTGTCCAGTCATCCTCTTTTTGCTTAATGGTAATTTGATGCACCTGCTCTCTCCCTCTCTCTCTCTCTCTCTCTCTCTCTCTCTCTCTCTCTCTCTCTCTCTCTCTGTAACGTTACACACATTTACACACGCATTCGCATGTAGAGACCCGGGAGTCAACACGTTGTAGACTCAGTCACAAAGGAGACAAACAATAAGAAAGTAAAATGGATGTTAAACTGATGATGATAATGATGGTGTTGATGATGATGATGATGATGATGACAATTGCAAAGGAACATCCTGCATCTCTTTTTTCCTTGCGAACTTTAAAATGCATAAACATATAAAGTACTGAAAATATATCTTGTCGAATTTGGAAATCTTTGCAGGATTTCTCTAACGTGGTACACTTCGTTTACACACGCGTTAATTTGTAAGCACCCGGGGCCCAACACGTTGTAGACTCAGTCGCAAAGGAGACAAAGAATAGGAAATGAGGAAATAACTTTAACTCCTGTTTCAGGTTTTAAGACCTTTATTCCTCATTGTCCCGCCATGTGTGACCTCGTTACGGCTGTGACGTCACCCACGTCTCTAACGTGATCGTCTTCTCCCTCTTCTCTTTTTCTCCTCCTCTCTCTCTTTTTCTCCTCTTCTTCCTCCTCCTCTCTCTTTCTCCTCCTCTCTCTTTTTCTCTCTTTTTGTTACAAACTTTCTGTGTGTGTGTGTGTGTGTGTGTGTGTGTGTGTCTGTCTGTCTGTCTGTCTGTCTCTCTCTCTCTCTCTCTCTCTCTCTCTCTCTCATATATATATATATATAGAATTTATATAGCGTATCAAGCAATGCTTTTTGTGTAAGCAAATCGAGCTTAGGTATTTGGACGATACAGCAAAACAGTACTGTATGTGGATGACTATATATATATATATATATATATATGTATATATACATATATATATATATATGTATATATACATATATATATACATATATATATACATATATACATGTATATGTATATATATACATATATATATACATATATATGTATATATATGTATATATATACATATATATACATATATATATATACATATATATACATATATGTATATATATATATGTATATATATACATATATATATATATGTATATATATACATATATATATATATGTATATATATACATATATATATATATGTATATATATACATATATATATATACATATATATATATACATATACATACATATATACATATATATATAGTACTCTTTCTCCATCTTTATGCCCCCAACCCTCTCACATTCTCCTCTCTGTTCCCCTTTCTCTCTTTCTCTATTTTACTCTCTCTCTCTCTCTCTCTCTCTTACTATCACGCTCTCCTTTTAACCCTTTCTTTCTATCTATCCTCTCTCTTTCTTTCTTTCACTCTCTCCTCTCTTCTCCCCCCCTCTCTCGCTTTCTTTCTCTCGTTTTCTCTCTTTCTTACTCGTTTTCTTTCTCTTTAGTACATATGTTCTATTTTATCTTTCACTCAACTTACATTTTCCCCTCTTTCTTCTATTTTCTGCTTCTCAGCTCCCGATCATCAACATCACCCCTCCCCATCACATTCCGTCTCGCCCCCCTCCTTCCTTCTCTACTCTTCACCTTTCATATTCCTCCTTCCCCTCCCTCCACACTCCTATTCCTCAAGTGCATTTGAATGCTGGCTTGCTGATAACAAACTGGCCGACACTCGACTGGACTTCACGCCAACTGAATAGCACTTTTCGACCTTCCACGGAGGGAACTACTTTGCGGTGCAATCTTCATCCGCACTATTTATTCGATAACAAAATTTACATAACAAATCGCTATAAAACTTACAAATCTTCATAACAAATCAGGCACAAGGCCAATAAATTCCGGTGGTCGTTCTGGTTTAAAATCTTTTCTTGAACTAGAGGCTTTCACCATACCACCGCATTTGTTCTATATTCTAGCAAATACCCAGATGATGATGATGATGATGATGATTATGATGATGATGATGATGATGATGATGATGCTGTTGCGTATCATTCATGCATTCATTTTGAATGAATCATACAATTATTGTTAGCATTTGTTTCCTCGACATCTTTTTAGTAAGAATTCTTTCTAGAAAAGCATCAAGTACTTACGGGAGGGACCACATGAAGGTTGCCAACATCCATAAGTGAAAGTGTTTCTGCAAAACTGACAACCCAGGTTGTCAGTTTGTATCGTTAACCATTTAACCCACGTCAATCACTGTTTTCTGTTTCATACAAGCGGTCTATGAAAGTCAAGACCCTGGCATCTAGTGTAGCAGTTGACGCTGCTAAGGACAAAACCTCTTTTTGTTCCAAAGCTTTATGTGGTGTCTCAAACTGCTGATCTTTCCCTTGATGAGGTGATGGCCTATAAACTTTCTCCATACTCAGCATCCCTCTTTGAGGGAAAACATCTGTTACGCAAACCCACTGCTGATGCAATTCTCTACCTATATAAGAGCCAGGTACGTCCAAAGATGGAGTACTGTTGCCACATCTGGGCAGAAGCTGCTAGAAATGACTTGTCCTGCCTTGATAGAGTTCAAAATAGACTTCGTAGCCTAATAAGGGATTCCCTTTTCTCTTCCCTGCAACCTCTTTCCCACAAAAGAGATATTGCGAGTCTGCCTCTGCTTTATCATTATTTTCACGGCAAGTGCTCGTCTGAGCTTCAATCTATGGTCACCCCCATCGCCAAACATTCACGAGAAACACTCGTCTAGCTGAAAACACTGTCAATAATTTCCCCCACTCTTTATCTGTGCCTAAATCTAAACGTAGATTCCATGAACAAAGTTTCTTTCTAAGAACTGCACGCCTGTGGAACTGACTTCCGTTAGCCTGCTTTCCAGCTGACTGCAAGTCCAATTCAAACAAGTTCTTGATGATCCGTTCCACATAAGTTAAGAAATTTACTGAATTTCCATTACTAACAATTACTATATTGTCCAATTAAGTACTGTACACTCGAGTGGCATCTGGGCCTTGATAAGTGGTGATGCCTGTGTGAAAAAAAAAAAACGACGGCTGAGTTCAGATGACGCAATACTCAAGGATGTACCAGAAGTGGAACATAACGTTCTTGATAGAGGTTCTTTTCTCCATCGCTTGAAATGGTCAGAAGAAAGGACATATTGTTCAATCACTGGTGACTATGCATCTTTCACAGTAAAGCACTATGATAAGGCTATGATAGAGAACCAAACGCTAAAGGCATTACACATCGGAGACGATGCCAAAATCGAACAAATAACATAGTGAACATTGTTGTAGGAACGAAATTTATCGGAAAAAAAGGATTTCCTTGCGGATGGACAAAACACACAGTCTCTTATAAATCTCATTTCACAACGCATGACGTACAGAAGTCGCCACGTAATACAATTAAAGGGGGCGCAGATGTAGAGATTGTTAAGACAGCAGTGTCAGTGTCATCCAACACAAGCGCTAGTGTCATTTGCAAAATACAGATCTATTGGTACTGTAATTTCATCACGCGATGACAACAAGCTTTATTTATATTGAGATAAAGGGAGTCCTGCAACAATATACGACATTAAGGTTATGAAGATGTTGCTTGGATAAGATACACCTGAGAGCATCTTGTACCTCTACAAGGCCACCATTCGCCCATGCATGGAGTATTGTTGCCACATCTGGGCTGGTGCATCTATCACTAGTCTCTCCCTCTTAGATTGGGTTAAAAAAAGAGTTGTCAATCTAATCGGTTCCACTTTGTCAACTAAGCTCCAGCCCCTGTCCCATCGCCACAGTGTTGCATCACTGTTTCTGTTTTACAAATATTTTAATGAAATGTGTTCTGATGAAAACGTTTCACCTGTACCCTCTCGACGTACATATCCCTAACAAACCTGCTTCTCTGTTGATGCCCCTAAATGCTAGAAAGCTTTCTATTCTAATAGTTTCTTCCCTCGAACAGCTAGACTTTGGAATTTCCTTCCTGCTGCCTGTTTCCCTTGCTGTACTGATATGCAGAAGTTTAAATGTAGCATAAACAAATATCTTGTTAATCTTTCCTAGATGTGGACCTAAATAGTAGCCACTTACGTCCAAGTGGCGATATGCTTTGTAAGGGGTGAACATAAGTTAAAAAAACAAAAGAAAAAAAAAACAGCTATAGCTTTGAAATACGGAAACATTGGTTATTTTTAGTGTGATGGCTGTCATTGTTTCATGACGTCATAGGACCTTTGTGGTGATCAGAATTTGGTAAACTTTTAGTATGTCGTTCTCCACATATAATAGTAATAAAAATATCATAAAACACTTTCTTGGAATTTGTTCAGAGTTAAGTTTTTTTTTTTCGTATTTTGACTGGACTAATAAAGAATCCGCTGCAATGCATGAAGCCACTTCATGTAAGGAGCTAACGAAAACAAAATATGATTACTGTAAAGACAGAAGATGCCTATTGACTGTAGTTTTGAAAAGAATAACGCCATAGGTAGGAGGAAAACAGTCAGTAGGAAAGAAGCACTGTGAAGTTGTTCAAGCTCGTATATTTAAGGAGAGTGAAACTGGTTGGATTCAGTTGAAGTTGACCTCAATGAAATTACTCGTTCTGGAAGACCAATCAAGATAGACAAAGACCAACTCAGGGTTCTTTTAAAGCTGCGTGTTAGAATGCATACCATTAGTGGTTTATTTGTCAATTGTTGTACCTAACACGGACTTCTATTATTGTACCAAATGAAATAAATCTACATTATATATTAGGTTGTTGTATAAGTTCCGCCGTTTTTTTTTTTAAGAAAATCAGAAAATTAAGTTCATGTGGGACCCAAGCTCCAAGTTTTTGTGTGAATCCCATCGGCTGAAGGTGACGTGAAATTATCACCAAATCACACTTCATCTTTTGACCCAACCATCTTCCTTCAAAAGAACCCTGAGTTGGTCTTTGTCTATATTGATTGGTCTTCTGGAACGAGGAGCATCATTGAAGTCAAAATTACTGTGTTTGAATCTGGTAAACCAATCTCGAACAGTTCTCTCAGCTATAGCATTTTCTCCATATATGGCACAAATATCCTTGATCACTTCACTCGCTTTTTGACCTCGATTAAAGGCGAAAAGGAGGTGTTGAAAATGTGATTTTTGTATCTACCCGACAGTCTGCTTGACGGTTCTGAAAAACGAGAAAAAATTGTATGAGCAAAAAAACGATAACAATTATCTTGTAGAATCGAATAGGTGCTTTCTAAGGACATATAACACTTTGCCAAATATCAAAACATGTTTTTAGAACAAAATTTTTTATGAAACGGTGGGAACTTATGCAACAACCTGATATTCTATATTTGTGTGTTGCTTTCCGCTCGATGATAAAAGAAGCTTCTAGAATAGGAAAGTATATGGTAATGAGGTATGAAAACAGAATTCATGGAGACCACTAGACCAACGAGTGAAACAAGCTGACACAAAGGAAGCAGAGAACATACACCGGACAATTCTGAACAACACAAATTAGAATAGTATTTATATATATAAAAAAAGAAAAGATTGGGACTAGCAACATCACGTCTGTGAAAGAGAGATTGCAGAGAAGAAAACGAGGTGAGGCCAATCAAATTACAGATGCGTTTCTGCATTTTATCAAGAACTTTCAAATGGGACACGGATTTAAACGCAGCAACACGACAACAGTACCTCATACTGGTAGAGATAGAGGATAGCGTCAGATCTGAGAAAGTTTTTGGAGCGCTAAAGAAAACTGGCTTTACAAGAAACGGAAATGGCAGAAATGGATCTAATATGTGAAATCCAGGAAAGATTGTATAAGAAAGACAGGTCAAGCATTTTTAGAGTTAATTTCTCCTCAAGAGAAAAGGTATCCGCAACAATCACAGAAATAAAAGGGACACACCTACGATTGAAAGACACACGCTGAGTTTTAACAGGATTAAACGAAACAAGCATTTTGTACCGCAATCTACAACCGAACCAATGGTTAACTTCTAGATTAGCTGCATATTTCAATTGATCCGAAAAAGATGGGTGAGAATCAACGTAAGAATAATGGTTGTTTTATCAATATAGATATTGAACATTCTAAATAATAGGTGCTGGAAAATCATAGTTAAATTTAAAGTGAAACTAAATTCACACAAGAATTATAGTTAAATTTAAATATAAGCATAGTTAAATTTAAATATAAGCCAGATCTAAATTTTCACCATAGTTAAATGGAAGTATAGTTACATTTACGCTAGATTTAAATGTCAGCTGGAGTTAATTTTAAATCAATGTTAATTTTTAACCAATGTTAATTCTTAACTAATGTTAAATTTAAACCAATATTATTTTTAAACTAATGTTAATTTTTAATCTAATGTTAATTTTCAACTAATGTTATTTTTAAACCAATGTTAAATTTAAACCAATGTTAAATTTAAACCAATGTTTAATTCTAAACCAATGTTTAATTCTAAACCAATGATTACGATTCTTCTTTTTATATACTGTGTTTGGAAAATCGATGTCATGATTTCGGAATTACGTTCTATAAGCGCAAAGAAGAATTTTAGTGTGGAGGTTGGTTTTGTAATAGCAATTATCATGGTTAACTGGAGAAAAATGGTAGATGTGCATATAAACATACTTATTATAGAAGTTCAGAACGACATCGGTACTACCGGTTTCAAATCCAAACAAAAGTGTCCAATAATTTATCGCACTATCTGCAACCTCGGTTTAAACAACTATTTGTGTTTCTTAATAATCGAAATACATAGAATCCAAGTGGTAGACCCATAAAATGGCCCCTTTAATTTCTGTAAATTGATTGAAGTAAAATAGTGTGTGTGTGTGTGTGTGTGTGTGTGTGTGTGTGTGTGTGTGTGTGTGTGTGTGTGTGTGTGTGTGTTTTGAGACGGTTAATCGGATTCGGGAATTAGAAAAATCGGAACTTTTTAGGGTATCAGAATAGGAAAAATTTGAAATCGTTTTCCGATGCCAAAAACGATTTCTTTTAATTACGTGATTATTTTTTTTTTATATATGATCTTGTTTAAAACAAATTTTTCCACTGCTGGTAGTAATAATAAAATCTATATATCTATGAAAGTGAAATCGTCTGTCTGTGTGTATTTCTCTACCAAATTACTCTGTCAATTTTCGCTCTACAGACTCGAATAACATAAGGAATATTGAGATTTGGAAAAATCTTTTTAATCAGTTTTTGGACAGAAATTTGGCTGTTAAGAGATCAAAGTTTAACCTTTGAAAACTACCAAAACTACCAAACTCTTCCGCCAATTTTGGGTCTAAACACTTGAAATTTTAGATATAGGTTACTTGGACATGGATCGAACTTGTTAACTTGATTTGAGCCCAAAACAATAAATGTTAAGAAGTCAAAATTTGGCCTCTGCAGTCGCTGCTAAATTACTCAGCAAATTTTTGGTCTAAACATTTAAAATTTTACATAAAATCTATTCAGGCATAGGACAAGCTTTTTAATCAGTTTTTGGCTGAAAATTTGGCTGACAAGGGGTTAAAATTCAAAAGATTTGATCTTTGCGGTCTCTAGCAAGCTATTCAGCCAATTCTGGGTCTAAACATTTGAAATTTCATATAAAGTGTTTTCAGACATGCAGCAAGCTTTTAAATCAGTTTTGGGGGGAAAAGTTTGGCTGCCAAGAAGTCAAAATTCAAAAGACTTTGTCTTTGCAGACTCTATCAAACTCCTCGGCCAATTCATGGTCTAAACACTTGCAATTTAAGATGTAGGTTACCGGGACATGAGTAAAACTTTTTAATATATACATATGCACATAAAGTTATGAACACTACATGGGACCCGAGCAAAAACGGGCTGAACTGCTAGTCTATTTATCTATATATTTATAAAAGTGAACGTGTCTGTCTGTCTGTGTGTATGTGTATGTCTGTGTACATTTCCCTACACAATAACTGTCAATTTTCAGTCTACAGACTCGGAATTTAATATACAGGGTATTGAGATTTGGGAAAATCTTTGTAATCCTTTTTCGGCCAGAAATTTTGCTGTTAAGGCGTCAAAGTTCAACAATATGACCTTTGAGAGCTCTACCAAACTCCTCCGACAATTTTGGGTCTAAACACTTGAAATTTTAGATATAGATTCCTTGGATATGGATCTAACTTAATAACTTGATTTGAGCCCAAAACAAATGTTAAGGGGTCATAATAGGGGTCAAAGTTTTTAAAAATTTGACCTCTGTGGTCTCTACCAAATTACTCAGACAATTTCTGGTCTACACATTTGAAATCTTACAGAAAGGGTATTCAGAGATAAGGCAAGCTTTTTAATCGGTTTGGGTCGAAAATTTGAGCTACCAATATATAAATATATGTATGTATGTTTGCTTATCTGCCTAAAACTTTCGACAATATATAAATGTATGTATGTATGTATGCTTTCATGTTTGCCTAAAACTTTCGACAGAAGCGACGAATTTTCACAAGATCAGTATCGTTTTGAAGCTCGACCCTTCAGACGAAAAATACAGAAAAATTGGCTAAAAACATTAATTTCTTCACCCTCAACTGGGCACTTTTCTACAGGGAGTGGGGGGTCGCTTTTTTCACCGATATTTTCGAAAGTCATCTCCTCTTTACGATTGTCTAGCCTTCATTTGATGGTGGTCGTAACAGCAAAGACGTCACATTTTTTCCCCTGTTCTTTTCCTCCTTTACGGTACGGGTTCGAGCCTGCCTTCCTACTACCACTTTTTTTCTTTTTTGCTCAATACACCCCTCCCAAACACCCGGGCAACGCCAGGATGAAATGCTAGTATCTCTATAAAAGTTAAATTTTCTGTGTGTCAGTGTGTGTACTTTTCCCTACCAAGCTACTCTCTCAATTTTCGGTCTATACTATATGTTTTATGAAAAAGTAAATCGATCGAAAAATTGAAAATGAAGCTTTAAAGAATAGACCAACAAAGTAAGTAGAAGACCGATGATAATTCAGAAAAAAGAAAAGAATGTTGTAGGATAAGGTTGAAAAAAAAAATGGGAAATAGTTTGGTAAACCATTGTTTTTTTTTTTATTATTCAAATAAATATCCTTTTTTGGAGAAAAAATATTGCTTTCAAATTTAATTAATGAGAATATTCTTAAACATTTTGGTGCTTCTTCGTTATTTTAACGAAATTCAGAAATCGAAATATTGATTTTTCAAGGGAAACTAATAGTATTTACTGCATTGCCATGTCACAGTAATGAAGATATCCAAAAATTAAGAAAAACAATAAGGTAGAAAGTAATTATTAAAAAGAATTAAAAAAAGAAATTAGAAATTTTAGCTATTTCACGGGTGTTTACGTCACATGTCACGTAACAAAACAAGCATAGCCGAAATCCTTTTTATTTTTATTTTTTTTTTTAATCATGGAAGACTGCAGTGATTGTGATATGACAATCAGGTAGATAACATTGCTTATTGTTGAAATTGACAAACAAGGTCGCTGGAAAGATGGTGGGATCCTTCTACCGCTCCAGAAGATATCTCACTACTGATGCAATTCTCTATCTATATAAACGCCAAGTACGTCCAAGGATGGAATACTGCTGCCATATCTGGGCAGGAGCTGCTAAAAACAGCCTATCCTGCCTTGACAGAGTACAAAATAGACTTCGTGGCTTAGTGAGGGATGCCCTTTTCTCTACCCTGCAACCTCTCTCCCACAGAAGAGACGTTGCGAGCATATCCTTGTTTTATCGTTATTTCCATGGCAGGTGCTCGTCTGAACTCCAATCTCTGGTCCCCCCTCGCCAATCTTTCACGAAAAACACCCGTCTAGCTGAATCCACTGTGAAAAACTTCCCCCACTCTTTGTCTGTGCCTAAATCAAAACGTGGATTCCATGAACAAAGCTTCTTTCTTAGAACTGCACGCCTGTGGAACTCTGTTCCGTCTGCCTGCTTCCCACCCGACTACAACTTGGATGTCTTCAAGTCCAATGTTAACAAATTCCTAATGAACCGCCCCCTTAAGTAAACACTTCATCAAATCTCCACATTAACGTACTGTACTTGCAATAACCCTTATCCCTGAGTGGCTTCCGGGCCTTGATAAGTGGTGACCACCGTGTAAAAAAAAAAAAGTTATTATTGTTTTTTTAATTAAAAAATCAACTTTTGGAATGTCCAATTTCGCTACAATAACGAAGATGCACCCTTTTTATTGGCCGACCCTTACAATGAACAACCAGCATGCATTTTTTGGTGCTCTTGCAGAATTTGACCCGGATTCTCGGGAGTTTCCGTCAATTATGGTTCAGGCTCTACCGACAATCACCGAATTAAGCCGAGCAAAGTAACAGACGCAGACGCATTTCAAAACAAATAAACCGAAAAAAAAAGAAAAAAAAATGGAAACACAATAAATAAAAAATAACAAAAATCTACTGTAAATTTACTGATATTGTTGTGGTGTACAAATCACCCCTATTTGAGAACTAAGTGGAATCAACCAGTCCTATGAATACCAGTGGTTTCAGAGACTAGATTGAGACAATTAAACCATGTTTAACCACATGCTACGAACACGTTCCTCTCATATCACTTTAGTAGCTCCTGCATTCTTTATGATAAATACATATTATATTTTATATACTTTACACTACTTGTGGTTTCTTTTATTTGTAACCCCTAACACGGGTCTACAACAGCTGGCTGACGAGGACGATTCAAGAACCTCCCGGATCAATCAACAACAATTGGTTACAACAACTGGATGACGAATATCCGGGCAAGGACTCACTCCAAAACAACAGTCATTGGAAAACATTTGACGACCAGAAGGATTCAAGAGAAAAGAACACACGCGGAAATTCGGAATAATTTTTTTTCCTACACTCAGGGGAAATTCGAAACTTATTATTTCTTTTCATAAGTTCGGTGAAGAACGGGAAAAACTACTTGTCAATGTTTGAGAAAAAAAATCAACATTCTACCGTAAAAATCCACAAACACGGGATAAAAAAAGACTTCGAAAAAGGACAGCAATTTTTACCGAAAAAGGAAGACCTCGTCAAAAGCCTTAACTTGCTGTTGAAAAAGATACAGCAAGCGTAACTACGAGTTAAAACAGAACTCAAAACAATTGAGTTGAGATTTACTATTACTGAATCAATGATACAAAGTTTTCAGTAAATACAAAAACATTTTTTTGTTATCTATAAATACAAGTAATGTTGAAAATTGTCGTTCTAAAAAGTATGTTTCGTTAATACTACTTATGGTTAAAACGCATTAGCATTTCTGAAAAGAAAAATAACTCACGCAAGTAAATGAAAGAATATTTTATTTTATTGGCTAAAGCGAGTACTCGCACAATTAAAAGTTCGTCGAATTTGAATCCAATTTAAATAAACATTTTTCTGGTCGACGGACTGCACATCGAAGAAAGAAAAAAAAACACGATTTCGCTAAATAAAGTGTTAACGAGAAAATATGATATTCTCTTCGCGCAGAAATCGAAACGTATAGCAAATATTAAATACTATAAACTCATTTTTACAGATAAATAACTAATTATTTTTAAGGGAAAAAGAAAAAAATGTGTAGGATCAACAAGGATTTGAACCCAATACCTGCACGTTACGAAAATTGACAAAAGGCAACCTCAATCTACTACTTTCTGTAAAAACGCAAACTCTGAATTATTTTCTTAGGAAAATTGCCACACGAGGAAATAAATAAATGAAAGAAATATTCGTTAAGTAACCAGGTATGAATTTTGTAATTTTTTTTTCTGTAGAGTTGGTACTATCGGACAAGTAAATCAACGAATTGTGGTGTTTCTGAAAAAAACTCATTTTGTCATATTCTAAATCTCCCCAAAACCACAAAATGGATGATTTTGCGAAACAGATGTTGGAAATTGTGAAATTCCAACGAAGTCAACAATTAGAACTTGAAAGAAAGTTCTGAGAAGAACAATTGACAACACAGAAACAAAACGACGAGAAGCAATTGGCAATAAAAAAAAAACAGATGGAGGAGAAGCAGTTAAATTTAATGAAAGGAAAAGGAGAATAGAAAGAAATGAACGAACAAATATTGGACTTAAAAAAAAAATTACATTTAGAGCAACAAAACCGGTCAGATAAAAAAATGGATTTGATAACGCAAGTTTTAATGAATAAGGACAGCAGAGGAGAGCCAGCACGGCTTTTCCCCAAAATGCGATCTAGTCAGCGATTAATACATTTCACTATTCTCCTGAGGATGATATAACGGTTGAGGCATATTTCAGAAGATTTGAAGACCTGTTCAAGATTGATTGCGGATCATGGACGGATCAGAAGAGGGTCGTTTATTGCTACGGAAGTTGGATGCATCCCAACATAACAAATCCGTGGACTATGTTTTACCAAGAAAAACCAACGAATTGTCGTTTAGCAAGGCAGTCAAACTGTTAATGGAGTTATAGTGTCCAAAGACAGGCCTTTTCCATAAAAGATGGAAGTGCCTCAATCTTACACATAAGAAAAGTCAGGACTATACAACTTTTGCGTCAATAGTTAATAAGCACTGTGACGATTTCAAGTTATCGTCATTAACTGCGGGCAGTTTTAAATACCTAATATTCACACAAGGGTTGATAGCCACAAAAGACGCCGATATAAGACGTCGTGCTCTAAATAAATTGGAAGGGGAACCTGATTTGACGCTTCAGAAACTGGTTGAAGATTGTCAGTGGTTCGTGGCAGTGAAGCAAGATTCCCGAAACATAGAGAAAGCAGGTATCGCTCACATTAAAAAGATACACTTCAAAAATAATGGACACCCGCCCGCCAACAACTACCAACCAAGAAGTAAAAAGAACCCGTCACAAAATTATTAAGATAGACAAAATCGTAGGACCCCTTGTAGCGAATGTGGAGGACCTCATGGGTACAATGCATGTCAGTACCAAAGGAAAATAACGTGTGACTTATGCAAACGAGCAGGGCACAAGGCCTCATATTGCAGAGCAAAAGTACCAAAAAGAACTACGTAAAAACTGCAAAAATGGACTCTTCATCAACAGAGAATATAAGGAAATATGTTACGATGAGAATCAAAAATAGAGAAGTTAAACTGCAGTTCGATTCAGGATCGGATTTATCGATTATAAATTTTCACACGTGGAAGAGAATAGAAAAGCTCACGATGACAAAGGCGAATAAAGTCGCAAGATCACTAACTGGTGAAAAAATAAATTTTGAGGATGAGGTAGTTATTGATGTGCCACTAAAAAGAACGACAAAAAAGCTAAGTGTTCGTTCTAAGGAACGCAAAAAATTTATTCGGGATTGAATTCAGCAATTTGAATGATGGGACTCGCCAATGACTGATTTTTGTCACAAAGTCGAAAACCTAATAGTCGAAGCCGACAAACTCAAAAAAGATCTCAAAATTTTTTCCCAAGTGTTTTTTTCTGAAAAGCTTGAATGTTGCAAAAAATTAAAAGCGAAATTCGAATTGCTGGATGAAGCAAAACCAATACTCAAAAGCCACGGAGCGTACGGTTCGATTTGAGGGGAAAAAATTGAAGAATTCGAAAGACTAATTAACACTGCGATTTTGACCCCTATTAACTATAGTGAGTGGGCAGCCCCCACCGTATACGTGAAAAAAATCTAAAGAGATTAGAGTATGCGCAGATTTCTCTACTGGATTAAATGCAGTGCTCAAGGGTCATCAAAATGCAGTGCTCAAGGGTCATCATTATACAAAACTCAGACGAAGTATTCGCTAAGTTAAATGGATTTTTTTCCAAAATAGACTTAAGTGAGGCGTACTTAGAAATATCAGTAGGGGAAGATAGTTCGAAACATCTGTGTATTGCAACGCACAAAGAACCTTTTTAAATTCAATAGATTAGCATTTAGTAAAAAAGTAGCAATTTTCCAACTGGTAATCGATAATTTTATTTATTGCGGACCATTAACCTCATCTTTTTCTTAGTTATTTCACGACGTTTCGGCCAACTATTTCGGCCTTCGTCAGGTGGTAACCGCGATGGATAGGAACTCTGAATCTCCTGACTGCACCCACTGCAATTACTGCCTTTCGTGGTTATTGTCGTCTCACCACGTTTTGGCCAAGTGGTTATTGTCGTCTCACCACGTTTTGGCCGGCTTTGGGAAGGATTGAAACCGCTATCTTCAGACAATTCTCACCTGGAACCGTAGAGATTCAACGTCTCTATCAACTGCGTCACGAGCCCCGTGGATGCAATCAGGAGATTCAGAGTTCCTATCCGTCGCGGTTACCACCTGACGAAGGCCAGAGGAATAGTTGGCCGAAACGTCGTGAAACAACTAAGAAAAAGATTAGGATAATGGTCCACAATAAATAAAATTAATAAAACAATACTCATCTCAAAAATGAATTCCAATCAAATAATATAGGTAATCGATACTTTGCTAAACGGTTTGGATTTCTCAATAGGCTATCTGGACGATATTCTTATGCGTAGTCAAAATGTTGAACAACATAGAGATCATATATTTCAAGTGTTTGACAGAATAAAAGAATACGGCTTCACATTGAAGGAAGCAAAATGTTTTTTTTTTTTTAACAAATTAAATACCTGGGTCATAATAGATAAGGACGGGAGGAAACCCGATCCGGATAGGGCCACAGCAATAAAATAAATGCCAGAGCCTCATAATGTAACTACATTGCAGAGTCTTTAGGGCTCGCGAACTATAATCAAACGTTCATGAATTGCGCGCGCCATTAAATTTACTATTAAAAAGAGACAAAAACTGGACGCCTGAGTGCCAGTTAGTGTTTAAGAAGTTAAAAGATGTATTAACATCAGATTTATTCCTACGCAAGTTCTTATGGGATCGGGGCATACATTCTACACAAGATGCCGGATGGATCCACTAAGCCGATCGCCCAGTCGTCGATAACTTTACTGCCTGCCAAAAATTACTTCCAAACCGAAAAGGAAGCACTGGGTATCATATTCAAAGTTACAACATTCCACCAATTTTTACACGGTCGTAAATTTAAATTACAAACTGACCATAAGCCGCTTATAACCATCTTTGGCTCTAAAAATGGTCTGCCAACTTACACAGCCAACAGACTGCAAAGATGGGGGACCATTTTACTGAATTACGACTTCAGTTTGGAATTTCTTACATCTGCGAAGTTAAGTTACGCAGATGGATTGTCGCAATTAATCTCGAAATCAAGGGACCCACTGGAAGACCCAGTAATAGCGTCACTACAAAATAAAACCGCAAATTGTTAGGTGAACCTAACAATTTGCGGTTTTCATAAAAAGCATTCAACTTTTCTTATATATATAAAAAAAGATTTTCAAGAAAATTTTCAAGAAAAGTGATATGTCCTAAGGTGACCTATTAATTCGGGCAATCAAAGATAAAGTATTCTGTGAAATGAATAAATAAATATACACTGTGGTTTGAATACTGAAAGAGAAGTTTATTTACATAGAGACAAATAAAGCGTGTTAATGTCCAAGGAGGAAGTCTCTGTTTCTTTTACGGGTCCGGTGAAAACAGTTGACTCGGTTCCTTATGTAGAATGTTCCGGGTTGGTTACCTATCTACACATAACAAAAAGTTTTTTCAAGAAAATTTACAAATTATTTTTTGTCAACCGATGGTAAAAAAATAAACAGAAAAAATACTCTATATCACCTCAAAAATAATTTAAACATTACTTTTTTGTACAAAATATATATATATATATATATATATATCGATTTAGCAGTTCAATATTTGAAAAACAGTCGAGTCCGAGCCGTGATTGACGGTCAGGTCAAATTCTGCAAGAGTACCACTTTTTTTTTTTTTTTAATTTCGTCTTTTTTTTTTTTTTTCAATTTTTTGAGCGGATTATTAGCGATTACAAAATAACAAATTAAACCAAAATACAAAAATTCAGTATTTAAAATTTTTAAGGGGTGCTCAGCTCTAATACAAAGTTTTAGTAAATCTATCCCCCTTATTTGAAACACGGAACCGAATTATTTCCCGTGTGGTTGGGAAAGGTTCTTTTCCATTTTTCAATATTTTCAGCACATTTGATTTGATACTTATCTACTAGATTCTGCAAATTTTTTTTTAAATGCCGAAAGTTCAATATTTATAAATTTTTAGGAGTTGCTAAGTTTCTAACACAGTGTAAGTAGAAATATAAGTTTGTGGTGGTTCCATGATAAAACTTGTTATAACTTAGTGTATTAATGTTATTGTTTTACGTAAAAATATTTATATATGGATATAAATTCCAAAACTCATTTAACTCTAAATAATTTAAGTGACTGAAATAGAAATTAACCAAACTTAGCAAAAATTGTCCTCAAACAATTAAACAAACTCTTCAATAAATCGGTTTCGTGTATCCATAAAATGGTTCCAAAATATAGGGGATAGATTTACCAGAAGACTTTATTTGAAACTGAGATCCCCCCCCCTGAAAGTAATCAAATATTGATTTTTTTTTGTTTTGCAATTTCTTTCTATGGATTAAAAATATTTAAAAAATTGAAAAAAAAAAAAGAAAAGAAAACGAAAAATATACATTGTGCAGGTAACCCTTTTATCGATCAAATTTTTAACAATTTTTATGTCCTATATTTTTAATACTCATTTTTATGAACATATTTATTTTAAAAAAAATGAATTATATACGATGTATTTATAAAACTAAATAAACATGAAACAAACGGTTTACTGATATTCTACAGTCATTTATTATTTGTGAAAATGTGTCTGTATACATTCATCCTACAGCCTAAACAAATCTTGTAAAACTGTAATGTTTTATCGATGTCGCATGACCGGTGAATCACCGGCGGTGATATTTCCTCATATAAAAAAATGGGAATATCGTTACAAAGAAAACCACTTAATTTATTAAATAAAAAATTAAGTATAGAGATATATAAACACACGCATAGGTACGATGACAATGCTATACCAAAATGTGGAAATAATCGGTCCAGTAGTTATTTAGATTATTGATAAGTAACAAACATACATTTCCATTTTTATTTATAGATAATAATAATAATAATAATAATAATGATAATGATAATGATAATAATAATAATAATAATAATAATAACAACAACAACAACAATAACAATAATAAAAGAGTATATATATATATATAAGTAGATTTTTGGTACAGCAAAATGGAAGGAGAAATTTCAGAGGAAACATAATTTAATTTAAATACCAAAAAAAACAAAAAAAAACGGGCAGGTGAAATTATTAAAATTTCCATTAAGGCCTTATCGTCTGACCCTCTATATATATATAAGGAAATGTGTCCGTGTTTGTGAGTTCGTTCCCTATATATTCGAAAACGGCTTGGTCGATTTTTATGAAATTTTACACGAAATTACATTATGTGGCTGACAGTGTTCTTAGATAGGTTTTGTATCGGAATGTCTTCGATAAGTATCGATAATCAAATTAATCCGATGAAAGAAGGAACAGGCGATTTTGACCACAGTTAACATTTTACACAACCTAAAGTCACAAGTGCATTTGGGAAGTTTTATTACCACACAGAGAGGCCAGCCATATAAAATCAACAGTAGGTTCATTGATATGACCGGGGCATGTTCAAAATGACTGTTTCTGTTTAGAGCACAATTAGAACTATGATACTTGACTTTTTCATTTCAAACTTTAATTCAAGCTATTATATATAACAAATAATTATAAAATCAACAGTAGGTTCTCTACAGTGCAATGTAAACTACAATGTATAGGGACTAAGTAACTGCGGGGAAAATTGCAAAATGGGCGATTTTACCGATTTCGGTGACAATAAAATATGGTTAGGTGAAACATTCATTGATCCTCATTTATTCCCGGGCAACGTTTGGTTTCCTTGCTAGTTTTAAGTATAGAAACCGTTGCAAAAGTGCGCGTTCATGTTAGCTTAAAGTACACTTTCCCTCCTCTCTGTCTGTCTGTCTGTCTGTCTGTCTATTCTTCCATTTTTCTCTGTAGTACATGCGTACTCTATCTCTTCCTCATCTCACACGTTCCTTTTCTCTTTCTCCCGTTTTCTGCTCCCCATCCCCATCATCATCATGTGACTCTCCCCCTCACTTTTTATGCCTTCTCTCTTTCTCTCCGTCTAACAAATTTGGTACCGTCGGTTTTAAATTTCAACAAAGGAGACCTATAGCAAGCCCCTGTTTACCAGACTCTCTTCAGCCTCTGTTTACGTCTGTTTCACTCGGAAACAAATAATTAAGACAGGAGGTATAATATAGCCCCCCCTCCGTTAGGATTTGAAACCGACGGTACGGCTGTTGTTCTGTTCTTTTGTATGAATTGGTCAACTTAGGTGCAAAATGCAATCTTTCGACTTCATGTCACTGAATACTCTCTATTTAATGTTCATTTCCCTCAATGCCTGTATTAATTGCTGGTAGCCAGAAGGTAGAATCTCCTGACTTGCAGGAATTGTCATCTCCTACACTGATGATTGCGTAAGCATTAAAAATTTATATCTAAGTATAAAAGTAATTGTTAATGTTTATTTATAAAATATATCGTTTATGTGTGTATATGCGTACGTGTATTTCTCTCTCTCCTTTCTCTTACACAATCTCTATCTTTCATATTTTTATCTCCCCCTTTCTCTCTCTCTCTCTCTCTCAAGCTCTCTATATTCTTTCTCTATCCCTCTCACTCGCACACCTTTTTCTCTCTATCGTATATGAGTTCTTTCTACCCCCTCCCCCAAACAGATACTCTCTTTCGCTTTCTTTCTCACTCCTATCATTATCTCACTCTCACTCCCTCTCAATCTCCCTTTCTTTCCCTCTCCCCCTTACTCCTTACACTTCATGTTCTCCCTCCACCGAACCTCTCCACATGCCGAAACCGTTTCGGGTTTCCCCTTAAGTGCATTTGAATGTAAACTTACTGATAACATACTGGCCGACACTTGACAAGACTTCCCTCCAACTACACGACACACTTCGACTGTTAACAGAGCATACGATTTGTGTGCGTTCTCCGAGGCTGGCAACTACAGTCATAACTTCCGTTCAGTCTTGAAAGACAATGGACACGGCTGCCTGCACGTGTAATTGTGAAGCAAGGACTACAAAAACCCAACCACATACTAAGTACCTTAAATGAGTTTCCAGACTTTTTTTTGTACAGGCATTTAAAATTATCGTAGACACTTGAAAATTTGGTATGTTATTGCTATACATCTTATGAGATGACTGACCAATTTTTATGATTGTAAGATCAATGGAACAATTACAACAGGGATTGGAATACACCCTACTAAAGCTAGATTGTAACAGTTGGGGAATTATATAAATGCCATCTGGACGTGAGGATACGTTAGAAGAACGATATGCAATAAAATTCTGTTTTAAACTTGAAAAAAATGTCACAATATATGGAATGCTTCGGACTGCTTTTTGACCATGTTGCATGAATCGTGCATCAGTTTCTGAGTGGCACATGAGATTCAAGGAAGGCAGGGAGTCTGTGATGGCTAGTGAGAGGTATGAGAGGAGTAAGACAGTCAGAATACCAGAATTAATTGGCCAAATAATGAATTTCATGGATAAGGACCGTTGTGTGTCTATAGAAACAATAAGTTATTATAACGTGGAATGGCTAACCCATTCAAATAAGACAGATGATGAGGGGAGGTTTTGTCATGATTTTGCCATTGCTTATGACCTCACTCAGATTGTTCGCGAACCCACCCGTGTGCCCGATACACCCAATCAATATGCAAGCCTCTTAGACCTTTTTCTTTCAACTTCCCCTGAGCTATGTTCATGTACCGTTCATTCTCCTTTAGGATCCTCCGACCACTCCGTCGTATCAGTTAAGATAAAAACAAAATGTAAGAAGCCATCAGACGTACCCCTCCACCGTACTGTATACCGATACTCTATGGCTGACTGGGATAGCTTCCGTACATTCATATCTGATTTACCTCTGCACTCCATGTTTAAAAAGGAAGTGTCCTCTATAGTATCAGATCTGACCGAATGGTTAATTGTAGGCATAGACCAATTCATACCATCTAAAAAATTCCAACAAAAACCTAACAGCCAGCCATGGTTCTCCCCAGAATGTGCTGCTGCTATCGCGCACAGAAATCACTTTTTCCATAACTACCAACGTAATAGATGCACTGAGACTAAAGCTGCTTTCAGGACTGCCAGCAACCACTGTAAAAGAGTAATAAAAAATGCAAGAGAGCTATATGCCCAGTCTGTTAAATCCAAGGTAGCTGATCAGCGGCTTGGTTCCCACCAGTTTTGGCAAATAACAAATAGGATCTTGAACAGAAGTGTGCGTTCTATCCCAACCATTATCAGTGGACCAGAGGTTATCTCGTCAGCATCAGACAAGGCCAAACTATTAGCAAAGAACTTTGCAGCTAATTCTACCCTATGCGACGAAGGCCATCAACTCCCCATATTTCCTCCTATAACACAGAACAAGCTAGGTAACATACAAATATCCGTGCATGAGGTCGCCAAGCTAATAAAAAACCTAGATTCCAGTAAAGCAACTGGCCCTGATGGCATCCCAATTATAGTGTTAAAAAAGCTTCAACCAGAACTTGCTCCCATACTTACGAAACTATTTAAGCGCTGCCTTAAGGAGAAGTGCTTTCCGACCCCCTGGAAGACCTCCTCAGTTTGCCCTGTATTTAAGAATTCAGGTGATAAGTCATCTCCCTCTCAATACAGACCAATAAGTCTTCTCTGTGTTATGAGTAAGTTACTTGAATCAATATTAAATAGAGAAATAGTAAACCACCTCAGCAGGAATAACCTTCTTAGTGACACACAATATGGTTTCCGCTCTGCAAGATCTACCGCAGATATGCTGACGGTTATATCCCACAGGATTAGTGAATCTCTTGACAAAGGCTTCGTTTCTAGGGCAATTGCTCTCGACATATCAAAGGCCTTTGACAAAGTATGGCATAAGGGTCTACTTCACAAGATTTCCAGCTACGGTATAACTGGAAATGTTTTCTCAATCATTAAATCATTTCTCTCTGATAGGCTCATAAGAGTAGTGGTAGATGGACAAAAATCGGAGGCCTGCAATATAAATGCTGGAGTCCCTCAGGGGTCAATCCTGGGCCCAACTCTCTTCCTGATCTACATCAATGACCTCCCTAAACACATACTTAAATCATTCGTTGACATCTATGCTGATGACACGACCATCTACGGCAACACATCAAAGGCTGTAAATGACGAAGTTCTCTCGGATTCTCTCTCCTCTGATCTCGAGCGCGTGGTTCAGTGGGGGAAGATGTGGCTAGTTACCTTTAATGCATCCAAAACCAAACTCCTATCCATACATCATCAACGCTCTGATCCCCAGCTGGCATCAATTGTGATGGATGGCTCTCGTCTGGGTGAGGCCCCGTGTTTTGACAAGCTTCTGGGTTTGACCTTTACTCCTGATCTGAAATGGAACACGTACATCAAGTCTGTGGCCAAGGTCGCAGGAAAGATGGTGGGATCCTTCTACCGCTCCAGAAGATATCTCACTACTGATGCAATTCTCTATCTATATAAAAGCCAAGTACGGCCAAGGATGGAATACTGTTGCCATATCTGGGCAGGAGCTGCCAAAAACAGCCTATCATGCCTTGACAGAGTACAAAATAGACTTCGTGGTTTAGTGGGGGATGCCCTTTTCTCTACCCTGCAACCCCTCTCCCACAGAAGAGACGTTGCGAGCCTATCCTTGTTTTATCGTTATTTTCATGGCAGGTGCTCGTCTGAACTCCAATCCCTGGTCCCCCCTCGCCAATCTTTCACGAAAAACACCCGTCTAGCTGAATCCACTGTGAAAAATTTCCCCCACTCTATATCTGTGCCTAAATCAAAACGCGGATTTCATGAGCAAAGCTTCTTTCTTAGAACTGCACGCCTGTGGAACTCTGTTCCGTCTGTCTGCTTCCCTCCGGACTACAACTTGGATGTCTTCAAGTCTAATGTTAACAAATTCCTAATGAACCGCCCCCCTAATTAAACACTTCATAAAATCTCCTCACTAACGTGATGCACTTACAATAACCCTTATCCCTGAGTGGCTTCCGGGCCTTGATAAGTGGTGATCACTGTGTAAAAAAAAAAAAAAAAAAAAAAAGTACACAGTTTGATGCCAGTGTGGGAACTGTACACACAATTATTCGCAAGGAAGATTTGTGCAAATACACCAATCTACAACTCCATCTTTATCACAGACTATTTGATCAAGATGGGAAACAAGACAGTTCCTCACCCTCCCTATTGTCCAGACCTTGCTCCCTGTGACTTTTGTTTATTCTCTCAAGCTCAAGGAAAATCTTAAAGGCTGTCGTTATGAGACAGTTCAAGAGATGAAAGAGGCTGTGACGAGGATTATCGACATGCTCTCACAATATTGTGGACTTCCATGGAACCTGCTAGAATTTGTTGAAATGGTACAACAGGAGCTTTTAAACAAATTACAAACATCAGAGCTTGTTTTAACTCCAGACTAAGAAACTCTTAATTGAAGTCCTCTTGTGTAAGAGTGTCAATGACCCTTGTCACAGCCTCTTTCATCAGCCTCTAAGGTTTTCCTTGAGCTTAGGGAATAACCCAAAGTCACAGGGAACAAGGTCTAAACAATAGGGAGGGTGAGGAATTGTTTTGATGCACATCTTGATCAAATAGCTCGCGATAAAGATGGAGTTATAGATTGTTTTTCTGACTTTCTTACTTCTCCTACACCTCTCATCATCCCTCACAGACGTTCTTGAATTTCTTATGCCACTCAAAAACTAATGTTCGATTCATGCAAGATGGTTCAAAAGTAGTCTGAAGCATTCCATAGTTTCTGTGGCATTTTTTTCAAGTTTAAAACAGAATTTTATTGCATATCGTTCTTCTAAAGTATCCTCACATCCAGATTGCATTTTTGAAATTCACCAGCTGTGACAATCAGGCTTTAGTAGGGTGCATTCCAATTCCGGCTTTAGCTATTCATTTGAACCTGAAATCATAAAAATTGATCAGTCATCTCATAAAATATATAGCAATAACATACTGAATTTTCAAGTGTCTACGTCAATTTTAAATACCTGCACAAAAAGTCTGGAAACTTATTGAAGGCACATCGTTAATGACAGTTTTCCGGAAGTTTAAGTTTCGATCAATGCAGGTAATACGAAACACACAAATGCGAATTACTTAAGACTTCTACCTTCTTCTCTCTCTTTTATTTTTTTTTCAAACTTAGGGGAAATATTTAAAAAAAAATTTTTAATGTTTAAGTATTAAAAAAAAATTCCACTAGGACTGAAAAACTTTTGAAATATTTTTTTGCAAAGATTTTTAAAAAGAAAAAGAAATTATACCAGCCCATCTAAATGAACATCAATTACTTCTTATACATTTTTTAAACAGAGGTCTTGGGAAGGACATTTCACTCTTCGCAATGATTAAAGTTTTCTTCCAGTATTAAGGATGATGTGTTACGTGCGTCTCCCATGGACAGATTGATTTTAAAATCTTTTATTTTCTCGTAGCTGAACAATACGTGACGTCATTAATTTCCTTTTCTTCTCTGGTTGTGTCTACCTTGTTTGACCTCTTGCCTTATTTTTAATCTTACATCTTTTATTTTTTTATCATAGCATGTCAGTTCGTCTAAATTAACGTCTACCTCAGATTCTGTTTTGCAAGTTTCGTGTCATCATGATATGCACTTAGTGCACAAAACGTGGCGTCATTACTTTTCTCTCATATCGTTTGACCTCTTTCTTTAATTTATTTAACCTTACGTCATGATTCATCGCTGTTTTTCCGGGTTTTTTTCTCAGACTTAAGGGAATATTAAATATTTTTTCAGGTTTAAGGCGTATTAAAAAATATTTCGTCTAAGACTGAAAAAAAAAAACTTTATTAAAAAAAAAAATCTTTTGCTGATTTTTAAAGAAAATCAAACAAAAACATCATGCTAGTCCGTTTAAATTAAAATCGATTGCATTTAATCATTTTTATATTTCAGGTTTAAACAATGGATTTTTTTACTTCGGAGTCACTACTTATCAAGATCTGAAGGCCACTCAAGGATAAGGGTTAATAAATGTAAGGTGGTAGTATAGTAATCGTCAATGGTGTAAATTGGGAAGAATTTGATTATTTATGGGGACGGCTTAACAAGAACTTGTTTACATTGGATTTGAAGGCTACCATGTTGTATTCAACCAGGAAACAAGCCAGCATAGCAGTGTTCCATAGTCGGAGAGTTCTGGGAAAGAAACTCTGTTCATGAAATCTGCGTTTAGATTTAGGAATAGATAGAGAATGGGGGGGAAATCGTTTTTAGTGGTTGTAGCTAGTTGAGTCTTTTTGTGACAGTTTGGCAAGGGGGAACCATAGATTGGAGTTTAATTTCTTTAAATATCTTTTCGTTTTTTTTTAATAATCAGTGGTTGTTCTTCGTTAGTTTGCTCGAATGTAACGCTTAAATAAGTGGCAGTAGCAGTTGTCGTACATAGTTGTTGCGCCTAAGTCGGTCTTACATAAAGAATAATGTAATATTTTCTGAGGCTATATACTATGTATACATATGTCTTCTAGTGGTTAGATTGTGTGAGAGTGTATATAGAATGTATATACGTTTGTATATACGTGTCACAGTCATTAATATGACATGTGTATATATGTGTGTTCGTCTATGATCGTCTCAACTAGTTTGTTTTGTGTGTATGTACATTTAATTACGGTTCATGATGGAACAAGAATATACATAAATCCCTTTACAATACAAAGAACGAATAACACTTACATCAGCCAATAGAGAATAACTGATCCATCTTCAGTCTTGTTTTGACAGATCCTCGCATAACTTGAAGTCGTAGCAGTACTTACAGCAGCTTTATTTACCGAACGTCCCCCCATTGAAAAGCTGCAACACTGGTCCTAGACTTTTATTGTAAAGTTGAGAAAAAATTATTGGCGAATTTTAAATTTTGATTTCAAATGATGAATTTTCCAATAAGTTTTCGTTATAATAACTGTACTTTATATATCATTTTAAAGAGCGTTTTTTCGCTCTATCTAATCGTTTAATTTAATCGTTTTAGAACAATTATGTCTTCTTTTCAGAACATTCGATATAAGATTAAAAAAAAGCAAATTTGCACACTTTTATTTTAATTCATGCTAGGCCGAAAAGCTGCTGAAACAGCTTGCGATATGAACAAAGCATTTGACCCAGGAATCACTACTAAACACAGCACAATGGTTGTTTAAGAAATTTCGTGGCAGCGATGAGAGTCTTGAATATGATTAGCATAATGGTCGACCATCAGATGTTGATAACAATCAATTAAGAGCCTTAGTTGAAGTCAATCCACATACAACTATTCGTGAACTTGTTATACGACGATTTCCAGCCACCTGAGAGAGATTGGAAAGACAAAAACCTTAATAAATGAGTGCCTCAAGAATTGAACGACAACAAGAAGAAACACTGCTATGAAGTGCCATCTTCCTTCGTTTACGCAACAAAACCGACCCGTTTCTTAACCGGGTTGTGACTTGTAATGAAAAGTGGGTTCTTTATGATAACCAGCGACGCTAAGCTCAATGGTTAGAAGCCAACGAAACTCCACGACGCTTCTCCGAAGCCAGAGTTGCACCAAAAGAAGGTCATGTCGACTGTTTGATGGTCTGCGACCGATCTCATCCGTTACAGTAAAGAAAAGGTCATGCTGAATGTTTACAGTTTATTGAATGCAGGTGAAACCCTAACCCGACGCACAAGTACTGTCAAAAAGTGGATGAGATGCATCAGGAACTTCGACAACAACACTCACCACTAGTCAACAGAAGAGGTCAAATTCTCCTCCACGACAATGCCCGGACGCACGTTGCTAAACCGACTCTGCAGAAGTTGAACGATTTGGGCTACGAAACTCTGCCTCATCTGCCATACTCTCCAGACCTCTTACTGACTGCCACTTTTTCAAGCATCTCGACAACTTTCTGCACGGGAAATGCTTCTGTAATCAAATCAACTGGCTTCTTGTCAGCATTCGACCGCTGTTACAATCTCCGATCTGTTCAGTCCGGTTCTCCAAAGTCCATTTTCCGTCATCTTGACTTCAGGTCATTTATTACGTCATTTTGGCGTGTAGATTTTGACATGCAAATTACTGCATATCAAATTACATTACAGCCACTCGGACCCCTGCTAGTCTCTTCCCTAGCCAATCGGACTCCTGCTAGACACACAGCTAGCCCTCACTAATCGGCTAAGCACACCAAATTTCTCATTTAAAAACAAACAAACAAGAAAATCCGACTCGAATTGTACTTTCATTAAAATAGCTCTTCTTTAAAAGCGACAACTTTTTTTTTCTTTTCAAATACAACTGAATTTCACAGTCCGGCACTTGAATTGCCATTCAAGCTTCTATAAAACGATGACTTTCAAAGTTCGACTTGCATGTACATATAAACAGTTCTTAATAGTCCGACAAATTATCACCAAGTCCGAGCTTTTAAATACATCTATAAATTATCCACGGCGTGACGAATTTTCATTTTGACTTTCAAATACGCATTTAACATTCAAACGAATAATTGTATATTAACAAAAAAAAACCGTTTAACTTCTGCCCAAAATGTATTGAAATATTTAAAGCCCGTTACATTTAAACGCTATTAAACATTTTATGTTTTTTTATCAAAATAATTACCGGTTAAGTGTTTAAATGCACGTATTTTAAATTATCCATAGCATGGCGAATTTTCTCGTTGTTTTCTGAATGCGCCTCCAACATTTAACCGAATCGTATTCCAACACGTTCACTTAACGAGTCACGATGACAATTAAAAAAGAAAATTCAACGAATCCTACCGGGAGTTTTAAAATTCGACGCCAATTCTCTCGACACTCAATTTTTTAAAGGTCAGCGCGAATCATGTCAATCTTTCTCCTTCTCGACATTTTCAAACCTGGACAAAACTTGTCCAATCTTTCTTTTTTCAATGCATTCAACTTTAAAATGTATCGTGTAATATTCCCATTCTCTCGACACTTTCAATTTTCGCAGTTCTTCGCCCAAATAACTTGCAATCAAATCAAACTGGACTCATTCGACCGCCGTTATAATCTCCGATCTGTTCAGCCTGATTCTCCAAATTCGACTCTTCGCCATCTTGACTTAAGATCTTTTATTCTATCATTTTCGCGTGTAGATTTTGATATGCAAATTTCTGCATATCAACCTACAGCTTCGAAAACCTAAGCAATATCAAAAATGCCGTCAGCGAATTCATCGCCACCAGAACGCAAGATTTTTACGTTACTGGCATAAATACACTTGTTTTGCGTTGACAAAAGTGTGTTGATTCTTATTTCATTCAATGAATGTTTGTTTGAGCCGAGATATGTTCATCTGAATTAAAAAGTTAAAACCCGCAAGAACTTTCTTTATAACCTAATAATAATACCACCTAATATGTCAACCTGATACAATCAAGTATTTCCCCTACTTGGAGCGATTACTGTCCATGGACCGTCTTTCTCCCTCTGGTTACTGACTTGGTCTGCTCTCTCTGACTCCTAACTCTTAACTAAAATCATACATGTCTTTTGCAGGCTCTCTCCTACGATCCACGCAATCCTAAGTAACCTAGACTAAGTCAAACTCTAGAGGTCAGAACTATTTTTTAAATTATTGTTTGTGTTCTAACATTCTTTTCTATTAAAACGTTTTATCTGTAAATATTTATTTCGCTATGATTCTCTTACATTCAATCTGTACAAATATTATGCAAATCATAATAATCGTTGACCAGCACACCTTTCGGTATTGCCCTACCAATTGTGGCCTATTCTTAGTCACAGACCCAAGTGTGATCATATGATGGTTAACCGGCTCCACATGTGAAGCTATTCTCATCGCAGGTCACCCAAATGTGATCTGGGCTCGTCCTTTGCAGGGGATCCTTCGTTAGGTTTCTCAGCGTAGTAGGACCCGTTGGTCGATTTGGTCAGTCGATTTCACCTTCAGGTTGATATGCTGCTGCTTCGTTGATCTGTCTCGCTGGAAGTGAATAAATCTCATGCACACAAAAGAAAGACAGACTGTTAACTATTCTACTGGTTAATTTAATAAAATTTATAGCTCAATCTTTCTTTCAGCAAAGTTTGGTTGCTGTCGCTCGGGCACACAACAATATTTAACGAATAAAACAATCATATCTGCACAGCATTCTCCAATGTTTCGGGAGTCTTAGCCTCCCCCAGTGGGGAGCCCAATCGCTCCCTAGGACGGTCACGTCACACAATATCTAACAATATGATCCATACTTTCAAGTTCATCAGGTGATGATACAGTTTTTTTCTGTAGAACTGAAAGATGATATAAAGACCTATTAATAACTGATTTGAAAACTTTCCTTTCTCGCATATCCACAAAACGTGACGTCATTATTTTCCTCTCATATCTTCTTGTGTCTACCTCGTTTGACCTCTTACTTTATTTTTTAACCTTACGTCATTTACCTAAGATTCCATTTCTTGGAACGAATTCTGTTTTGCAAGTTTCGTGTCATCATGATATGCACCTAGTGCACCTATGTAGAAATTCACACCAGGGGAATATATGCATGCATTAGAAATAGTAAGATTTATTCTCATTCATGATTTATTAATCATTAAGATTAATTATTGCGCTTAGAAACGCCGAATGACATGACTAAATAAGCTGCAGTTGTCGTACATAGTTGGAAATTTGTCGTGCCTAAATTGGTCTTACATAAAGAGTAAGACCCAGATTTATACCAGCTGACTTACTCACAATTGACATAAGAAGACTAATAGGTAATATTTGCAAGAGAAGAGTGAGTTTATATATATATATATATATATATATATATATATATATATATATATATATATATATATATATATAAGTGACCTTGTTTATCTGTATGAAGATCGGTCTCTACCAAACTCCTGTCAATATTTGGTCTATAAACTTGAAACTTGATATACAGGGTATTTGGACCTGTAGGACAAATGGGTTTTTGGTCTTTAGTCGGTAAAAATAGTTAGCAAGGAGTAAAATTTAAAAAAAAAAAAATTGAACTTACTTTTGATGTCATCGTTTCGTCTAGTGGTTGCTGCATTTCATGGGTGGTCGTCGATCGTCACATAAATTTAGCTAGACAAATAAAACTTGTTTTCATGCAGAAAGAAATGCAAATACGTTTATTAAGAGTTTGTAAGGTTTTATTTCTAGAGAGAATTGGCTTGCACGGGAGAGAGTGGGAGAAAGGGACAGTAAAGTTATATTAATAAGTTATTTAGAGAGAAAAAGAGAGAGTAAATTTTCTTTGCTAATTGCTTAGTTGGCTTCTTAACTGAAATGAGCGACATGCGGACAGAGATCTTCGGGGTAATATTTCGCTCTTGGCGATTATGAAAATTTCCTTTCTACACCATTGGCCAACTGCCTTTTACAACGTCCCCTTGCAGACTCGCATTATTCCATGTTTCCATCAACCGATTTAGAAAAGATTTCTTTTGTTAGCTCGATAAAGTGTGGCGTCATTATTTTACTTTCACTGCTGTCCTGTTTCTATCTCGTTTGGTGTGTTGCCCTGTGCTTTAACACTAAATGTCATCCGTTCTGGGAATGATCCTGTTTAGGAGATTTGGATCATTTCGACTTGTACTCAGTGTGCTTATGTCAAACTTTATACTAACTGACGCGTACGTTATTGACATAAGGTCACTAATTTGCAACACAGGTTAATAGGCACTAGTGTATACATACCATAAAAATAACAGAAAAATAATTGTTTCGCCAGTATTCATATAAAGTAACGTCTAAATAAGTGAGTTTCACGAAAAACAAAAAGTTTTTTTACAAATTAATTTAAACATCAATATTAGTGACAACACTGGCAAATCATAATTTTCTTTCCATTACCCTATCCCTAATCATAACCATGACAATTACTCATAACATTAATCCTTACCTAACCAATAATCCTAGCCCTAACCCTAACCAATAACCCTGTCCCTAATCCTAACCAATAACCCTATCCCTAATCTGAAGCCTAACACATAACCCTAGTCCTAACCATTAACCATAACCCTATCCCTAACCCTTACCCTAACCCATAACCCTAATAAACCTATCTCTAATCCAAACCTTAAAACATAACCCTTGTCCTAACCCATAGCCCTAATCCTAATCCTAACTAATAAACCTATCTCTAATCCTAACCATAACTAATAAACTTATTTCTAATCCTAACCATAACTAATAAACCTATCTCTAATCCTAACCATAACTAATAAACTTATTTCTAATCCTAACCCTAACATATGACCCTAGCTCTAACCAATAACCCTAACATTAATACATAACCATAATCCTTACCCTAACACTCTTGTAGCCTCTCGACGTACATATCCCCGACAAACCTGCTTAGCAACAAAATCACACCCCTTCATTGTTGAGGTCCCTAAATGCCAGAAAGCTTTCTACTCTAATAGCTTCTTCCCTTGAACAGCTAGACTTTGGATATCCCTTCTTGCTGCCTGCTTCCCTAGCTGTACTGATATACAGAAGTTTAAATGTGTCATAAACAAATATCTTGTTAATCTTTCCTAGACCTGCCCCCAAATATTAGCCCCTTATGTTCAAGTGGCGATATGCTTTGTAAGGGATGAAAAAAAAATTAAAATTAAAAATAAATAAACTATTGATGCTAATTTCCAAGTATAACAATTAGAGTCCTATAAAAAGCTCTTGGGTTCTAGTTTTCGAATGAAACAGACGTATTTTTGTAGGCCTCCTTCCACCTCTGTGTCGGAGAAAGATTTCGTCTATTAGTTTCACATCTCTGTCTGACAGGGAGATATTTTTGTCTCAGTTCAGAGTGCCAGTTTTGGAGCAGCTGAATATACCGAATATTAAAATCCGGCCTTGTTGCAACATTGTCCGTGAGCCAACACACGTTGTCTACAGTTTCAGTCGCAAAGAAGACTAAGACAAAGAATAGGAAATAACCC
The DNA here is from genome assembly GCF_053919585.1 of Euprymna scolopes. Classification (NCBI taxonomy): domain Eukaryota; kingdom Metazoa; phylum Mollusca; class Cephalopoda; order Sepiida; family Sepiolidae; genus Euprymna; species Euprymna scolopes. Next base: position 20,899,765 of record NC_136525.1, on the reverse strand, counting down.
CCAACTCGCTTATTCTTTGTGGCAACAACATTTATTTCCTCATTGGTATAGCCGTGGCGTAACCCACGTGATCTATATTGTTCTCCTCGTCTCCCGAGATCTCCAACGTTACTTTGTCTCTCTCGTGATCGTTATCTTTCTCTTTATATCCTTTTTCCCCGCCGGTGACGTCATCTCGCATACATTTACATACGCGCATCTGGGTTATGTTACATTGCGTCTTGAGACTCTACTAATCGGCCGGTCAACGAAGAAAATATTATTCCAGATTGAGGTCCAATACGGTGCCCCTTTTGGAAGAGCTGGATTTTCCTTCCATTAAAAACTGACGTTGTTCCACATTCTTTACCTGTGCCCAATACTAAACGAAAATTCCATGAACAGAGTTTCTTTTCATGTGAATTCAAATAAATGGCATAACCACGTGGATGCAAATTACGGCATAATCACATTAACACACTGGTTTCCACTGGATCACCGAAGTTAAGCAACGTTGAACCTGGTCAGTACTAAATGGGTGACCATTTGGGACTGTCAGGTGCCGCATGTGCTCTCCGCTTATCTCGGCATTGTTTCCAGTCGTCCTGGTCTTCTCCTTGCCACTGGACTCAAGCAGTGCCAATTCAGGAGAGGTGTGGTTAGGGAGTGCGCAATCCTTGCCTCACAATTACATGCGCTGCTGCCGCTAAGGGGTATCCTTTGTCTTTCAAGACTGAACGGAAGCAAGAAAAAACAGGAACATGAAGCTATCGATTTGGAACTGAATTCTATAAAAATCGATCTTAACTTGAAACGATCATGCTGTAGTCGATTGGGAAGCAGACTCGTGGTATCATGTTCCACAGATGAAAGATTCTAATATTATATTATGGCCCGAACAACGTCGGATGTCCCGGGTAGAGGGGCGAGTGACCGACATTTGAACTGGTGATAATGTTACGCAAATAAATTGTTTTGATAAAAAACAAATGTTTTGGAATAGAATAGGAATTCAATGTAGAAATAATTAAGCCAGAAATATATAAAACAAAATGTTTAGAAGAATGTTTAATAATATAGGATTGGAATATTTGATTTTAATAAACAAAGATATGTGACAAAAAACCAGGTAAGGATTTTTGGTTATCTAGACACATGACGTAACGAGTTTAGAGACACCTTAGAAATGTAATGTTGTGACCCTTTGGCTGTGATCATAGCGTAGTATCTGTTAACTGCGGCAGGCAGGGCCAAGGATCAAAATATTATTATTATTATTATTATTATTATTATTATTATTATTATTATTATTATTATTAATTGATTCGAGTGACGGCAGGTCGCTGGATCGATTATTATGATTAGAAAAATAAACAAGTAGATTGGGAAAAAGTGATTGACAAGCTAAAATAATAAACAGCTACAAAAGAATGTGAAAATAGAAAATAGACGTAAACATAATTTTTGGTTTGCATAAACAAATAACTAGATTGAGGTTACGTCAGCTGTTGGTCTTAGACATGTGATAAGATGTAGATTTGGGGAGATTCTAGTCAGTCGTTAGCTGAACATCAGAGAGAACGGACGACTCAAGGAGGAGTTGGTCTTTCAGTGACGCGGGAAGCTACGTTTTCTAAGGCAGCCAAGATGTGAAGGCGTTGTAATCTCTGAAGATGCCGGCCGGAATCATGAAAATAAATGCTCGTATGTGTTGCGTTATTTACATCTGTTAAGAAGAACTGTTTGTCTACAACTGTTTCGATACGTCGACGTCAATCGTTTCCTGTTATCCTGTTGCATAAATGTTAAGGTATACAAACTAGACGATCAACTAAATGATACAACGTATAAACACACGCATTTACACGTACATGAATATACAGATAAAATATAAACCCCACTATTCAACATGTACGTCGTTTTGGAAAAAAGTGAACGCACGCGCGCGCGCGCGCACACACACACACACACACAACGTAACAGAAAGCTAGTAAGTGGAGTCTGTAATAGGCGGCTGAGAGAGACGGTCGACAGACGGGATGGCACCCAGTACAGGCGAGATCGGTATAAAGGTGTAGACAGGACTTTATGAACATTCAACCTTTCTAAGATGGGAACAATATTCTAGAATAAAGTTTGCCGAAATAAAACCGTGGTTTGTTGTTCGTGGTAGAATTTTCGTTGCAGCTTTCCGTCCAACAAGATCAAAGATGGGCCAAATGTGTCCCCTAATTGGCTAAATGTTGTAACCCCAGAGAATGGCATTCGCTCCCTTTGTTGAAGGTATGTCTTCCTTTTTCTGGCAAGAGACAGCGTCCTGGATATGACCATAGACTATATCCGATGGTGAGGCCCCAACTTGCGGGCTTTGGGGAGTGTGGAGCCACCCTTTAATTGCCATTGCTCCCATGTTCACTCTGACCCGTAGTGGTAGTACCCAACTAAGGGTTAAATAGAAAGGGTAGGGTCCCAACTATGGGTTAAATAGAAACCGACTTGAAATAAAACAAATATACTCTATTAATTTTTTTTTTTTCAAAATCACTGGATTCCACATTAAATAACCTGAAAAGGGTTGATATGCCGTAAAACAAAAACAACCAAGCAAGAGACAGATGTTTATTCCTCCCTTATTTGTCATTATATGTGAACACGCACCAGATGAGTTGTTTTATGATATTTTGAAAATCAGGCGGTCACAGGTAAACACATGTATGAAGAACAGACGCACATTCAATAAGACACTCGTTACATACATATATATGTACAGAATATATACACACACTCACGGGGTACAACACTAAGAAAGAAACTTTGTTCATGGAAGTTTTGTTTAGTTTTTAGTAATGAGACAGATAAAGGAAAGTTATTTGCTGTGGTTGTACCTATTTACAACGCCTCCCCACGGGACAGAGTTAGACACCAGGGTCGTTTTTTAACGTGGAGAAAAGGTACAAAAATAAAAAAAATTGTCTCCGTCGTGAAGGACTGCTCCTCGACCGAAAGAGAGCAAGAAATGGAAGTGCGGCATCTGAAGAACAGATACTGCACTTTGATTTGGGCCAAAAGTCCAAATTGTAGCTTAGACAGAATAATTAATAGCCGAAAGATGAGGAAGACTATGGAAGTCCTAATATTTAACAATGGTATGAAGTGTATTTAATTACTATTGAGTTACAACTTATTAAGGTCAAGAACCACCCGAGGATAAGGGTTAATCAGCTTGGACAATTGTCAACCGAAAGATGAGAAACGCTATGTGTAACAGAGCGCGGATTCACCTATGCTAGCAGCAGTTGTATGATAACCAACATGTGCAAATGACCGATCCGTGTGCGATATGACGTCACAGCGAGGAAGAAGGAAAAAAAGATTATAAAAAAGAAAAACGTGGCTCGAGAAAGACAGAAATAGACCTGTTACACATGTGGTCCGAGAGTGACAGAGAAAGACGTGTCCTAAACGTGGCCAGACAAAGACAGAGTACCACGTGTTCGATGCGGCAGTCTTGTTAAGCACATTGGAGTACGATAAGGCTTTTGAATAAAAGACGAGACATTGTATGGAAAGTACCAGTAAATAAACGCCTCTTGCTTCACTGAAAAAGACAGCGAGTCGAATAATTTCCTTATCTTTGTTTCCTTGCGACTGTCCGCATACAACATGTGGGTCCCAAGTCTTGACATGCAACAACTATGTTACATATGGGAGTACTAATATTTAACAATGGCATGAACTGCGTGTGTTAGGGTCACCACTTATCAAGGCCAATAGTCATTCAGGGATAAGAGTTAATGAGATTGAATGATTGTCAGTTGGAAGATGAGGAACGTCATGGGAGTACTAACATTATTCAATGGTATGAACTGCATTTGATTACTTATGGGTGTATTATGGTTGTTGACACCGGATTTAAAATTATTAAAGAGGAAATCGATGGAATTCGATCTGAGATGACACAGAATGTCATGGAGAACTTCTGCAAACGATTCCATCAATTTATTATCAACATGGGATCATTCAATCGCTCTACAAGGCGATTTAGTAAACAGCGAAAGTCACACTCTAGGAGTGACGAAAAAAGTTCATATGTAGCAAAGAGAAAGCCAGAAACGGCCTCTTTTGAGTTATAGTTTGTGAGTGAAACAGACGTATTTTTGTAGGGCTCTTTCTAACTCTATGCCGAGGGAACGATTCCATCAATCTGCTATCATCATTCGCCCCAGAAAGTGGCTGACCCCTGGTGCAATCTTCTACCTATATAAGAGTCAGATACGTCCCAAGATGGGGAGGTGTTGCACAGAGCTCGTTCTTGCCTTGACAGTATACGAAAGTGTTTTTTTTCTTCTTTTGACTATCATTTCTCAGATAACAGACAATGTTAGCCCCCCCCTCTCTCTCTCTCTCTCTCTCTCTCTCTCTCTCTCAGTCTGTGTGTGTCTCTCTCTCCACTCTACTCTATTGCTATTTCCATGAAACGTGGGCGGTGACAGTGGTCAAGTCGTTAATGGCACGGTCTGACGATCTTGGTATTCCAAGTTCTAATCCACAGAATTAATTTCACCTAGAATGTTGGCAACCTTCATGTAGCCCCTTCTTTAAGTACCCGATGGCGTTCTAGAAAGAATTATAACTAGAAAAACACCAGGGAAACCAATGCCAACATCAGATTAGTACGATATGATGACGATCCATGAAACGGACTCAACTCAGATCAATTTTTTGCTTTCACCTTGTAAGACATTTATAGCAAGAACTCATCTTCCTACCACAATGGCAAAAAAAAACACTTTCTCCTACCATGTATCTAGAGTTGGCAGGAATTTGCTAGGAGAGAGCTACTTTGTAATGGCTTCCCACATGTAGTGGAATGGGAACGCAAATAGATGGTAGTAAGACTAAGCTGCTCTCCTTTAACAATTACAAGAAGCCTCTCCAACCACCGATATTTATGATAAATAATTCCCTACCTGAGAATGCTTCCTTCAAACTCCTCGACTTAATAGTCATAGGAAATATGAACTGGAACAAATACATTGAGAACATTGCGAAGGCTGTTGCAAGGAAAGTGGGCTCCCTCTATCGTGCTATAAAACTTCTCATGCCTGAGAGTATATTGTACTTTTACAAAGCCACCATTCGCCCATGCATGGAGTATTGTTGCAACATCTGGGCTGATGCATCTTCCCCTAGTCTCTCCCTCTTGGGTAGGATCCAAAAAGGGTCTCCAACCTAATAGGTCCCACTTTGTCAACTAGGCTCCAACCCCTGTCCCATTGCCGCAATGTTGCATCCCTGTGCATGTTTTACAAGTATTTTCATGGAATGTGCTCTGATGAACTCGTTGCACTTGTGCCCCCCTGACGTACATATGCCAGGCAAACTCGTTTAGCAACAAAATCACACCCCTTCACTGTTGAGGTCTCTAGATGTCAGAAAGTTTTCTACTCTAATAGATTCTTTCACTAGAACGACTAGGCTCTGGAATTCCCTTCCTGCTGCCTGCTTCCCAAACTGTACTGATATGCAGAAGTTCAAATGCAGCGTAAACCAGCATCTGGATCTTTTCTAGACAAGTAGCTCTTAGGTCTGAGTGGCCTTGTTTAGTGTGAAGTTGAGTATAAAAAATAAATAAATAAAAAACATCTGGAACTGCAAGCTTCCATAATGTCCTAAAACGGTACTCACCACAAACATGCGGGATGAAAATCAATCGAGATATTTAAATGAATAAAATGATTTGTAAGAATCTCACCAATGGCGTTCGTTCATTTGTACGCGCAAACGGACTTTCGTACATAAAAAGTAAATCATCATTTTTTCTTGATTTTTTTTTTATCATTATCTTTTTTCAAGCCACACAACTGACTATTTGCTTCCACGAATCCATCCGTCCTCCCTTTTATGGCTTCCGAACCAAAAGCAGACCCCCACCCCTATCCATCTACGTGCGCACGTCGCCCTTGGCACGTTTTTCCGCGGAACATGAGAGCAATTCGAAAACAAATAACGAATATAAAATATCCCGTGATTTCTTTGATCAGGAAGCATTCCACTTTTCTACGTCAATTTTTTTTTTGTTGTTGTTTTAGTTTTTTTTGTTTGATTTTTTTTTTTTTTTGTAGATTTGTATTATCCGCAGATCAAACTCTCCATCTTCCTCTCACTCTCTTTCTCTCTCTAGCTCTCTGCATCCCTTTCTTTCTTTCTCTCTCTCTTTCTCTCTATCTATCTACTCCCCTCCCTATCGATATCACTGACTGATCCACGCGTTACATACGTCAATCGGGATTATTGACCGTCTTTTACCTCCAGATTTCCAATACTAGTTTCTTTTCTTGGTTTTTCATCATCATCATCATCATCATCATCATCATCATCATCATCATCATCATCATCATCATCATCATCATGTTGTCGTCGTCATTTTCTCGAACATTCTTCATTCTTCTTCTTCTTCTTCTTCTTCTTCTTAATATTATTATTTTTCTTCGTCTTTTTCTTCTCCTTTTTCTCTTCTTTTATTCCTTTTTCTCCTTTTTCGAATATTCTTCCTTTTTTTTTTATCCGTACGAGGAAAAAGTTGGACAGGAGTCCCGTTTTGAACGTGCAAAAATCTAGCTCCTGTAACAGAGCGAGTATGGGCGCGTGTGAAAAAAAATCAACATTAGAAGCAGCCGAAGTATAGCTGGCTAGCGAAAACATTAGCAGCAGCAGGCGTTAAATCACATATTCAAATTAGCAAGTGTGCGCGAGCTTGCGTCGCAAGAAAAGTAGAGAAAATACCTCACATGTTGAGAGAGAAGCAAAGTGACCAGGGAAGATGGATGTGTAAAGAGAAAGCGGAGCGAGAAAGCGCTGGCTGAAGCCGGCAGCAGCTGGCGGGGACAGAGACTTTTAAAAAGCACACGTGTGTGCGGAAAGACTTTGGAAACATAATGAAATGAATAAATGCACTTCATTTGCACTTAGAAAATTGACGAATCGGATTTTTATTTCTTTCCTGTTTTATTTGTTTGTTTCTTTGCGGCAGTACCAGACAGCATGTGGGTCCGAGAGGTCTGAAGTATAACGACACAGTTAAATAACTGACACGTTACAGGTATCCGCCCAAAGGGGGCTCTTGATTAAGTAACAAAAATACCTGTACACCTGTAATACCGTCGGGGGTCATCTTTCTTCTGCCGGCATGCAATCAACTAGTTCTATCTCCGTAAGATGGAGGAGATACCTGCGGAGATGCTCCCTGTTGAAATAACTTGCCGAGTTTTCCTTTCCAAAAAATAAATTCGTTCTTGCAACAGTTGCTTCCTTGTAGTGGTTAAACTAAATGCCTTCTCCTCCTCCTCTTTCACTTCTCACACATTTTTTTATCCATTCCCTCCCCGGTCTTGGATATGACCCCAGCTTGCAGGCCTTAGGGAGTGTGGAGCCACCCTTTAATTGCCATTGCTCCCAGGTCCACTCTGACCCGGAGTGGTAGCACCTGTTAGGGTCCCAACTATGGGTTAAATAGAATACGACTTAAAAAACAAATATACTATATTAAAAAATTTTTCTTCAAAATCACTAGATTCGGCATTAAATAACTTGAAAAGGGTTGATATGCCGTAAAACAACCAACTAACCAACCAACCAACCAACAATTCCCCCCATCACATGACCTGTAAACATGTGACTCGGGTTTGGTATCAAAGCTCAGTCAATCTTGATGTCGCCTCTCTTTAAGATCCCACCTGAATGTAAGCTCATTATTGTTGTCGTTTTTACGTACAGCCACACAAGACACAAACACGTGGGCGCTTGCTTCTCTCATGACTATCACACTCCCCTCATTTTCTTTTAATAATTGTCTCCTTGTGGGGCAAAGTTCGACACAAGGTTCGTTTTCATTGTGTAAAAATTCAGCTCCCCGACAGGGTGGGGACTTTGAATAGCAAAACAAAAATACTCTATCTCCATTCCTTCACAACTTGTGGCACTTATAAAACCTCTAAAAAAAGATGGAGATGGCATCGTGCTTCTTCTTCAGTTCTTTTTTAATTACCCTGTATATCGCTACTATTATATAAGAGGAATAATGTGTGTATGTATGTGTTTGTATGTGTGAGTGTGTGTTATGTGAGTGTATGTGTGCGTATGTGTGTGTGTGTGTGTGTGAGTGTGCGTGTGTGTGCATGAGTTCGTTCTCTATGGACTCGGAAACGGCTGGGCCGATTTTTTTTTTAATTTCACACAAAGGTACTTGATGTGTCTAGAAGTGTTCTTACGTAGGGTTTGTATAGGAATGCGTCTGATACGTATCGAAAATCGATAATCGAAAAAATCCGATGAAAGAAGGAAGTCCGATTTTGATCAAAGTTATCACTTTTATACAACCTTACATCACATGTGCATTTGAGAAGTTTTATCGCTGCACAAGCAGAAAGACTCAGTCTATAAAGCCAATTGTAGATTCTTTTATAAGACAGGAGTGCGTTCAAAATGAATGTTTCTGTTAAGAGCACAATTGAAGAATAATACGTGACTTTTCCATTTTAAACTTAATATATTATTATTAAAACTATTATTTAGAGAAAATTTTATAAAATCAACAATGTAATGTAAACAACAATGCAATGTAAACAACAATGTATTGTGGACTAAGTAATTGCGTGGAAGCATATGGTGCTTCCTTCCGCTATACTGTGGATTAGTTGGTTGGTTGGTTTTTGTTTTACGGCATATCAACTCTTTTAAGGTTATTTAATGCCAAATCCAGTGATTTTGAAGAAAAATATTTTAATAGAATATATATATACTTTTTCCAAGTCAGTTTTTATTCAACCCAACCCTAACCGGTACTACCACTCCGGGTCAGAATGGACTTGGGAGCAATATTAATTAAGGAGTGGTTCCACACTCCACAAATCCTGCAAGCTGGAGCCTCACCATCGGATATTGTTTAAGGTCATATCCAGGACCGGTATACTAACTAGAGCAGGCAATCAATCGATTTGATTAAAAAATGGCCGATTTGACCGATTTTGATGACAGTAAAAGTATGAGAGGGTGGAACATTGAAACATTCCCATTCAATCCCGGACAACGCCGGATCTCCCTGCTAGTATATAATAAACAGACCGCTGTATCATCGTATCACGGTTAAGAGTGGATAAACGTTCCAAGAGAAATCTTATATCTTTGTGATTATCATCTTTCGTTTTTTTTTGGGGTCTTTACAGCAAGTGGCTTCATGCCGTGTCTATAGCAACTAGCAAAATATTTAAGACTGTTAGCCAAAGATGAAGCATATCCTCTTACTTTGCAACCATGATGCTAATGTTGCTATGCTACCCATCTGACCTAGGTAAACAGCATCAACATGACAGCAAGTTTTGAGAATGGGAAACCAATTACTCTTGTGGGATGAAGTAAGAACGGCAGAGAGTAAAATGCCTCAAAGAAGCTGCGCATATGCTGGGCGACGATGATCTCCTGAGCAGACCTAAGGTCACTACTATATATTCACAGTAAAATATAGGTCTGTTAATGGATTTCTTTAGAACAATAGAACTAGGGAAGGAGATTGTTTTTCTAGTTGGGTTTGGTAAAAATTGATTTTAAATAAGTAATGAAATTAGACATTTACACGGAATTTAGATTTAAAGACTAGATTGTGTCAGCAAAAAGTCTATAAAAACTATGAATCAGGGGAGAATATTTATTCGGTCTCCCATACTTTAGATGTCTAAATGATTGACCACCCTGCCAGCCATAAGACAGCGATAAACTATGAGTCGGAGAAAAATAAGGGTTGGTCGTTACAAACAACCTTTAGGATAGATAAAGAAGTAAATAAATAAATAAATTATTGACTTAAGCATAACTGATGAGTCAGTTTCTTTGGAAAATGAGTTAGAAAGGGAGGAAAAGAGAATTGAAGAGGGATATGGTTAAGAAAGAGAAGGAAAAAGAGATTCAAAGGAAAAGAGAAAGGGTAATCTCCAAATGACAGAGGAAAACAGAATGATCTCAAAGAGATGCGTGGTTGGAATTAGAGTTTAATAAAAACCATTGTGTTTTTAGAAATAGAGGACTTTGCTTAATGGCCTCGAAGGGGGACACTAGCTTTTGGGCAGCCAACCCAAGTGGCTGGCGGCTCCCGAAAGAGTAAAGTGAAAAGAACGACTTTTTTCCTCTGACCAAAAAATTTAATTGAAGAGTTTGATTTCAGTTGAAAGATTCTACATCCAGAAACATTTTTTTTTCTTAAATCCGAGAGAAACCCCAAATTTAACCAATGCTTCACTGTGTACAAGCTGCATCCAAAATGATTTGAGGAAATAATCATTTCTGTTCAGAAGAAATGATCTCGAAAATATTTCTGGATTGTTGATATGAAACCAGTTTTATTACAGCATCGACGCCAAAACCAGCCTGGACTGCACCGAAGGAGGAGATAGACCAGCCATTCATAAGGGCATCTGCAGGAGGAACTCCAAACCGCAGCATCTGGCCACAAACGGCCGCACGAAGGTAAACGTGTTGCCACATAAACTTAGGGTCATGCGCGTTTTGCGGTAGTTTCCAGCAGCTGAGCGGTAGTTTCCAATAACCAGTAAGCGTCTGGTACCATTTTGTCGAGGTCCACCACTAGACAGTTAAGAGTGTAACCACCAGGACTTAGGGTTATTCACATTTTCTTGCCCTTGTGTACGGCCTAGCCCTACTGGGTTACATCTATGATCCTGTAATATTATAAATATATATATATATATATATATATATATATATATATATATATATATATATTTATATATATATATATATATATATATATATATATATATATATATATATATATATGCTTGTTTTTTTTTAAGCTAAACTTCCAGTAAGCTATCCGGGGACAGTAGATAAATTTGGATTTGAAATACCAACGCTCATGACGATGATTAAATTAGTTTTACCATTTTTTGCTGACTATGGTCATGTGCACTTTTGGGAATAACAGGATACGCCATAAAAAGAGAAATTGATAAAAATGAAACGTTACTTTCCGAGTTATTTCCTACAATGACATTTTACAAGCACTATTGCCTTCAATAAGTTTCTAGACATTATTTTTTTGTACGGAAATTTAAAAACATCGTAAACACTTGAAAATTCAGTATATTATTGCTATACATCTCATGAGATGACTGGCTTATTTATATGATTTCAAGTTCAAATGATCAGCTACGGCGGGAATTGGAATACACCCTACTAAAGTCCGATTGTCACAGCTGGTGAATTTCAGAAAAGCAATCTGGGCGTGATGACACTTTAGAAGAACGATATGCAATAACATTTTGTTTTAAACTTGGAAAAAATGTCACAGAAATGTATGGAAGGCTTCAGATTGGTTTTGAACCATCTTGCATGAATTGAGCATCTGTTTTGAGTGGCATAAGAGATTAAAGAAAGGCAAGGGGTTTCTGGTGAATGATGAGATATGGGAGGAGTTAGGAAGTCAGAATACGAAAGTTAATTGACCAAAAAAAAGAAATTCATGGATAAAGACTGTCGTGTGTCTATGGAGACAATAAGTGCACAGTTTGATGTCAGTGTGGGAACTGTACACACAATTATTCGCGACAAATTGAAGATTCTAAAGATTTGCGCGAATTTTGTCGCAAACGTTGCTCAAAGAAGATCAGAAAGAGCTGATCAATTTAATTCCCGCAGTTCTTGATGCTCTGGTGATCGGCAATGAAAGCTGGGTCTACTGCTATGATCCAGACACTAAGTGACACTTCCTAGTGAACTCCTGCTGGTTCGCCCAGACACAAGAAGGCCAGACAGAGCAAATCTACCCAGAAACTTATGAGGCTCTCTTTTTTCGACAGCACGGGCATGATTTACATGCATTGGGTTCCTACTGGACAAACAATCAATAAGGAATACTGTGTTGAGCTTGAGGGAGTTTAGGAGGAGTTTTCGTCGGAAAAAACCAACTCTTCAAATCGGGTTAATGCCATTCCCACCAGGACAATGCACCAGTCCACAACTCCATCCTTGTCACAGACTATTCAACCAAGATGGGCATCAGGACAGTTCCTCACCCTCCCTATAGGTCTAGATCTTGCTCCCTGTGACTTTTGGTTATTCCTCAAACTCAAAGAAAACCTTAGAGGCTTTCATTATGAAACAATTGTCTAGACCATGATTATTCCCTAAGCTTGAAGTAAGCTTTACAGGCTATCGTTATGAGACAGTTGAGGAGATGAAAGAGGCTGTGACGAAGGTCATTGACATACTCACACAAGAGGACTTCCGTGGGGCATTTCAGAAGTTTCTGGAACGACACACGTAGTTTGAAGGCGGAGAAGATTACGTCGAAGCGGGCGAGAGTTTCATGTGCATACTGTCAATAAATGTCCCCATACGGGAAAAAAGTCTGGAAACTTATTGAAGGCACCTCGTAACCTTTATTTAAAATATTTTAACTGTATATACTATTTATATGACACTGTTGCATGCGCAGGGTAATACCAATTAACCTTGCTTACGACTAAGGATTATGTGGGGTATTTGACACGAGGTTTGAAAGATTCATTCTTTTCTCCAAAGTCTGGAATATGTTTTTATTACTATAAAAAGTAATTTCTCAGCAGAGTAAAGTCGATGTTGGAGACAAGAAATTTAGCAGACATCCATGAAGATATCGGCAGTGGGTCGCGTGTCTTGTGTTAAGTGATAATACCACTATTGTGGGTGAAAGGGGTTGCCTTGAGCGATGGAGAAACCACCTATGGAAAGAGATACTAAAGTTTCTTTTGAGCAAGGAAGGGATTTGAGAGAGAGAGAAAGAAAGAAAGAAACAGGAAAAAGAAAATTAAAGAGAGATATGATTTAAGAGAGAGAAAAAAGGAGATTCGAAAGAGAAAAGAGAAGAAAAAGACCATAGAAGATAAGGGGTAATATCCACATGATAGAGGAGGAAATGCTAATCTCCAAGAGATGGTGATCGGAATTAGGGTTCCATACAAAAAACATTGTGTTTGGAAATGTAAAAGATTTGCTTGCTGAACGTCGAAAAGTACACACCTCCGCGTTGGGATGTTGCCCAGGGCCAGATGACTTTCCCAAGGGAGCTAAGTTGAAAAACTCTTCTTCCTTTTACTGAGAAGCTGTCTGAACGAACCTAAGTTGAAAACATCCTGCATCATGAAACCGTTAAAACTAACTTTCCTTTGCACAAATGTACCCTTAAATATCTAAATAATTAGTTATTATTGAATTGCTTCATTTGAAAAACCAGTTATTTACAACGCCAAAATCACAACCAGCCATTCAATTGAGCACCTACGAGAAGAACTAAAACCATAGCATCTGACGATGAACGACCGGCCAGCATGCTAAAAGTATTGTTACATGGACGTTGTGTGTGCTCCAGAGCAGTACTTTCAGTGACAAGTGTCTGGTTATGTTTTAAGGGGTCCAGCACTAGACGAAGTTAAAAGTGTTGCTACAGGGACTTAGGGTTAATGCACAGTTTCTTGTTGTGTGTACGACCAGGCCCCAGTGGTTTACAGTTGTTAGTGTCCAAAGGGGTGCCTATTCATGACGCACTTATCTTTGTTCAATAAAATTTTAATTGCTAATCAGACATTACTTTTTATGGGGTTTTTTCTCCCCGTTTCTTATATTATGGATGATACAGTAGATGTATATTAGTACCGTCGGTTTCAAATCGAGCATTCTGCTGATGTTCACTCCTACTAACGCTCTCTCTCTCTCTCTCTCTTTCTCTCTCTCTCTCTCTCTCTCTCTCTCTCTCACACACACACCTATATAGATTGTTTTGCTCGATCACAGCTCTTCATTGCGCCTAGGCCGGGATGAGACTTTCAATCAGTTGATAGTTGTCAATTCTAACTATTGGGCCAAAAGAAGAAGCGCTCGTAAATGAAATTCCAAATTTATACTCCTTTTTTTTGTGCATTGATATTCATATTAAACCCCCTTTCTCTATTTATTTAAAAAGAAAATACAACTTTGTTTTATATGGGTAAAAAAAGATCTAGCTAATTTGCATATTCTTTTAAACATTCATTTTAATTAATTTCCTGTTAGTCTTTTCGTTTTTTTTTTTTTTTTCATGGGATAATCATCTTTAGTTAACTATTACGTGTAATTATATTAATGCAGATATTCTACATGATTTATACTTGCGTAATATTTGCGTAAAAAAGGTTATAGTAAACACAAAACTTTTTCTACATATATTTATGCATGCGTATATGTATATATTTGTTTAAAAATTTTTACCTATCAAACTTTTCTGTCAGTTTTTTTTTATCTGCAGACATGAAACTTCATATATAGGGTATTCGAACACATGCGAAGCTTTATATTTGGGTTTTATCAGGGGAAAATCGGTGCAAAAGTGTTAAAAATAAAAAACGAAATTTGCCAGGTTACGGTCTAACGACGGCATTATGAATATGCATGCGTAACGTAATAGCTATTCGTTCATGTTTTAATTGTTAGCCTTGCAGTAAACATGTCTTCATAGTACAGTCATTGACGTCAAAGAAAAAAATAAATAATAAGCTAAACATTTCGGTTTCGATTCTCGGTGATGGTGCACGAGTCATTTTTTAATAACTTTTTAAATTATAACTATATATTAGGTCCAATACAAGATAATAATAAATACGAAATTTGCATTATTCAAGCGTATTTTACGACCAAGCATTGCTGGGTGGACTGATACTCTATGTAAACATCTAACTGTCACTCAATTGTGATCAATTTGTTTATTTACAAAGAGCTTTGCATTAAGCTAAGAAACGACAGGACACATCACCCAACTATATATATATATATATATATATATATATATATATATATATATATATATATATATATATATATTATTTTTAAAAATTATATTTTTAAAATAATATATATATATACCGCTCCCCATGTGGGGGTAACAAATTGGTTAAATTATTCCCAACTCGCATTTAGGTAAAAATGCACTTTCGTAAATAATTGAATTCGTTCAAAACATATCGCTAAAACCAAAACAAACATCTATATCTATCTATCTATCTATCTATCTATCTATCTATCTATCTATCTCGTAGGAGGACACTAGCTTCTAGATCAATCAATCAATCTACCTATCTATTTATCTATCTATCTATCTATCTATCTATCTTTCTATCTATCTATCTATCTATCTATGAGTGTGTGTGTGTGTGTGTGTGCACAACTAAGTACACTTGGTCTTTATTATATACTAGCATTACAGCCCGGCGTAACCCGGGTATTTGAGGTGTGTGCTGAGCAAAAAACAAAAAAACAAAAACAAAAACAAAAAAATGGTCAACTTTTTTAAGTTTGACCCCTTAACATTTGGGCTCAAATCAAGTTATTTAGTTAGATCCATGTCCAAGGAACCTATATCTAAAATTTCAAGTGCGTAGACCCAAAATTGTCGGAGGAGTTTGGTAGAGTTCTCAAAGGTCAAATCGTTGAACTTTGACCCCTTAATCCCCAAATTTCTGGCCAAAAACCGATCACATCGATTTTCCCAAATCTCAGTACCCTGTATATCAAATTTCGAGTCTGTAGACTAAAAATTGACAGTTATTGCGTAGGGAAATGTACACAGACACACAGATACACAGATACGTTCACTTTTATAGATATATAGACTTGATGATTGCTTATGTTAATCAAAATGAGTTATATTTAATCTGAGGTCTTTTCCTTGTCAGTAGACGAAACGGAATGCTTTTCAACATCCGCATCCAAATCTAATCAATAAAGTAAGATCGATGAAAGAGCTCATCGATAAACCGCCGCAAAGTAATATAGATTAGCAATCACACTTTAATCGATATCAGCAATCATCGATACTTAAATGTCATCGAAAACTTCGATTAGATTAAAATTCAAGAAAATCATTCTTAATCTGTCCTATTTAAACACACACACACACACACACACACAGAGAGACACACATATATATATATATATATATATATATATATATATATATATATATATATATATATATATATATATATATATACTAGCAGTTCAGCCCGGCTTTGCTCGGGCCCTATGTACTGTTCATAACTTACCCTACGTATGAATACACTTTATGTAAGACTTCAAATGTTTAGACCAAAATTTGTCTGAGTAATTTCGTAGAGACTGCAGGTCATTTTTTTTTGTTACTTTAACCCCAGTTTTGGCCCCTTAATATTTATTATTTTGGTCTCAAATCAAAATACAAAGTTTTACCCATGTCCAAGTTACCTACATCTAAAATTGGCGAAGGAATTTGGTAGAATCCGCAAAGGTCAACTCTTTCAACTTTGACTTTTTGGCAGCCAAATTTTGGCCCCACAACTAATTAAAATGCATGTCTGAATACACGTTATGTATAAATTTCAAATGTTTAGACCCAAAATTGGCCGAATAGTTTACTAGACACCGCAACGGTAAAATCTTTTGAACTTTGACCCCTTGACAGCTCAAATTTTCAGCCCAAACATATTAAAATGCTTGCCCTATCTCGGAATACACTTTATGTAAAATATAAAATTTTTAGACCTGAAATTGACTGTGTAATTTGGTAGAGACCGCAGAGGTCAGTTTTTTTGTTTTTTTTAACTTTGACACCAATTTTGACCCCTTAACATTTATTTTTGGGCTCGCATCAAATTAAAAAGTTTGATCCATATCCAAGTAACTTACATTTAAAATTTCAAGTGTTTAGATCGGAAATTGTCGGAGGAGTTTGGAAGAGTTTTCAAAGGTCAAATCGTTGAACTTTGACCCCTTGAGAGACACATTTCTGGCCTAAAACCAATTAAAAAGATGTTCTCAAATCTCAACACTCCTTGTGTCAAATCTCAAGTCGCTAGATCCAAAATTAATAGAGTTATTTGATAGGGAAATGTACACAGACACACAGAGATATTTTCAATTTGTAGTAGTAGGAAGGCAGGCTCGAACCCGTACCGCGAAGGAGGGAAAAAAACGTGGAAAAACATGATGTCTTGGCTGTTACGACCACCGCCAAACCGGAAGTGACGTAGGTTTTAATTAAGGCTAAACAATCGAAAAGAGGGGTGACTTTCGAAAATATCGGCGAACAAAGTGACCCCTCCCTGTTGAAAAGTGCCCAGTTGTGGGTGAAGAACTTAATCTTTTTAGCCAATCTTTCAGTATTTGTCATCTGAAGGGTCAAGCTTCAAAACAATACTGATCTTGTAAAAATCCGTTGCCTCTGTCGAAAGTTTTAGGCAACCACGCAAACATACATACATACATTTATATTTTAGTAGCTCAAATGTTCGACCCAAACCGATTAAAAAGTTTGACCTATCTCTGAATACCCTTTATGTGAAATTTCAAATGTTTAGACCAGAAAGTGTCTGAGTAATTTGGTGGAGACTGCAGAGGTCAATTTTGTTAGCTTTGACCCCTATTATGACCACTTAACATTTATTGTTTTAGGCTTAAATCAAGTTGTTAAGTTAGATCCATATCCAAGGCACCTATATCTAAAATTTCAATTGTTTATACCCAAAATTGGCGAAGTTTGGTAGAATTCTTAAAGGTCAAATCGTTGAAGTTTGACCCTTTAACAGCCAAATGTCTGGCCGAAAACGGATACAAAGATTTTCCCAAATCTCAGTATCCTGTATATCAAATTTGAGTTGAGTAAGGCTTTTTATGATTGGTTTCCATTGCAAAGACGTCACTTCAGCGACTACTGTTGCTACTAAAGCGAAAAGAGTAGTAACAAGTGAAATAGAGAGAATGAAAGCATGAAAGGGAGATAATTAGGGGGAGTTTATTGAAAGCAGACGAGTGCCGTACATTGTTTTTACATATAACAAACAAAGAACAAGTGAATTTATTGGAAGCCTTGAAAAATCATGGATTACAATAGAAAAATACGAGCATGAAAAGTAATATGGTTAAGGTTAAACATGGAAAAGTAAAGGACTAGTTGTTAAAACTGGAAAAGAAAAAGAACAATATATTCTAGTAAAAAATATAATAAATTTATAACTTAAAATATTGCAGCATTAAGAATTTTAAAAAAATCAATTTATAACATTATATAATCAATTCTTAATGCTGCAATATTTTAAGTTATAAATTTATTATATTTTTTTACTAAAATGTCTTGTCCTTTTCCTTTCCAGTTTCAGCAACTAGTCCTTTACTTTTCCATGTTTAAGCTTAACCGTATTACTTTTCATGCTCGCATTTTTCTATTGTAATATATATATATATATATATATATATATATATATATATATATATATATATATATATATATAACACGGAAATTACATAATTGTCGATATATATAATAATAAAGAAAAAAAAGAATCGGGCCTCGACCGTCAAAAAAACAGAGGGGGTGGTAGTAGCAATCCACTTAATACATTTTATAGAGAGGGTGGGAGGGATTTAAAAAAACAACAAGAACATTATGATACTTATAACGGCTGTCCGGTAGCTCGACGTAACAACAGACACACACACACACACACACACACACACACACACACACACACGCAACACACACACACATACACACACACACGCCCCTAAATATGCACGTTCTTACACGTAAATGCCTTGACACGCGTTTACTAACCTAGGAAGAAGAGGGAGAAATATACGGATATAGAGAGAAGGAAATAAATAAAATAAACTGCGCTTAAGGGAAAGAGAAGAAGAAAGAAAAAAGAAAAAAGAAGAGAGTGACCATCCGCTGCCTGTCATATGTTTTCATTAGTCTAGAATCTCTGAGAAAAGGAAGGGAAAGAAAATGGAGATTAAACGCGCGTCATAGAGTTAGTTGAGTCGTGGAAAGTAAGTCTATTAAAAGATAAATAAAAAAAATAAAAAAAGTTTATATACAAAGTTTTAAAACTATCTGTATATTATCATGTTAAAATTAGTTAGACATAAATATTATCTTATAATACATTTAAATATTGTATTTGTAATATATTACTATGAATTCAAAAAATTGAGTCTTATGTAGTTAATATTTTATATATTTTTATGTAATTAATTTTATTGGTGATTATAGCGATCGTTGTAATTTTGCTCACTAATATTTCACTTCCTAATTGATTAAGATACAGAAAATTGCATTATTAGTCGCCCCCAATTCCATAGGATGTATATAGTTTCGGTTAATATATACTTTTATTCATTCCGTACGCAAAAGTACTTTCATGCACGCATAAATAAATAAATAAAATAGTTATTATTTTAAAGTTTTGTGTTAATTTATATTAAATCTAATAATGTCTCGTGGTAGTATTTGATCTTTTGGACTTAAATCAGTTTAATAACTAATGTATTATCTGCAGAGAAAAATTATTTTCTTAAAGCTATCCCATTTATTTATAATATCATAATGTTCTTGTTTTTTTTTTTTGTTTTTTTTTTTAAATCCCTCCCACCCTCTCTATAAAATGTATTAAGTGGATTGCTACTACCACCCCCTCTGGTTTTTTGACGGTCGAGGCCCGATTCTTTTTTTTTTCTTTATTTCAGTATCAAAAATGTAATAGTCTAGTTTAGATGCTTGAAAATACCATAAGGTTGAAATAAATGATTGCTACGACAATCATGTTATTTCCGTGTTATATTTTTATGTTATTGCTCTGTTTACCACATTGAGCTCTCATACCCGGATTTCCTCCTGGAATTATTCCATTATAACACTATATATATATATATATATATATATATATATATATATATATATATATATATATATATATATATATATATATACACACACACACACATGTTGACAAGAAAGTTGTTGCGGTTTTTAAGTTTAAAATTCAGATTTTGATTTCTCGGCTTAAACAAAATTTTATTTATCGAAATAAGTATCATCAGAATCAACACGTGTACCTTTGCCAACGCGAAACAAATATATTTATATCAGTAACGTAAAAATCTTGAGTTGTGGTGGCGATAAAATCGCTGAAGGCGTTTTTGATATCGCTTAGGCTTTTGAAGTATTTCTCACGCAGAATGTTGTCGAGATGCTTGAAAAGGTGGTAGTCGGTAGGTGAGAGATCTGGAGAGTATGGCGGATGAGGCAGAGTTTCGTAGCCCAACTTGTTTATAATGGAGGAAAATCGGGCGCTTTCAGTTGACTAATGCTAAGTGTTGTTGTCAAAGTTGCCCGTGCATTTTATCTATTTCTTGACACTACTTCTCCGCCGTAATGGTTTCGCTTCCATTCAAAAAAAACTGTAATGGACATGGCCAGTCGCAGACAACCAAACAGTCAGGATGATTGCCTTTTGATGTAAGTCTGACTTCGGAAAGTCTCGTAGAGCTTTGTTGGGGTCTAACCACTGAGCTAAACTTTGCTGGTTGTCGTAAACAACCCACTTTTCAGCGCAAAGTACAACCAGGTCGAAAAACGGGTCGTTCTTGTTGCGTAAAAAAAGGAAGATTACACTTCAAAATGGCGCTTCTTTTAGTTGTCGTTCGTTAATTTATTAAGTTGTTTTGTCTTTCCAATCTCTCTCAAGTGGTTGAAATCGTTGTATACATTACGTGTGATTCAGAAACAAATTTTCGAACAGTTGTATATGGATTGGCTTCGACAAAGGCTCTTAATTCATTGTTACCAATATCCAATGGTCGACCACTACGCACATCATCTTTAAGACTCTCGTCGCCGCCATGAAAATTCTTAAACAACCATTGTTCCGTGCGTTCAGTAGTGGGTTCTTGACCAAACGCTTCGTTTATATACTGTGCTGTTTTAGCAGTATTTCGGCTTAGCTTGAATTGAAATAAGAAAATTGTGTGAATTTGCTTTTTGTTGCATCTTGTTTTCAACGTTCTGAAAAGAAAACCCTAATTGTTTCCAAACGATTGCAATTTAAACGATTAGAGAGAGCGAATAAACGCTATTTCAAATAATAAAGTAATAATAAATATAAATTAAAGGTATTATAATGAAAACTTATTTGAAAATGCTTCATTTTAAATGAAAATTAAAAATTTCGAAAGATATTTCTTCCAAACCTTATATAATCTATTTTCTTCTTTTTTTCCCCCTTTTTTTCTCTTTTTCTTTAGGAATGCGGGGGGGGGGGGCTCGAAATGGTAATCTCTGCTATTTACATTTTTATAATTTTTTTCTTTCTGGAGACCTCGCACTGAGATGAACTATTATTCCCTTTTTTTTATTTTTACACACAAATATGCCACAATGCGAAATATCATTAAATTTTAAAACTATTTGTGCATACTATTATAAGTTTTCTTATTAATTTTTTACCCAAATAGGTCACAAAGCAAAATATATTATTTTTTTTATTATTACATACCTTACATTTCGTGCTAATCTTTTGTCAACCAGACCCACACTTACAAAATTGGGTGTCTGTTGCGAAATTTGTTCTTAACATAGGTAGGTTGGTGTTCTCCATTCCGATTGCCGTTCTTAACATGAGATTGGTGATTGGACTACAACAACACCAACCATACTGTACTTTTTTACGCGGCGGGGGATGCTACCACCGAGCAACGCCGGTTAACGGGTCCTGCTAGTTTATTATAACCAGAAAACTCCGTAAGTCTTTTTTTTTTTTTACTTGAAATTGTTTTATTGTTCGATCGATTATTTAGCGTCTCAAATTATCTAATGCAAAAACAAATATATATATATATCTCTTGCAAAAAAAAAAAAAAAAAAAAATGCTTAATTTTTCTTAGTTGATGCTAGTTACCTCCCGTACAAAATCGACTCGTACTCCCTAAGCGCCCTGAAAAGTTTCAATTTGTTTCCGATTCCCGAATTCGATTAATCGTTCCAACACTATCAGAAAGCCTCCGGATAGAGAAACCGACTTTACTTGCCGTCTCGCTACAGTGACGTGTTGGTCTGTCATGTTGGTCTGTCATGATAACAGGGTTATCGTAAATGTTAAACCGAATGACACCTCCTGCGCTGCGCTGATAAGAATCCGAAACAACAAACACGGTTGAAAGAGAAACTCTAAATTTAGAAAAAATACAGGACGATATACAACGATATAAAACAATACACATTTTATGATAACATTTATTTTCGTTTGGATCTTCGGATGATGCGTTTTTATCATTGTTTACATTTTGCACGCAGCGTTGCTATTTATTTCAAATCACGCGTCATTCCTAGCCCCTCCCCTTTTTAAACACTAACGTTAATATGTTATACACTAGACAAAGTACTGCCTAATTAAGTATCATATCTGGTAAGGAGTCTGTTAATCAATCCAACGTGCGAAAACAATAAGCAACATTTATAATATTTATTTTTATGCACTGACAGGTCACCGCTTATCAAAGCCCAAAACTACTCGAGGATAAGGTTTAATGATAATCTTTTATATAAAGGGCGAATATCTGTCTGTCTGTCTGTCTGTCTGTATGTATGTACGTATGTATGTCAGGTCATGTCATATGCTACTGGTACCATGTAACCCAGTACTACCTGCCTCATGGTCGGGTTACCGGCGACTAAACTGGCTCCCCCACCAGACTTGTTTGGTGAGGAAGGTGGCTAGTCTCCCTGAAGGATTAAAAACAAGACCTTCCAAAGGGCGAATGAACCCTTTTTCGCGGTCAACGGCCAACTAGCACCATGTGTGTTTGTGTGTATGTATGTGTGTGTTGGGGTGGAGAGGGCTCCCGTAAGACGTGGTGAAGGCAACCTTTTTAGAAGAAGCAAATATCTGATTTAAAAAACCATAAAGCGACAGACCAGTGCCCGCATTAAGCTGGTCTGCAGTTTAACTTGTTGCTGGCTATTTTGCAGTTGCTTGTTGCTGGATCTCAACATTTTGAACCGAGAGAGAGACTTATCTGTCGTACAAAGCTAAGACATCATCTGTGTATAGATGCTCCCTCAGGCATTTGTCTATAAAAATTGTCCTGTGGCGATGGAAGTAATTTTTGGGTTCATGGACTTTAAGTGTCTGAGAGAGTGGCACTCGTCTGACAAGACGTTGCAATCATCATGTATGTATGTATGTCTTGCTAAAATTTTTGAAACCCAAAACGAACAAAAATAATTCTGGTGATGTCTTAAAGAACAGGAATTCGGACGCATATGTGAAATTTAGAACAAAATTTTCATTTTTTTTTTCTACCTTAAAGATCGCCGAATCTGGGAGCGGGGGGGGTACGTAAAATCATCTATTTCTAAACGATTTCAACATTTGTACATGCATGAACCGCTTCACCTCTCGGATACGTTAAGTGCATAAATTTGTAACGTCACGATATAACCATAACCGTGACCGATTAGGTTAGAGGGTTGTTACAGAACTGTTAGGTTTTGCGTTCGCGCTCACTTTATGTTGGGTATTTCGTTTTCTTATTTTTAACATATTTTGAAACCGTTTATTTCGGTAAGCTTTCACGTTTAAACAGAAATAAAATATTTTTTTTTTAAATATTATTTTATTTTGTATCATTTTCTGTGCACAAGACAAATGATTAAAGTGATTTTTTTTTTATCGGTGGCTGATTTAGTTGAGAGTTGATTACTATTAAATGCATAAATATTTCTTACGTAAATTACAAATACTTTTTAATCGCAACCGCTTAAAATTTTTTTCTCGCTCACATAGCCCTATTCCGAATTCGTAGCAGTGGTCCAACATCAGTTGATGTTTTTCAGACTGATATAAATTATTGCGCAGTAAAAAAAAAATTAAATTAAAATAAAAATCATTTAGCAAGTGTAGTTAAAGGCAACTTGATTTTGTTTTATTTTATATAGCCCGAGCAACGCCGGGTATTATATAAATGGCAGTTGTTTGTTTGTTTGTATTTTCAACTAAAAATAAAAACAAACTAAATAAAGAACCACAAGTCTCGTATATTCTTGATCGGCATTGCCCTTTAAAAATAGATTATTCATAAAAATAAAATAAAAAAGGAATCACTCTCAACGCCTTGCATAGTCCCCTGTAAACATGGTCTCATATAGTAAATTCCTTACGTCCGAGTGACAATATGTTTTTATTTGGGGTTAATATGAGTAAATAAAAAAAAAGCAAAAAGACTCGGTATATAAAATCAACAGTAGGTTCTTTCATATGACAGGGGCGCATTCGAAATGAATATTTCTCTTTAGAGCACAAATAAAATATGATACTTGATTTTTGCATTTTAAAATTTAATTCAAGCCATCTATTATATAAATCTCACCTGTTTAAATGTATGCATGTATGTATGTATGTATATCTGCCTAAAACTTTCGACAGAAGCAACAGATTTTCACGGAGTCAGTAACGTTTTGAAGCTCGACCCTTCGGACGACAAATATTGAAAAAATTGGCTAAAAGCAATAATTCCTTCGCCTTCAACTGGGCACATTTCTACAGGAAGGGGTCCCCTTCCCCACCCCCCAACCCCCGATATTTTCGAACGTCATCCCCTCTTTCGATTGATAAGCCATGATTTTAACTTACGTCACTTCCGGTTTGGCGATGGGCGCAACAGCAAAGACGTCACTTTTTTTCACGTTTATATCCTCCTTCGTGATACGGGTTCGAGCCTGTTTGCCTACTTCAACTTTTTTTTTTTTTTTTTGCTCAACACCCACCTCCAAACACCGGGCAACGCCAGGCACCCAGGCTAGTTGTATATGAAAAACAATTTTATAAAATCAACGGTAGGTTCTCTACAGTGCAATGCAATCAATAATTGTGGACTAAGTCCATACGGAAGGCATGTGAAGATTTCTCCTGGTGGGTCCCCAACTAGAGCAGGCAATCAATTGATTTCATTGAAAAATAGATGATTTCAATGATTTCGATGGCAATAAAAGTATAGGAAATATGGAATATTCGTTGAACCCCTTTCTGTAACGTTATCCAACACGTTGTAACCTCAGTCGCAAAGTAGACAGGGAATAGAAAAGAACTTCAACTCGCTTTTTTTTGTTGTAACAACGATCTTTATTTCCTCATTCTTCTACCAAGCGTGACTTCTCGTTACGTCTGTGATTGTTTTCTTGAACGTGCTCTCGAGCGTCATCTACGTCTCTAACATGATCGTCTTCTTGAATGTGCTCTCTCCATTTTATAGTCTTCTTTTTTCACCAGTGAGATCATTTCAAGCATGGCTTCGTATTTGCATAGAGCTATCCGTGCTATTTTATAATTAAATCCCAGAAAACGTCGGCTCTCCCTGCCAGTATGCCAATATAGACAATAAAGCACATGTATGCACTTATTTTCGTTGCTGGGATGATACGCTTTGTCATTGTTTTAACATTCAACTATGTGTTAATTTGCTTTTCTTCCTTATGTACAACAGGTCATCGCTTACCAAGTCCTAATGTCCACTCGGGGACAAGCTTGAATAATTTTTTGGGATCAAGGGGCTCCCTCCTTGGGGCTAACACTTGATTCTGTTATGATTTGAATTTATATCCGAAGGCTCTTTTAAGAATAGACGCTGTTCCCTTTATGGCTGCTATTTGTATTTCCTTACAGCTTGGTTTTCCAGGGATTGCTTCTAAGTATTTTTGAAGGTTCTTTTTTATTAGGCCAGTTGCTCCTGTCACAACTGGTATAATGTTTATTTCTTTCAGAGACCATGTTGTTTTTTAGATCATTTTTTAAGTCTTGATATTTAGTTATCTTTTCCCATTCAGCTCTATTAAGGCCAAAGTCGTTTGGAACTGTGACACCGATAATGAGTGCAGTCCTTTCGGGCTTGTTCCATATTACTATATCTGACTTGATGGCCTTGTCTTTTATGTATCTGCCTGCCTGTATGTCTTTGTCGTAGAACACTGTCACTTTTCCGTTTGATGCTATCGGTGGTGGTTCATGTTCCCAGACGTTCGACGACCTATCTAGTTGCATCTCTCCATAGATCTTCCAGTGTAAGTATTTACATACTTTGTTGTGGCGAGCAGTGTAATGACCATTGGCTAGAAGGATCTTGCATCCAGACATTAGGTGGCTTGGGCTTTCAACAGCTGAGTGACAGAATCTGCATTGGTCGGTTTTTTGTAGACCAGCCATTTTCTTAAATCCATTTGTGAGTAAGCCTTGGTCTTGTGCAGCTATAATTAATCGTTCTTCATCAAATGGAAATTTGTCACTTTTAAACCATTGTAGTGAAGCCTCCTTGTCAATGTAGCTCTGGTTCAGTTCTTCTATGAACCTGCCTGCTCTATTATGTTGTTGCCATCTTTCTAGTCTTGTCTTCAGTTCCCTTTTTGTATACTCCTCTCTCTTCTTTCGGGCGATTAGGGTTGCTGGGTTGTCATATTCTTCTATTGTGTTATCCAGTGTGTTACGACTGAAAATTCTGTAGTACTTACCAACAAAACAAACGCCCACGTGTTTGTGCCTTGTTTAGGCATGCGCGACAATAAAACTTGGATTTTTATAAGCGGAAGTCTCGAGGTTGTCAGGAATCTACAGGCGCATGCGCAAGAGAAGGGATTGAGATAGTGGTATAAAGGCAGGTCGAGTGAGAAGGTTGTTGTTGTTGTCATTGGACGTTACAGTGACGCGTGCGTTAGCAGGTGATTAAGAAGCTGTTTTTTTTTTGTGTGTCAAGTCGCGCACCTCGGTGAAGATCATATAAGTCGTGCACCTCGGTGAAGGTGAAGGTCTTAAGCTATTTCGGCTATTTCGTTTTGTCTCTTTTCCTGGACAACTATGGCTGGGGCAAAGTTTGATTTAAAACTGATACCCGAATTCGACGGATCCACTTCTGTTGTTGACTGGGTCGAAAGGGTTGAGCTGACCTGCAGCCTCTGTGAAGTAAAGGGGGTGCATACCGTGATTCCCCTGAGATTGGCTGGAGGCGCCCTAAGTGTATATCAGCAACTTAGTGCCGTGGAGAAGGCTGATGTTACCTGTATAAAAAATGCTTTATACAAGGCATTTGCCATGGATCCCTGCACGGCCTACGAAACATTTGCCACTAGGAAGCTCATGCCAGGAGAAACCGTGGACGTCTTCTTCGCGGAGCTGAAGAAACTTGCAGTTCTATTTGGCAATGGAGTGTCAGAGCAAACACTGGCATATGCGTTTGTGGCCGGCCTTCCCACCCATGTTAAGCAACTGTTGAGGGCTTCCACCAGCGTATCTGTAATGCCCATGGAACATTTGTTAGAACGCGCTCGAGCCATTATCAGAGATGAGGAGGACCTGAGGGAACCGGTTGTAATGATGGCGCAGGCATCCAAGACTAATGCTGAAAAGAGTCCCAGTTTGAGACCCACGACCAATGGGAGATGTTTCTGCTGCGGCCAGCAAGGCCATTTTGCAAGAAATTGTATTAACAAGGGGCGGGGGCGCCCGCGCTGTTTCCAATGTGGTAGTTATGGACATTTATCCCAAAATTGTGCGGGAAATGCATCAGGGGGCAGGACGTCAGCGCCGCCCTGTTCCCCGGACAAGATTTAATTGAGGCGCAACCGACAATAAATGTGTACGTGGACCAAGTGCCTTGTTCAGCTCTTCTCGACTCCGGGTGCTCACACACCATCATGAGTGCCAAGTTGTGTCGAGACTGGACAAAGCAGAACATCAAAGTAACCACAATAGGTGGCAATATGCAAGCTTGTTGTTTTTGACCTGTAGCGATCGAATTCTACCATTTTTCAACATGACAACCACGGATGAGCCTGCGAAGGAGCTGATAGAAGAGCTAGAAATTGCGAGTAAGGAGTTAATCAACAAAGTGACCGGCAATGCGGAGAACAAATCTGAGTGGTCTCTTCGTAAGAATCAAGATGGAGTGACAGTTTACCAAAAGAAATCAACCGACTTTCCCGGCATGATGTTCAAAGTCGAAGGCATCATCGATGCTTCGCCGGAGCTGATTTTCAAGTACATGGCGGTAACCCCCACCTCCCTTCGCCTTCAGTGGGACAAGCGGATCGAAAGTGTCGAACAACTGGACGTGGTCAACCCGACGACAAATCTCATGCGAACCTACACCAGGTCTGAACTGGCTGGCGTCCTCACTGCTCGGGACTTCGTAGACCTGATCACAACGATGGAAACCACCAACTATCTGGCGACCTTTGCCGTAAGTGTGACCCTCGAGAAATATCCACCTGCTCCGGAGTTTGTTCGTGGTTTCAACCACCCTAGTGGTATTTTCTGTTATGGTATAAATGGAGAGCCGGACAAAACTGAGGTGGTCTGTATCCTACAGCCGGACTTGAGGGGAAATGTGTCAAGTTTACTTGTCGATGCGGTTATGCCTTCCTCTTGTGAAGAATTCTACAGACATCTGCGTAAGTTTGTAGCAAATAAGACTTAAATCTGATTGTGAATAATAAAAACACCTTGGTATAACATCACACCAAAGGATAGGAAGACACTAACAACAGCACCGGCCAATGCCATACACAAATACCGTGTTAGAATAAAGGGCATTTACACTGTCCAACCAATCGACGAGGAGAGTCATTACAAATACAAGGTAGGGGATCCAGTTTGCATTAGACCCCCTGGAAACCGGTGCACCACCAAGTTCAAGTGAGGACGAATATCTGGAGTGGTCAGCCAGCAGTTGGTCCTTGTTGATGGAACCCCACGCCATGTGCGCGATCTTCGCCGAGCTAGTGAAGTACATCCCACAACTACAGAGAGCGATGAATCATCAGATAATGAGCTGCTGATAAGTGAGGTCACCGAGCAAGAGAGTGGTAGTTGTAGTTCGTCTGATCAGGCAGGATCAGAACCAGAACCAGAACCACACCCAGAACCAGAACCAGAACCTGAATCCGAGATTGTAAATACCACCCTTCGCAGAAGCCAACGAACTAAGAGGCCACCCCCGGAGTGCACTCTATGTGATCATCAGATCAGGGGGGAGTGTAGTACTTACCAACACAACAAACGCCCTCGTGTTTGTGCCTTGTACAAAACTTGGATTTTTATCAGCGGAAGTCTCGAGGTTGTCAGGAATCTACAGGCGCATGCGCAAGAGAAGGGATTGAGATAGTGGTATAAAAGGCAGGTCGAGTGAGAAGGTTGTTGTTGTTGTCATTGGACGTTACAGTGACGCGTGCGTTAGCAGGTGATTAAGAGGCTGTTTTTTTTTGTGTCAAGTCGCGCACCTCGGTGAAGATCATATAAGTCGTGCACCTCGGTGAAGGTGAAGGTCTTAAATTCCACCGAGCTTTGTAGTTGACGTCTGCTGAGGCAGACATTTGGTGTGATGTTCATTCACCATTTTTATTTTGGGATCAGAAGAACATTTGATATATTGGCCTATTCTTATCATTGAAGCTCGGTATGCGTGGTTTATTTCAGTGAGGCCTAAACCACCTTCTCTCCGTGGTAAGTACAGCCTGTCCATGCACTGATATTTGTAAATGACTTTAGGAAGAGGTGTGTGTATGTCTGTGTGTCAAGTTAAAGGGCAAAACCTTTTTTTTACCAGAGCTTCTATTTTACTATCACTATCGGTTGTCTATCTTTCTTTCTTTCCCAAATTTCTACTTTTACTCCTCTCTCTCCCTCCATACCCCTGTTCCTCCACTGCCTAGATGGACACACACAGATACACACATGGTCTCCGAAAGAAATAAACATATCAGTTGTGACAGGAGCAACTGGCCTAATAAAAAAGAGCTCTCAAAAATACTTAGAAGCAATCCCTGGAAAACCAAGCTGTAAGGAAATACAGATAGCAGCCATAAAGGGAACAGTGTCTATTCTTAAAAGAGCCCTCGGATATAAATTTAAATTATAATAGAATCAAGTGTTAGCCTTAGGAGGGAGCCCCTTGATTTCTTTAAACTAACAAAAGTAAAATAAAATAAAAAGAGAGAACTTGAATGCCTACTAGACACTATCCTCGAGTGTCCAAGGTCTCTCTGTACAGGGGTTTATCAGAACAACCTGGCATGAGGATACTTTTTCCATAGAAGTAAACCCTGACCAAATATTCAAAATCACATAGTATTCGCAGCCCAAATAAGATCTCCTCACTATCGCTACCCAACAGCTTTTCCGAGGAATGGTGCACCTTCTCCAAGTGATATTACCTCAAGTAATAGCACGAAGCTGGATACTCCACCAGACTAGATAAATTCTTGTCCCAGAATCCAGTAAGACCATGAGACCAACATGAAAGACAAACTACAACGTATAAAAAAGATTATGTTTTCAATTTCTTTATAAACTCAGTACTTGATAGAACATTCGAATATCTATGTATCTCATATAGACTTCAAGTGTTAGCCTCAGGTTGTGGGCACCTTGATTTCTGAGAACTTCGACTGAA
Source organism: Euprymna scolopes (assembly GCF_053919585.1). NCBI lineage: Eukaryota > Metazoa > Mollusca > Cephalopoda > Sepiida > Sepiolidae > Euprymna > Euprymna scolopes. The sequence continues at coordinate 20,869,459 of NC_136525.1, read as the reverse complement.
GTAAAATAAAACAAAAAGGGGAAAACTCCTTTATATAATAGATTACTCGAGGAATGAGTCGCCATTTTCTTTAGAAATTAGTAAATGACTGAAAAACTAACCAACCCCAACGAAGCCTGGCCTAGTCTACTCCCACAAAATGAATATTTTGTTTTTAAAATTTGAGATTGCATTCGTATAGGAAAACAGTGATAAAAAAAATGCATTGTTTTTGAGTGTTTTGCAGTTTTATTTTTACTCGGTTTTCGACCAGAAATTTGGCTGTCAAGGGGTCAAAGTTCAACGATTTGACCTTTGAGAACTCTACCAAACTCCTCCGCCAATTTTTTGTCTAAACACTTGAAATTTTAGATGTAGGTTCCATTCGGCATAGATAAAAAATTTTTAATTTGATTTGAACCCAAAACAATAAATGTTAAAGGGTAAAAATTGGGGTAAAATTAAAAATATGTTAACCTCTGCCGTCTCTATCAAATTACTCAGCCAATTGTTTGGTCTAAACATTTGAAATTTTACATAAAGTGTATTCAGACGTAGGGCAAGCTTTTAAATCAGTTTTCGGCCGAAGATTTGGCTGCCAAGGAGTCGAAGTTACAAAAGATTTTACCTTTACGGTCTGTAGCAAACTATTCAGCCAATTTTGGGTCTAAACCTTCAGTATTTTACATGAAGGGCGTTCAGAGATGCAGCGAGCTTTTAAGTCAGTTTTGGGTGAAAATTTGTCTGCCAAGAGGTCAAAATTAAAAGAGTTGACCTTTGCAGACTATCAAACTCCTCCACCAATTTTAAGTCTAAACAATTGAAATTTTAGATGTAGGTTACCTGGACAGGGGTCAAATCTTTTAATATATATATATATATATATATATATATATATATATATATATATATATATATATATATATATATATATATATATATATATATATAAGGTTATGAACAGTACATAGGGCCCGAGTAAAGCCAGGCTAAACTGCTAGTATATATAACTCTGTGGACACTGAAAAAGATTACGAATGTTGAGAAAGTAATATAAAATTGATTAAAATTTGAAAATAATCCCAATGAAATGATTTACTTTGGTATTGGTTTCGATGTTTAATCAGTTTTTCTTAATAAAAAAAAACAAGTTTGAAAATCTTATTGATCTTTTAGAAAAATCAATAAAAAAAAAAAGCCCAAAATGTCGTTTCTCGGCTTAAATCTGCAAAACGCACAAAATGTATTGAATCCAATATGGCGAATGGACGTGGCCGATATTTTGCATCGCCTGCTTCGTTAGAAAAATAAAATAAAATTAGATTTCGCAAGGATCGCGGTGTAGTGAATAGAGTACTTGGTAAAATTCAGTTATAAAAGTTACACTTCTGGAAGTTGAAGGTACAGTCCTCAGTGTGGCGACACTCGAAATACGATTAGGAAGGACTTCTACCCAGTCATTGCTGAGAGAACGAAAGCATGCTAACCCGTGCATCAAATAAAGGCGTTAAATAGCCGGTCTGAGTGTGTATGTATCGTATGTATATATGACGTGTATATAACGCGTGTATAAACGAGTCTATTTACTGTTGATATGTTGTCTATTTGTTTTCATGTATTTCGTGTGATTGTCTCTAGTTATGTGTATATTTATAACAGTCTATTTTTGTGTATGTGTGTGTGTTCATATATAACAACAAAATAATACAATTCTATGGGGTATACATCAGAGAATAGGGAAACATGCCTACCATTTGGTTGACTTTGCCTTGACGGATCGTTGTAAAAAAATGCAATATTAAGATTCTTACAACAGAAGTTTTGCTTGTATTTACAGTCTTTATTTTCCGATGCCCCCCCCCATTGGAAAAGGCAAGCTGGTCTTCTGTTCTACATCTTACTAATAGACCCCTCCCCTACTTGAAGCCATCACGATGCATTGACCGACTCTCTCGACCTCCGATTGCTAACTCCTCGTTACACACTGACTTAACTAATTTCCTATGTGTAAATAGAAAACTCATTACGTCATCACTCACGTAACCAAAGAATCATAACTCATCGCCCATTGCCCCCCCCCGCCAAATCTATTTATTATTATTTTCCTGGTCTGCTAAATACATAAACTGCGTAATTACGTTCTTAGTGAAAACATTACTCCTAGAAGTCTAAAATTAATTACATCATGAACTCCACATGACCAAAGACACAAATCGGATGATCTACCTTCGTCACCTATTTTGTTTATGTTCTAACATTCTTAGTGAAAACATAACCTATCAAAATGACATTTCATACATCAAGTTACATTTTGCATCGATAACATTTTTCTATCTAAATAATAATAATCATCATAATAAACTATCAGCAACACTAACCGGTATTTTCCGGAAAGCTAATAACATAACAAAGAGTTCCATTTGAAATTCCGTGCAGATTCCTGAATTCGACAGAAAGGTTCTCAAGTTCGACCTGATGCACTTGAAGAAGATCGGATGTTATATCTGGTTACTTTTAATGCATCTAAAACCAAGCTCCTAACTTTATATCATCAACACTCTGTTCCTCATCTAGCATCAATTGAAATGGATGACTCTCGTCTTGGGGAGGCTTCATGTTTTGACAAGCTCCTGGGTTTGACCTTTACTCCTGATCTGAAATGGAACACGTATATCAAGTCTGTTGCCCGGGCCGCTGGGAAAATGGTGGGATCCTTCTATCACTCCAGAAGATATCTCACTACTGATGAAATTCTCTTGCTCTATAAAAGCCAAGTACGTCCAAAGATGGAGTACTGCTGCCACATCTGGGCTGAAGCTTCAAAAAATAGCCTATCCTGCCTTGACAGAGTACAAAATAGACTTTGTGGCTTGGTGGGGGATGCTCTCTTCTCTTCCCTGCAACCTCTCTCCCACAGAAGAGACGTTGCGATCCTGTCTTTGTTTTATCATTATTTCCATGGCAAGTGCTCGTCCGAGCTCCAATCTCTGGTCCCCCCCCCTCGCCAATCCTTCATGATAAACATCCGTCTAGCTAAAACCACTGTCAGTAATTTCCCCCACACTTTATCTGTGCCTAAATCAAAACGTAGATTCCATGAACATAGCATTTTTCTGAGAAGTGCACGCCTGTGGAATTCTCTTCCGTTTGCCTGTTTCCCACCTGACTACAACTTGGACGTCTTCAAGTCCAACATAAACAAATTCCTGATTAATCGCTCCCTTAAGTAAGGCACTTTATCAACAAATCTCCAATACCAACTATTACTACGATATTATCCCATTGATTATTGTACCCACAATAACCCTTATCCCCGAGTGGCTTCCAGGCCTTGATAAGTGGTGATCCCCCATGTAAAAAAGAAAAAAAATGTTCTGATAATAACACTTATTATGATAACACTAAGCGGGGGAAGCCAAACAATACGAATAAAAATGAAAACTTTGGTAATTAATGCTGTAAAATTTGTTTTATTGTTATTGTCACTAAGATTAACATGGTTACTGTGATTGGGACCAGATTAATGAGAGGAACCCAACTGCAAAATTGGGTAGCAAGATGTTTGTTTACATTACATGTAAATTTCTGCACACCGGTACAGTCGGGTAAGCAGGAAGCAGGTAGGGAATTCCAAAATAAAAGACGCTACCAATGTAGAAAATGTTCGGTATTTAGAAATTTTAACAGTGAAGGGGTGGGATTTTGGTATTTGTCTGAATGAGAATATAAATCAAAGTCCTAGACCATCCTCCCAAGAATCATCTTTTCTTTCGGGAGAGCAGTATTTGTTTAATGGCCGATTACCTGTCACCCATCTCTGAATTGGTCCGCTTTCTACCATTGCCCATACTCCAGAATGCACACATTTGGCATAAGAGTGTTTGTTAATTGACTGGGAAGCCTGGGTTCATTCCTTAGTAGAGTCATACCAAAGACTGTAAAAATGAATAGTATTTGGATTCTTCGGACTATTGAGTGTTATTTTCACAACGTTTCGGTCGACGTAACCTCCTTAAGGTGTGCCTTGTCCAACTCAAAAACATTTCTGTCGAACTCTGGAATATCTACGGAAATTCGAACGGAACCCGTTACTTAATCAACGAGGTTAGCATGCTCTCGTAGAGGTAGAAGTCCTAAATAATTTTCAATTAATTTTGAGTGTCATCCGGACTGTGAATTGAACCTTCAACCTCCAGAAGAGTGAACTGAATTCTACCATGTACCTTACCCATACGTCATGGGTCCTTGCGAATAATTCTAGTATGAATTTTAAAACATATTTTGTTGTTTAAGTGTAAAATCTTACTACTTATTACTAATATATATATATATATATATATATATATATATATATATGTCTGGTAGGGTTCTTATTATATATATATATATATATATATATATATATATATATATATATATATATATAATAAGAATAATAATAAGGTAGGGTTCTTATTATATATATATATATATATATATATATATATATATATATATATATAAGAACCCTACCAGACATATAATAATAACAATTAATCGCCCTTAACCTTCCTGCACCTACCTTTATAACCAATAAAAAAAAAACTATAAATACATAAATCCTAAAAGAAAATGAAATAATAACAACAACAATCGCTCCTAATGATAATCGGATGCACTGATAGAAAGCATTTGAGAAGAATATGGCCGAACAACTACTTTCGGGCGACATTTTATATAACATGCCCGCTCGATGAATGGAAAAGATATCCAGAAAAATCGAAAAAAAGAATAACTCTGAGAATAAGACGTGCTTGAATTATGATTTACTGCCAATATATATATATATATATATATATATATATATATATATATATATATATATATATATATATATTGGCAGTAAATCATAATTTGCTTGAATTATGATTTACTGCCAATATATATATACATTTTTAAAAATCATACTTTATAAATGTAATTTATAATCTCTTTCGTTTTTAAAACTATAGCATAAATATACTAGTGTTAATATACTAGGAAAATCCCTTAGGCTAGATAAATACTCACTTCCCCAAATCTTGAAAGATTCGAAATTTTGAAAGAAATTTTTAAACGTAATTCGATATATTTAAACGAAAGATTGAAATTTTGAAAGAAATTTTTAAACGTATTTCGAAATTTTTAAACGTAATTCGATATATTTAAACGAAAGATTGAAATTTTTAAAGAAATTTTAAAACTTAATTCGACATTTTTAAACAAGGTGTATTTACATATTTGCACCCATCGGCGAATCACTTCTACAAAATCTAAATTCATCTGGATTGGAGGCGGGGAAAGCGGAAATACTTGGTAAGTAAATATCTTACCTTGATATTGGCTTCGATCTTTAATAAGATCGAGGTTAAAAATAACCAAAGCATATTTAAAAATCTTATTTCTCTTTTACAATAATCAATAAAAAAAAAGAGGCAATAATTTCGTTTCTCGGCTTAAGTCTGCAAAACGTTCAAAATATATCGAATCCAATATGGCGTCCGCTGCGAACAAACATGGCCGCTACTTTGCAACGCCTTCTTTGTTTGCTTCTCCTCTTGACATTTTGTGTTTAACAAATATTCTTCCTTCTGGCTAATCCGGAAGGGGTGGGGGGATAAGCGGCGTTTGAGTAGAATAGAGGGAAGATTTAAGTAAATCGACTTTGCAATAATGTCAGCCAGGCCAATCAGTGACTATTCGTAACTGCATTAGAAAAGGTCAGCATTTAAATGTCCGAAATCTCATTAGTTTTCTTTATGCTTTCGTTTGCTCTCACAACTCTAATCCATTATCAAAGTATGAACGAGACAACACGTATGAAACTGTATATAAAAAAACGCTGATATAATTAAGCGGTGAGCTTAGCCAATAAGTAATTCTCTCTCTCGCTCCCAACTTTGAACTTTCAGCTGCAGGTGAATCATTTGCGACAATGCGTATACAAAACAAACGATGATATAATTAAGCGATGCGCTTAACCAATAATTAACCCTCTCTTACTCACAACTTTGAACTCGAGAGGCGATTTAGACGAACACTACAAAGCAAGTAACCGCTCCTTCTTTCTCCACTTTGTTAGAATTCGCTCTCATCTTCACGCCTACAAGCAAGCCAATTTTCACAGGAACATGTTAGTTCAAAGCATTTTCAACAAATTAAAATCGTTTTTTACCCTAAAAGTAATAAACCTATTTCGAATTAACTAAGTCTATAAAAATAATGACCTGGTTAACGTAATTAGATTTCTCCAAATTTCTCCAGTCGGACGCACTGAACGACATAAAAACATGCTCAACATCACTCTCATGCCTTTTAGCCAGGAAAGTCGGAAAGGAATCTTCAATTACTCATGTACAAGTTCCATCAGCTCGCGCACATCAATGCATGCACTAACAATAATAAGATAAATCAACGTACGCACATTCCCACACTGCCTATTATTCACACACACACACACACACACACATACTATTGTAGGCACCGCCAAAAATGGCCGCAAAATCAAGTTGTTGTTGTTTTTTAAAACGAAATTACGTTTATTAAAATCCATTATTTCTGAGTAACTTTTTTTTTCCAGAAAGATAAAACCCTGAATTTTATCATATAGAAAACAGAATAATGTAAAACTTTTTCTACTATTTTTAATTCAATTTTAAATGTTAAATTTTCCCAAAAAGTTAACAATTTACATTTTTTGTCTTGCACAAAAAACGTACTTAAATATTTAAAAAAAAGGGTTTTTGAAATAATTAATTAATTAATTTATTGTCTAACTAAGATTTAGGATGATTTTCTAAGAGAATATGCAAAAATATTATAATATAAGTACCTGAATTTCAAATAATTCCACTTATTCATATAGGTAACCAGATATTCGCGTTGACGTAGAGTTCAGATCGACTCTGTTTACGTTTTCGTCTGATAAAAAGCAAACTATGGAAGACCAAACAGGCCAAAAAAAACTTATTTTTCAGTGACGAAAATTTCAATGTATTATTAAGCTGAGGCTGGCCAGTACCAGATGGGTGACCATTTGTATGCGTTTGGTTTTTAATGTGTATGTGTGTGGGGGCCAGACTCCCCAAAATGGGGGGGGGGAATTTAAAGCAGAATAAAAAAAAATTATTTCAGCGCGTTTGGTCCACCATAGTCAAAGGCGGCAAACGTTTTCAAACGGGATCGAAAAAAAAGATGCTATTTTTAACACAAAGGGCACAATATTTATCGAATTTTTTTTTTTGGTATCGATTATTCAAAGCATGCCCTGTTTAATAATGGTCATGCATTATTCGGCTCGCTAAAAAAAAATTGTTAATTTATTTATCAAAAATTTTAAAATAGCTTTTTTCGTATAAATATTAAAAAAATTTTTTTTTTGTTTTGCTTAACTTAAATTAATTATTTTACTTAACATATTCACCGAATTTCACACTTCAAAACTCAAAAGCGGGATAATTAAACACAATCGAAGTTCTGATATTCAGACGTCAAAATAAGGTATGCAAACAATTTTTTTTTTTTTTTTTTTTTTTTAATCTATAATTCTGTCCCTTACAACACAATATGTTGATTTCAGTCTCAGATGATTATTTTAAGCATATTTGTTCCCACTTCAAAACAAGGGGGGGTTTTGTAAGCAAAAAAAAATATATATATAAATATCGTTTATGAAAAATAAGTACACTGTTATAAAGTTCATTCTTCTCCTAATAATCGCTGAAAATTTCGTATTGATCGGATAATTACCTGATTTTTGGTAGATTTTTAAAAAGACGGTCCGTCAAAAAGTACTGACCTGCCCCCCCCCCAGTTTTGGCGGTGCCTATACTATTGACACTACAAACATATTGAAATACATACCCCTAAGCCTTGTGACTACTCACTCAACTTATTTTTACACAATTTACATAAATTAATATTTACTGACTGAAGATAACTTATCTATCATAATATAAAATTCAAATCCTTTTTCTTGGAAGTTGAAACCGTGTATCCGGTTTACGAATTCCGGTTTCCAACTTCTGGTCATAAAAAACTTATTTTAAAGGAAAATTTACGGGATCATCTTTCTTATTTTTTTTTAATAGATTTATATATTTTTCCTACACTCAAAGCGAAAAAAAAATTTTTTTTTAATTGGTTTGTGTTACAAATAAAAAAAAACAATAGTTCCGATGAAGCGTGTTATTTTATTCATTTGAAATAATAAAATGCGCAAAAAATGTTTTCATAATTTGCCGGTGAATGTTATCAAGTTGTGCGTGATTAAAACTAGAACTTGATAAAAAAAAATTGTACATTTTTCGCGTCTCAAATTGCTTATTTATACGTTTATTTCATTTGTATTTTTCAGTGCAAGTTTGAATCGTTTTCAAACAAACAAACAAAAAATATGTTTGTCTAAATGTAAAAAAAACAAACTACTTGATCAATTTACAAATATTTGATTTTTTTTTTTTTTTAACCCAACGTAGTTTACCTCCAAAAAAGAAATGAATATCTACTTTTTTTAGCTAATACATTTACGACATTTAAAAATAATATACAAAACAGAAATTAAAAAAAAAAAAATTAAAACTTTACATTTTAGAGTGGGGGATCACTATCCTATATAAATTTAACGTAAAATGAGCACCCACTTTTTGACCACGCCGTGGTAGACGAAACATGTAAAAACAGATAAATTAAAGTGTTTGCATAGAAAAACGTTCAAATATAAGCTTCTTTTTGTTATTGTTTTTATATCAAGGCCCAGATGCCACTCGAGGATAAGGGTTAAATATGACTAAAAATTTTAAACGGTTCTAAAAAGTAAAAATGAAAGAAAAACTAAATAATTAAATGAATAACAGATTAGTAAAAAAAAAAATCTTATTAAAAATCGTGCTAAAAACTTTCGTTGAATTGTTTAATAAATATTACATTTCACTCTGCAATTTGCGCCGCATACTTTTCTAGGCAATTCATTGTCAAGCCCAAATAACAGCTTTTTTTAAATAAAAAATTAAAATAAGTTCTTTTCACAGCAACTAATAAGAAAAAACAAACATACGAAATAGGGAGTTAAAGTGGCCAAAAGGTGGGTGCTCACTGTAAACTAATGTCTTAGTAAAATAGTTATCTCTCTCAGATCAACAGAACCGGCAAAAATTATAGCCGTTGACTTAAGTGCTTTCGTTAAGAATTGCACTTTGTTTATAAAGCCATTTGGCGGAAGTGACATCAAACAATTTTTAAGGTTCGGATGACCAACATTGTATGCAATGTAACTTTTTTTTCTTTTTCTTTTTTAAAGCAAATATGAAAATAAAAGTTTCGGTAAATTTTTACTTGGTTTCCATCTTAACATTTTCCTTTAAAATGGCGTAAAGGTTTTTCAGGTATGCTGAAAACGAATATTGCATTTAAATCTCCCGCAAATAAGTAGTTTTCCGAATATTAAGCAATGTAATTCTTTGTTAAAAGTAATGGCCATTGTTGTACGCGCAAGCGCGCATATTTTGCTATAATTAATATAGCCACTATTCTATATGTAGCCATAACAAATACTGACCCAACAGGTCACGGGTAGTCTAGTATTCTTATAAAAATCATTAAAATGTTTTGTTATAACATTTCGTTTTTTTTAACTATTCATTTAAAAAACTGTTTTTCGTTTTGTGATATTTCTGTATTGCATATTTTCCATCAGTAATCGTAAAACACAGAGATGCAACATTGCGGCGATGGGGCAGGGATTGGAGCTTAGTTGAAAGTGTGGGATCTGTTAAGGTACTTCTGCAGTTTTTTTCGTGAGTCTCGCTCAGCAACGCCCGCTGAATGACGAAAATCGCCGGATTATACCGAACGAACGGAAGTCAATAAAAAAAAAAAACATAAAACAATAATAAATAATTCATAAATTTTATTGTATTTATTTATTTTTTATAGGAAACTGTTCTTTTTTGTTGTTTTTCTTTTAATTTTAATTTTTTTTTGTTATAAAAGTTTTGTTTCTTTGAAATTAGTGGACAAATATATTTTTTTGTTTCGTTTGTGTATGAAAAGTTATTTTGGTATTTTTTTTTTTTTACGACAGCCCAGCGTTGTTTAACTCCTTAAAAAACGAAAATCGAGTTTTTGTCAAATATGTGTAGACGGCATTTAAAAAGGTATTTTAACAAGCTAACCCAGCATAGTATAAACACCCCCAACCTCCCCATGTTAAGAACGGCTTCGGAATAAACACCCCAACTTCCCTATGTTTAAAACGGCTTTCAAGGTTGGGGGGTATTTATTCCGAAAGTCGTTCTTAACGTTGGGAGGTTGGGGGTGTTTATACTACGTTAGGTCGTAAAAAAGTACCATCTTTCCTTTTTTCTTCTTCCAATTTTTTTGCCGTCTCCTCGCTCGGTACAATCCAGCGGTTTTTTGTTGCCCGCCGGGCGTTGCCGAGAGATATTGTGTAGCAATGTAGTAATGTAATGTAGAAATCTAACACAGACGCACAGACAGACACGTTCACTTTTATAGATATATAGATTGGACTGTTTTAGATGCTAAGAAGACGTAATGTGATTTTGGAACAGTTCATTTTAAAATGGGTGAAGTTGGATTTTTTTTTTACTGAGTAACATTTGATTTAATCAACGATTAACACTTTTGCTAATCAGACGATCTTAGTTTGTTTAATTTGTGTCCGCTCCAGCGCGGCCGCGGCCGATATTAAACTTACTACACATGTTTGTAGTGTAATTCAAATCTTGTCGGTAGCTGAATACTTGATGTTTCGCCAGGGCTATCAAGGGTATTTCTTATCGTGACGCCATCACTAGATGGGGTGCTTACCACGGCTTAAGAGAGTCGCATCTACTCTCGAGAGAAGGATAGACTACGCCGGTTTCTCAATCTGCTATTTTACCTCGCGGTACATACAACGCCTCGCCTTCCGAAATGGTCACCTATCTGGTACTGGCCAGGCTCAACGTTGCTTAACTTCAGTGATCTGGCGATAACCGGTGTGTCGACGTGATTGTGCCGTATATAATTTGTGTGAAAGGTGATAATGTACACAGACAAGACATTTTATCCTGTTAAAAACCGGCAAACATTGATCTAGAATCTAGATCGTTGACTTAGAATGAACGCTTTATGTCAAATTAATGTTTGAATATGGTTAAATTTTTGTTCACTTTTACATTAAATACTAATCCCTATTAATCACTAACTGTACGTCAAACAGATACCATAATACTTAGTTCACTGCAACTTATAATAGCAAATGTTCGTACAAAATTTCAGCCAGATCGACACAGAAGTTTCCGAGAAAAAGTGGAACTTAAATACTAATCCTACCAATCCCTATTAAACTAACTGTACATTGAACGAATACTATAATACTTAGTTCGCTGCTCCTTATAAAGAGTCATACAAAACTTCGGCCAGATCGGCTCAGTAGTTTCCGAAAAGAAATGGAACTTAAATATTAATCCTTATTAATCCCTTTTATATCCTTGTTGAACTTTGGAATCTTTCTGTCAGAACTGGGTCTTAAGTCATTCGCATTTTTATTCCTAGTATCGCTAATTTATAAAGTACTTTATCCACTGCGCAGCGGGTCATTGCAGACATGACTGACAGAACGAGGGCGCGCACGCTACCCCCCTCCTCCGTGGGATAAATAAAGGGGTCTTATCGAAATTCTGCGCAGATTACCGAGTTCGACAGAAATATTCACGCGTTCAACCAGATACACCTGAAAAATGTCGGAGGTTACATCGGCTGAAATGAAATGTCGCACAGTTTGTGCATCGGACCATAATACTTAGTTACAAAATTGATGTGAAATTAATAATTGAATATAAATCAGTGCTCGTTTTGGCATTAAATACTAATTATGTACCGAACTGATATTTACTTCGGTGCACTTTATAACAAAAATCAATACAAAAATCCAGCAAAATAATATTTAGTTTCTTGAACCCTATCATAACAAAGGTCCATACAAAATTTCAGTCAGATCGGATCAGTAGTTTCCGAGAAAAAATCCAGAGTAAAGGTTGGATTGCGGTGATTAACCCCTATTAATCCCTAACTGCCCATGCAACGGATACCATAATTCTTATTTCGTCCCACTTTATTATAAAAAAAAGTCCATGCAAATTTTCAGTCAGATCCGTCCAGTAGTTTCCAAGGAAAAGTAAAGCAGACGGACGGACAGACAGATAGATAGACTTAGAGAAATATAATAAGAAGAACAGGATTTGAGTTCATTTTTAGAAATTCTACTTTCGCCCCCGTTTGGTTCGTGACCGAGCGATCTAACGTGATCGTCAAATGATAATCGTCCATAGTTTCTTACGAGTTCCAGGATAATTCTTATTTCCATTGACTCAGTGTCATCCTGTTGAAACTGAAGAACGTCCAGAAGGTCATTAACACGTCTGATTCACGTACGCGAAAGTTTCTTTCTTATTTTTTTCTTTATTTATGACATTTTTTTTTGTCGCGATTCCGAAAAATAGTAAACAAGTCGTGATAGTATCAGAATCTTCCAATGTTCCATGAATTTGAATGGCCAGTATGGTGACAGAATTGCCTGAGGAGGTGTAATGTTTCTTCACCAAAAACCAATACTTTCGACCCAGTCACCTTGATTGCTAGACACACATTCTCGCTTTTCTTTAGCGTCAATTCGAAACATTGCTCATACTTAGGAATCGTGATTGTCAAAAACACGCTATTTCTTTCAATAAACATGTCGGTACTCACGTTTCTCGGTAAAATAAAAAATAAAAATAAATAAAATATCAGTATTTTTTTTCGTTCGATGTAAGCATTGCCTACATTGAAATTTTAATAAAATCTACAATTTTAGAAAGCCAGTGCAACACAGTTTTCTTTTAATATATATTTTAATAAAGATTTATATTATTTTATTATTGGAATTCTTTAGAGATGAGTAATTTGCATATTTATTTGTTCATTTACTAGCAGGCTGAGGTGCCCGGCTTTGCCCGGGCGTAAAATATGCTTAGATATTAATTTGTTCAGATTTTGTATATATTATTATAGAGTCGTGTTTTCAAAAGTAAATATATATATATATATATATATATATATATATATATATATATATATATATATATATATATAAATATTTAGCTAAAATCGAAACTGTAGCATTCAAAGGTGGTGACGTTACCCCTGTACCAACGTGACATGCAGATAAAACGATTAAAAATTAAAAGTTAAAAATAAACCAAGATCTATGTACAAAATGTATAACGATTTTTTTTTTCAATTTTGACCCATTTTCGGCATCTTAAAAACAATTTTAACCGGCTAAAGACCCATAAAAGAACGGTCCGTAAAAAATCCAATCATTTGAAGCCCCCTAGCGCCGCTCAGCGATTTTTACTTTCGGAGGAGAGAAAGTTTGAAAATATGGAGACAGACAAACAGACAGACATATATATTAGATTTATTTGCGGACTATTATCCCATCTTCATAGTTGTTGTTTTACGATGTTTCGGCCTTCATCAGGTGGTTAACCGCGATAGAATAGGAATGCTGAATCTCTCAACTGCATCATCAGTAATTGCTGCCTTCTATAATTGTTGACGTTTTTAGTCCACTAATGCTCTGGCTGACTTGGGGTAGGACTGAAACCGCTATCTTCAGATAATGCTCACCTGGAACCGTAGAGATTCAATGCCTCTATCCACTGCGCCACGGACCCCGAAGGATTAGTTGGCCAAAAATGTGGTGAACCGACAACAACTATGGAAGGCAGTAATTACTGGGGATCCAGTTAAGAGACTCAGCATTTCCTATCCCACCGCGGTTAACCACTTGACAAAGGCCAGAGGAATAGTTGGCCGGAACGTGAAATAACAACTATAAAGATGAGGATAACAGTCCGCAAATAAATAAATAAAAACATTTATTTATTTATAAAATTTTTGCTGATATAACACCTACCTCAGGTGTAGAATTAGTTTGTGCCCCCCCTGTTATTTTTATTATTTCTTCTAACATGTTGTCACCAGAAAAGTAAAATCCGTATTTTTTTTTTTCAACAGTGAACCTTAAAAATATTTAATCAGGATTGAAATCACGTAACTGTGTGAAAGGAATTCGTGATTTTTTCTTCGATATTAGCTTAAATTAAAATTTGAATAAAGTCCGCAATTTTAGAAAATCAGTGCAACTTAGATCTTTTTTTTTTAAATAAACATTCATTTGTTTATCAAATTTTCGGCGATATAACACCATCTTCAGGAATAGAATTAGTTTGTGTTTTTTTTTTCCTTTTATTTTCATCATTTTTATCAGCAAACTCCGTAGGTTTTTTCAAAAGTGAAATTTTAAAATGGCTGCATGAAAGGAATTACTGATTTTTTTCCTCGATGTTAGCGTTGCTTAATTTATATTTGAATAAAATCTTTGATTTTAGAAGATTAGTGAAACACAGATATTTTTTTTAATGTTTATATTTTAAAATACTTTAATCATGATAAAAATCACATAACTACATGAAATAAATTTGTGATATATTCCGTGATTATGAGCGTTGTCTAAATTTAAATTATTTTTTAATAAAATATCTTTAAGAAAAAAAAATATTTGTTTACGATTAATTTTCGGTGATATAGTACCTTCTTCGGGAGTAGAATCAATTTGTATTTTTTTCTTCTTTATCGTTCCTTATAGTATGTTGTCACCATAAAAGTAAAATCCACCTGTTTATATCAACGGTGATATTTTAAATGTTTTTAATCAGGAGGAAATCGCTCAGTTGCGTAAAATGAATTGGTGAAACTAACGACATGGGACTCAAATATGCACTCATACCCCCCACACTACCACCACACGCGCACGCGCGTTTTAGGAGTAATCTGCTTTTTCGATTATATTTCGCCCTTCGTGTATATAAGGTACGGACAAAAATAGTGGGGGAAAAAAATAGGGAGACATAGTTTTAAACCCGGTTTATCATAAATTTTTGTAGGCATCCGACTACTTTTTTTTTTTTTTGTATTTGAAAGATTAAAATAAACTTCCAAAAGGGGAAAAATATTTGTACACGTAAAAAAGAAAAAAAAAAGTAATAAAAAAAAAATTGTTTTCACGGCGAGCTAACAAATTCAACTAATTAAATAAATTCATTATATATCTCTCATCTAATCTCCGTCGTCTTTCAGGACCCTTCACCACCGAATCCAGACGATTTCTCCAGTTCTCTCGATCTCACATGACAAATTAAAGTAATTCTGTGGTTGTTTATCGTTTTTATATGGTCCTCTTCTATTGAGGATTTAGTCAGCCAATCAGCTTTTTAGTATCCACCTATCTCTACCTACGTATTGAGCACTGTTGCAGTAAATACTTAAAGTTTACGCATAAATTTATACTTCCATATATTAATTTTATGTGAGTAAATGAAGTATATATATATATATATATATATATATATATATATATATATATATATATATATATATATATATATATATATATATATGAGAGACAGAACATAAAGATTAATAATTGTAAATTAGAAATTAGGATGAACAAACAAAAGTAAATTGAGTGTAGGATCGTTTCGGAAACTTTATGAGATTCGAATTGAAAAATAAATTATGATGTGGACAAGAAAGACGGGACAGAAAAAAAAAAAATATATATATATATATATATATATATATATATATATATATATTGGATTTTTTTATGTTGGGATTTGTACACAGATAGTATACAACAAAAAAGAAAATCATGTCGTCTTTTCTAGGGCGAATAATTCATCGTTCCAATCTCTATATATAAACGACTATATATTTTTCTGTCTGTCGATTTCCATACTTTTAAACTATGCCCCTAAACTAAAAGTCGCAGACCGGCGTCAGAGGCCTCAAATGATTGGATTTTTTTTTTCGGGCCGTACTTTTATGGGTCTTTAGACGGTTAAAATTGTTTTTGTTTTTTTTTTGGTGGGTGGGGGGAGTCAAAAATGGGTCAAAAGTGAGAAAAAATCATTCTAATCTTTAGTTTTAATCGGTTTATAGTCGTCACGTTAGAACTGTGGTAACATCACAAGCTTTGAATGTTACGGTTTCGATTCTAGCTGATGGCAACAAAATACTTTTACTTTTGAAATCACGACTCTAATAATATATACGAAATCTGGACAAATTAAAATATCATATATATGCGTATTTAACGTCTGGGCAAAGCCAGGCGCCCCATTGCTAGTATATAAAATGTTTTAGTTTAAAAGCAAACTGTACTTACGTTTATCTATAAACTCAGCATGAATTAAAAACATCTGTTTCCGGACGCACTTATTGACCATAGCAACGATGGAAAAAAAACTATCTCCATTAATTCTTGGATGCTGAACTTCAAAAACGAATGTTCAACCTGCTATAAAATCTAATAAACCAGACCAAATCGATATCAACCAGGAAAAGTTTTCCTTAATCAATTAAAAGCATGTTAGTCTTAATTAACAACCATTTTATTAATTAACCGGCAGACAAACAAGTCAATTTAACAATTAGAAACCAATAACAAACACCCAAAACAGTTTCAATTTTATTAGTATACTAGCAGGTTGTCTGACATTGTCCGGTCGTAAAATACGATTAAATCCTTTATTTTAATTCATACAGATTTCGTAATTATTAATTTTTTAGAGCCAGATTTTCACTTACGGGAATAGGCATTTGTTCATTACTGTCATGGAAAATGGAACCACTTTATTGTTTTCGTTTTAAAGATCTCAGCACAGGGGAGACAATTCAATTTTAATAAATATTCATATGATTAATGTTTTTTGTGTCATTGTATTGTCATTGGATTAAAATAAAATCCTAAACTAGACTAAAACTTAAGTTATCTGAACATGTATTGAATTTGAATAAAATTAAGAAAATCCCAATAGCACAATATAAAAGGCTTTTTATTATAAAATATGAATTTTGCTAACAAAGTTATAATACTGAAATGAGTGAAAGTTGTCATATGTATGATTTATTTAGAAATATATATTTATGAATAGTTTAAAAAGACTTTGTTAGAATGCGTGTGACTTCTTTTTTTTTTTTTACAAAATTTAGATTTTCATAACAAAGGCAAAGTTCTGAAATTTCCGTTACAAATAAAATAAAGAAAATCATGAACAATTATAATTTGAACAGTTATTATTGGCTTACGTGTGACTGTTTTAAAAAAATTTTTTTACAAAATTTAAATTTCCGTAACAAAGGCAAAATTCTGAAATTTCGCAATAAATTCGTAACAAATAAAATAAAGGAAGTCTCGAAAAATTAACATTTGAACAGTCATTGGAATGCGTGTGATTATTATTTGTTTTGAGAAATTTTTCTACAAAATGAAAAATTCTAAAATTTTCGTAAAAAATAAAATAATTAAAATTTATAATTTGAAAAGGTCATTATAATGTGACTTTTGCTTTGAGATATTTTTTTACAAAATTAAAATTTTTGCAACAAAAGAAAATTTTGAAACTTTCGTAGCGAAAATCATGACGTGTTACTATTTTTTGTTTTGAGAGACTTTACAAAATTTAAATTTTCGTAGCAAAGGAAAAATTCTGAAATTTTCGTAAGAAATAAAACAAAAATAATAAAATTTTAAATGTTATTGTAAGAATACGTGTGACTTGTTTTGAGAATTTTTTTTAAATTAAAATTTTCGAAACAAAGACAAATGTCTGAAATTTTCGTGACAAATAAAAATTAAAGAAAATCATTAAAATTTACAATCTGAACAATCATTACTGTATGATTTTTTAAACGAAGTTCTCTCTTTACAGGAGATACTGTTATTAGATTAAATATCCCTGTTCTGAACTTGAATTGTCTCTCCCTGTTCTGAGATCTTCAAAATAAAAATAAGAAAGTTGGTATATGACATTAGTACACAAGATCCGGAAATTATATTTTAGTAGCAAGATCTGTGGAAATTCCACAGGGTACTTATTCATGTAATGTTCAGTGTGAATGGAAACGCTTTGACATTATTGTATCTCTTTTGTTAAAACTGCAAAATTATTCATCTAAGCTAGCAGGTGACGCCAGGCGTAGCCCGGTCATAAAGCACGCTTAAATATGATATTTAAATTCTTGCAGATTTCGTATATATTATTATAAAGTTCATGTTCCATCGATTTTTATATATTATAAAGTTGCGATTTCAAAAAAAAAAATATATATATATATATATCCGTATGACTTGGGTACATTAGTTTGAAGAAAAATTGAAACCAAAACTTATGAAGAATTCTTGGTAAAATTATTTATTACGAGAAGTGGAAGTCCATATCTATTAAACGACAGTCACTAGATGTAAGCGTAACATACAAAATAGATAACACACGCTATCCTGTATAGATTATATTGGACCGATTAAATAGTAAGGATTTTAAAAGTTTGGAAAAGTGACACATGCGCCACAACCGAGAATCGAAAGAATTCTTGGGAAAATTATTTATAAAAAAAAATAGATTACTGGTGTGCCATTAGCTATACTTGCAACCGAAACCAAAACATATGAAGAATTTTTGGTAAAATTATTCATTACAAGAAATGGAAGTTCATAACAATCAAACGACAGTCACTCGGATGTAAATGTGGCACACAAAATAAATAACACACATGCTATTCTATTAATATTATATATTATATTATATTATATATTATTATATTATATTATATTATATATATATTATATTATATTATATATATTATATTATATTATATATATATTATATTAAATTATATATTATTATATTATATATTATTATATTATATATATTATATTATATATATTATATTATATATTATTATATTATATTATATATATATTATTATATTATATATATTATATTATATATATATATTATATTATATTATATAAATTTTATATTATATATTATTATATATTATTATATATTATTATATTATATATATAATATTATATATATTATATTATATCATATATTATTATATTATATTATATATTATTATATTATATATTATATTATATTATATTATTATATTATATTATATTATATTATATTATTTTATTATATTATATTATATTATATTATATTATATATTATATTATATTATATTATTATATTATATTATATATATTATTATATCATATTATATATATTATTATATTATATTATATTATTATATTATATTATATATATTATTATATTATATTATATATTATTATATTATATTATATATTATTATATTATATATATTATTATATTATATTATTATATTATATTATATATATATTATATTATATTATTATATTATATTATATATATTATTATATTATATTATATATATTATATTATATAAAATATATTATATTATATATTATTATATTATATTATATATATATATTATATTATATATTATTATATTATATTAAATATTATTATATTATGTATATATTATATTATATATATTATATTATATATTATTATATTATATTATATACATTATATTCTATTGTATATATATTATATTATATATATATTATATTATATTATATATTATATTATATTATATATATATATTATATTATATATTATTATATTATATTATATATTATTATATTATAAATATTATATTATATATATTATATTATATTATATTATATATTATTATATTATATTATATATATTATATTATATATATTATATTATATTATATATTATTATATTATATAATATTATATTATATATTATATTATATATTATTATATTATATATATATTATATTATATTATATTATTATATTATATAATATTATATTATTATATTATGTTATATATATATTATATTATATCATATTATTATATTATATTATATTATATATATTATTATATTATATTATATATATTATTATATTATATTATATTATTATATTATATTATATATATTAGTATATTATATTATATATTATTATATTATATATATTATTATATTATATTATATTATTATATTATATATATTATCATATTATATTATATATTATTATATTATATATATTATTATTATATTATATTATATTATTATATTATATTAAATATATTATTATAATATATTATATTATTATATTATATATATTATTATATTATATTATATATTATTAAATTATATTATATATATTATTATATTATATTATTATATTATATATATTATTATATTGTATTATATTATATATATTATATTATATATATTATTATATTATATTATATATATTATTATATTATATTATATATATTATTATATTATACTATTATATTATATATATTATTATATTATATTATATATTATTATATTATATATATATTATTATATTATATTATATATTATTATATTATATTATATATTATTATATTATATTATATATTATTATATTATATTATATATTATTATATTATATATATTATATTATATTATATTATATTATTATATTATATATATTATATTATATTATATTATATTATTGTATTATATATATTATATATATTATATTATATTTATATTATATTATATATATTATATTATATATTATTATATTATATTATATATTATCATATTATATATTATTATATTATATTATATTATATTATTATATTATATTATTATAATATATTATATATTATTATATTATATTATATATTATTATATTATATTATATATATTATATTATATTATATATTATTATATTATATTATATATATATTATATTATATATTATTATATTATATATTATTATATTATATGTATATTATATTATATATATTATATTATATATTATTATAATATATTATATATTATTATATTATATCATATATATATTATACTATTTTATATATATATTATATTATATTATATATATATTATATTATATTATATATATATTATATTATATATTATTATATTATATTATATATTATTATATTATATATATTTTATTATATATATTATATTATATTATATATTATTATATTATATTATATGTATATTATTATATTATATTATATATATATATTTTATTCTTATATATATATTATATTATATATATATATTATTTTATATTATTATATTATATTATATATTATTATATTATATATATTATATTATATATATTAATTATATTATATATTATTATATTCTATTATATTATATATTATTATATTATATAAATATTATATTATATTATTATATTATATTATACTATTATATTATATTATATATATATTATATTATATTATATTATTATATTATATATATTATTATATTATATTATATATATTATTATATTATATTATTATATTATATTATATGTATTATTATATTATATATTATTATATTATATTATATATATTATTATATTATATTATATATTATTATATTATATATATTATTATATTATATTATATTATTATATATTATTATATTATATATATTATTATATTATATTATATATATTATTATATTATATTATGTATATTTTTATATTATATAATATTATTATATTATATTATATATATTATTATATTATATTATATATTATTATATTATATATTATTATTATTATATTATATTATATATTTTTATATTATATTATATATTATTATATTATATAATATATTATTATATTATATATCATTATATTATATATAATGTATTATATTATATTATATTATATTATTATGTTATATATATTATATTATTTTATTATATTATATTATATTATTATATTATATTATATATATTATATATATATATTATATTATATATATTATATTATATATTATTATATTATGTTATATTATATATTATTATATTATATTATATATTATTCTATTAAATTATATTATCATATTATATTATATATATTTATTATATTATATATTATTATATTATATTATATATTATTATATTATATTATATATATTATATTATATATTATTATATTATATTGTATATATATTATATATTATTATATTATATTATATATTATCATATTATATATTATATTATATTATATATATTATATTATATATTATTATATATTATTATATTATATTATATTATATATTATTATATTATGTTATATTATATATTATTATAATGTATATACATTATATTATATATTATTATATTATATTATATATTATTATATTATATATATATTATATTATATTATATATTATTATATTATGTTATATTATATATTATTATATTATATTATATATATATTATATTATATATTATTATATGTTATTATATATATATTATATTATATATTAATATGTTATATTATATATTATTATATTATATATATATATTATATTATGTATATTTTAGTATATTATATATTATTTTATTATATTATATTATATATTATTATATTATATATATTATATTATATATTATTATATTATATATATATTATATTATATTATATATTAATATGTTATATTATATATTATTATATTATATATATATTATATTATGTATATTATAGTATATTATATATTATTATATTATATTATATTATATTATATATTATTATATTATATATATATTATATTATATATTATTATATTATATATATATTATATTATATATTATTTTATTGTATTATATATTATTATATTATATATATTATATTATATATATTATATTATATATATATTATATTATATATTATTATATTGTATTATGTATTATTGTATTATATATATATTATATTATATATATTATATTATATTTTATTATATTATTTTATATAATATTACGTTATATTATATATATATTATATTATATAGTTTTATATTGTATTATATATATATATATTATATTATATATGATTTTATTATATTATATATTATTATATAGCATATATATATTATATTATATTATATATTATTGTATTATATTATATATATTATATTATATTATATTATATATTATTATAATTTATATTATTATATAATATTATATATTATTATATATATATATTATATATATTATATTAATTCTAATTAATTTTGCTAGCGCCAACCGTTGCTTGTCAAAATGTTATGAAAAGTGCTAAGATTCAAGTTGACAATTATATTTTTATGAAAAAATAATAAAAAGCAGAGAAAAGGCAAATAAAAACGTGGATATTCTGTGACCCGCCCTTTGTAGGTCAGCAATCAATCGATTTGGTTGGTCTTAATTTCACGATCGGGTGGATATGTCGCCGCTTCGTCGATCTGTCGGCTAGAAGGAAAGCAATTTTCATTAAAAATTCAGTTTTCATTAAAAAAATATTCAATTTTCATTAAAAAAAAATTCAATTTTCATTTAAAAAAAATAAATTTTCATTAAAAATTCAATTTTCATTAAAAAATCAATTTTCATTAAAAAAATTCAATTTTCATTAAAAAAATTCAATTTTCATAAAAATATATTTTCATAACAATAAATTTTCATTAAAAAATCAAGTTTCGTAAAAAAATAAATTTTCATTAAAAAATCAATTTTCATTAAAAAAATTCAATTTTCATAAAAATAAATTTTCATAAAAATAAATTTTCATTAAAAAATCAATTTTCGTAAAAGAATAAATTTTCATAAAAAAATCAATTTTTATAAAAAAAGTAAATTTTCATAAAAAATAAATTGTCATAAAAACAAATTTTCATTAAAAAAATCAATTTTCATAAAAATCAATTTCCATAAAAAAATCAATTTCCATAAAAATCAATTTTTATAAAAAAAATCAATTTTCATAAAAAAATCAATTTTTATAAAAAAAACATCAATTTTCATAAAAAAATCAATTTTCATAAAAAAATAAATTTTTATGAAAATAAATTTTCATTAAAAAAATCAATTTTCATAAAAAATCAATTTTTATAAAAAATCAATTTTTATAAAAAAATAAATTTTCATAAAAACAAATTTTCATTAAAAAAATCAATTTTCATAAAAAATCAATTTTCATAAAAAATCAATTTTCATAAAAAAATCAATTTTCATAAAAAAATCAATTTTTATAAAAAAAATCAATTTTTATAAAAAAATCAATTTTCATAAATAAGTTAGTTATCTACTTAATGTCACAATTCGTTAAATATTACTGTATTATTAAATAAATCAATAATGTTCAACCTTTATCGAAAAATAAAAAAAACACTTGCTTATTTGGGTTACATGACGTAAAAACAAGGTAGGTAACTAAGTTCGGAATATTTCGAAAACTTCTCCAAATTTGATCTAAGATTTTCATTAATAATTTTATAAGTCACCGTTTTTCGTAATTTTTGGATATGTTAATTATTGCGACATGACAACGATATGTTATTTGTTTTACTTGAAATTCAATATAAAGAAAATTAATAAAATGTGTTTTTATACTTTAAGCGTGTATATGCGTGCGACCGTGTGGGCGGAGATGAGTGAAAGGCGATCGGAGATTATCATGACCTCAACTTAAATTAAAAAGATAAAACCAGAAATACCCCTGGAAATGGCGATAAACGACGCGAATAGTAAATACAGTAGATGAAGCAGAACTTCCCAGTTCAATTTTATAAACTTCCGTCAAATAATATGCGAGGTATGCAGTCGGTAGAGGATTGTCATTGGACAGCAAGGTTGGGCCATTCCTATTGATCCAAGCCGGACACATATACTTTACGGTTTATAACTTCTCTATGATCCCCATTTCTTCCGTATAAAAGAATTCGTGCGCCACCAAAACAGTCATTATCCCATCCTTTTTAATGCTTCCTGGTTTGGCGGGGAAATGTTTTGGCGGTCCACTTTGACCTCTGTAGAACTATTGTTTCTCGGTGAGAGGTTTTGGGTTTGTTCGTGTCATGTGGACAGTTCGAGAACAGTTGTTACGTTCTGGCCCGGCATCAGCTTCCCCGGCAATAAAATTAAATAATAGGCACATCCTTTTACATAAAGGGGTCGATGTGGCGCCGACTATAATCGGCTATGCATCAGCTGGAATGGGTTCGGTCGTCTTTATAGGTAGCATTTCCATCGTCGTGAATGGTAAGCAGTGACTCTGCTGCTGAAAATTGTGAACAAAGCATCCTTTTATAAAAATATGAATTTATTTTCATAATTAACCCTGCACAAGTCCCATGAGGTGTTTTGTTACCCCAATTTTGCTTAAGTGCTCATAATTCCTAGTTGGCAACTTATTTCTTTTCCTCCCTTCCAATAAATACTCATCTGGCTCAGTGAGGGTATAGCACACGTGGTATGACGCAGTTGTATCTCGGTTGTCTTTGAAAGGTAATGGTTATCTAATGAACTGATATTCGTTTTTCTTGCTATTTCAATTTATGGAAACATTTGAGAGCACACATTCATTTTTCTTGTTATTTCAGTTAATGGAAACATTTTTTATTCATCATAGATATTACAAAGTAACAAACTCGTGTATCCTGTAGGGATTTTTAAATAAATGTGATCTAAATCTAAGACTTAAAATTCTTTTTACTTAGTTTTATAATTTAGTGTATTGTATTATTTTTTTATTAATATCAATAAGTTACTAGTGACTCAAAATGGTCTAACCGGCACTGTCCCACGCATATACACACTTAAAGTATAAAAACACATTTTATTAATTTTCTAACTGAACCAACAGGATAACTATATTTTACAAAATAACATTATAGACATTTGTCTTGGGGTGTATAAACACCTCATGGGACTAACCATATTTGGAACACCCAGATGATTATTAGGAGGGTTAAGGAGCATTTTGAGACCCGACAGTTGAGATCCGTCCGTTGCAATTACAATTCAGTTCCCTTTCTTTGTAAGAGAAAGAGTGAAAAAGAGAGATAGAGAGGGGGAGAGACGTGCATGCATAACAAGCTCGGTGACGAGTTCCTTTGGGTTTGTCCCTTCGAAGCCTGAGGTCCCGTATCGTTTCGACAAAACAGAGTTTCGTAAACACCTGTCAGTGAAACCTGACTGATATATTCTGACATTTTGAAAATCAGGCAGTGCCTGTATGACATGTGCGCGTTTCCCCATGGGAGCAAGTTAAGCACAAGGGCCCGAAATGTGGAAAGATTGAGATCCCTCAAAAAGAACTCACCCATTGTGCAAACTACCGAACGTTTGCGTATCCAAGAAAAAAAAATAATTTGACGACATGTGTCTCGGTGCAGGTGGGTTCTGCGCATTATATCTGACTGTAATCACAAAGAATGATTGTTAATTAAATCAAAGACTGGAAAAAATCAGCGCTTCTTATACATCATGCAAACACTACTGTGTTTGAATATATGGTTAAGTGACAGTTTTAGTCATTATGAACTGCTTTAAAGCTTCACCGCTCACTCATTTTTTTACCATATTTCAAATTACTACAGTTTATAGTTTACTTTTTCAGCTATATCAGATGGCTCTTATTGTCTTTATAGGTCCTTATCCATGAACTTTATTTGACCAATCTGCTGATGTTTTGACTTCCTTACTCTTGCTACACCTTATTCCTCAGACTCCACGCCTTCTTTGAATCTCTTATGCCACTCAAAAACTGATGCAAGATTCATGCTAGATGGTCCAAACGTAGCATGAAGTATTGCATACGTTTATGTGGCATTTTTTTTTTTTAAATAGTGAAGAGTCTCGTGTGTAAAAAACGCTTCACTATTTAAAGCAATTTAAATGTAATTTGAACTGGAGCATATAAAAGCATCTAGATTTTAAACGAAAGAGTAACCAAAAACTGCCTGAAGACGACTGAAAAAAATCAGTTAAAAGTTCTTGCAAAGAAAAAAAACTGATGAACGAAAACAACTATGGAACTTTCTTACAAATTTGACCGAGATATTAGAACGGCGATACGAAAAATGGAAAAATTACCAAAAAAAAAATTACCAAAAAAAAATTACCAAAAAAAAAATTACCAAAAAAAAAATTACCAAAAAAAAAATTACCAAAAAAAAAAAAAAAAAAAAAAATTACCAAAAAAAAAATTACCAAAAAAAAATTACCAAAAAAAAAATTACCAAAAAAAAAAAAAAAAAAAAAAATTACCAAAAAAAAAATTACCAAAAAAAAAATTACCAAAAAAAAAAAACAAAAAAAAAAACGATTAAGCAGAATCACTCCGTGCTGTTCAACAATGTCTAAATGAAAACATGTTGCTTAAACACAACATATATATGTTCTACCGGAATCAGAAGAAACTATTGGAATCGTTCCATCGCTAATGTACATAAAATATACATTTTATTCATTGATTTGAAGATCAATTCGAATCGGTGCTCAGAAACAGATGTTCATGTTAAAGTCATAACACGCGCGTAAAAGCAATGCTTATCAAGACGAGTTCAGATAAAATTTATCAGTACTTTTTTTCTTATTCGTCCACTCCGTAAACGACGATCGGGTGATATCAGCAGGGGGGGGGAAACAGGAGTGATAACTTTTGATCTCATCTCATCTTTAAAAGCATATGAAATCACTTGAATTAAACATCTGTTGCTGAATACGGATTTGAAATCTATATATCTATAAAAGTGAAAGTGTCTGTCTGTGTGTGTCTGTGTGTGTACATTTCCCTACGCAATAACTCTGTTAATTTTTGTCTACAGATTGGAAATTTGATATACAGCGTACTGAGATTTGGGAAAATCGATGTGGTCGGTTTTGGGCTAGAAATTTGACGATTAAGGGGTCAAAGTTCAAGGATTTGACCTTTGAGAGCTCTACCAAACTCCTCCGACAATTTTAGGTCTATACACTTAAAATTTTAGATATAGGTTCCTTGGACATGGATCTAACTTAATAACTTGATTTGAGCCCAAAACAATAAATATTAAGGGGTCATAATAGGGGTCAAAGTTTAAAAAATTGACCGCTTTTTTTTTTTTTTTTTTTTTTTTTTTTTTGCTCAACATACACCTCCGAATACCCTGCCAACGCTGGGCACCCATGCTAGGATATATATATATATATATATATATATATATATATATATATATATATATATATATATATATATATATCCACATCCACACACACACACACACACACATATATATATATATATATATATATATATATATATATATATATATATATATATATATATATCCACATCCACACACATCTATAATATAAAGCCGAACGTCTGTGTGTGTGTCTGGTCCCGAATAGACTCCTATATGGTTGACTATTATAGAAAACTGATCACATATGATGATAGAAGATGTATCGAGACACATGAATGGGTATGTTTGATCTGGCATAATGATGATTCATTAAAATTGTGGGGTCTGCGTACGCGCCTGGTTCACAAAGTATGGAAATAAAAAAATAAAAAAAAAAAAGTTTACAAGTGTTTTTGATATAGATGTACATAAGAATATTTGATAAGTATGTTTTAACTTAAATAGGGATGGTATGATAAAATTGTGGGGTCTGTGTTCGCGTCTGGCCTCCATAGAATGGAAATAGGCACAAACTTTAATAAAGACCTTTCATATCTATCTGCGTAAGTATACTTTGATAATTATGTTTCAGTTTGAAGAAATATGGTATAATAAAATGATAGGTGTTTGTTCGCGCCTGACCTCCATAAAATGGAAATATGTCACAAAGTTTAACAAGGTTTTTTTGTTTCAGTGTGAACAGGTATAGTATAATAAATTATGGGATTTATCTATTTTATTTTTACTTTCATCATATTTTGCTTTGGTTTTGATACCCCGAAATTCGAAGCTATCTCTTTACGACCCTTCCTTTTCATAACCTATCATACTTTCATAAATCAGAGTCCATTTTCTGTAGGCTGTTTTTGAACCCAGTCAACGACGGGTACTTTTGCTAGTATATATATAACACGTAAAGTGATCTAAGCGTAACGGTTAACGCATTAGGTTATTGTTGGAGACATGGGATTAATGGACTATCTCATGACGTCACTTCCTCTGGTGACGTCACTTCCGGTATCGAGTACCGGTGTCCGGCAGTCAGATTGGCTCTCGGCCAAGTAGGTCGTGTGCAAACGCCCCCCTGTTGAGGAATGGTATTACTCAACTAACTCTGCCTGTAATATATGTGAATACGTGTTCCTAAAAATCCTGTGTTCCTTTCTTTTATTACCATTTAACCACATAACAATTATAATATAAGATCATGGTCTATGGTTCGATTCTTAGAAACAGTCAAGATACGTTAACGAGGTAGCACCTCTAAACCTGCCTGTCTAGATTACCGTTTTATAAGTAAAACATATATAAATATATTCTTGTGGACCTAGTTAGGGGTCACAATATTAAGGTGAAAGAGTCCCGTGTTCATTAAGAGCGGTTAAACTGCGTGCATGGTCATAGGACCAGACAGATCCATATCATGAATCGGTTTTCCGATTTTCACCACATATGCACCACGTTTATGATGGACCACGTTTATGATGGACAAATCCGAACCACTGTCAAGTTGATATCTAACATTCTTATTCCCCATTTTTACCGTCACGTACTTCCGTACATTTTTGTCCTCTGCTTGAGTTTTTTTTTATGTAGCTCCTGCAGGGTCCTTTTTTATGTAGCTCCTGCAGGGTCCTTTTTTTATGTAGCTCCTGCAGGGTCCTTTTTTTATGTAGCTCCTGCAGGGTCCTTTTGCTCTGCAATGTGAGGCTTTATGTCCGTTGCGTCTGCATCAATCACATTTCCGGGACCGGTATGGACAATAGTTCTGCCAACAGAATTCTCCACATCCTTGGCATGGGTAACAAGGCATCATTTAAAAATCAACAAACCACACACACACACACACACACACACACACACACACACACACACATGCAATATATATATATATATATATATATATATATATATATAATTATTTCCACAGTCAAACAATGTCGCGGCTCACAACAACCTTGCCAGCTTACAAACCGGAAGTACAAACTCATGGTTGCTGTGACCTGCGACGTTGTTTAACTAGAAATATTTATATAATTTTTCACATTCTGAATATCTATAATATAAATCTCACTTGCCTGTTTAAATGTACGTATGTATGTATGTATGTATGTATGTATGTATGTATGTATGTATGTATGTATGTATGTATGTATGTATGTATGTGTGTGTGTGTGTGTGTGTGTAACCATGACACAGAGAGCTGGAAATGCGAGTGCTTTTGTCAAAAGCTGGCTACGTCAACCACCTTAAGTCGCACAAAACTCCTGTTCAGGTCAACTTTGCTCCTATTAGTTCGAACCAAGTCTACTGTTGTTTTGAGAAGACGTGATTGTTCATAGGAATACACTTCAACCTCCAGAGGAAGTTAACTCAGTGGAAATTGCTTAATTGTATGCCACATCTGCTTCAAGATGTGCAAATCTGCGGCGGAAGTGGAAAGTCATCTGAGATGGCATGGACGACAAGATTGAGAGAACTCAATGTGACGACGATCATCTGGAAAGATGCATCAATCATTATGTATGTATGTATGTATGTATGTATGTCTACCTAAAACTTTCGACAGAGGCGACAGATTTTCCCGAGATCGGTATTGTTTTTAAGGTCGACCCTTCAGACGACAAATATCGAAAAATCGGCCAAAAACATTCATTCCTTCACCCTCAACTGGGCACTTTTCTATAGGGAGGGGTCGCTTTTTTCGTCGATATTTTCGAAAGTCATCTCCTCTTTTCGATAGACTAGCCTTAATTTAAACCTATATCACTTCCGGTTAGGCAATGGACGCAACAGCTAACGCGTCATGTCTTTTTTTCACGTTCTTTTCCTTCTTCGCAGTATGGTTTCGAGCCTTCCTGCCTGCTTGCCTATTACCACTTTTTTTTTTTGCTCAACACACACATCCAAACACCCGGGCAACGCCAGGATCTCAGGCTAGTCTATTATATAAATATCAACTGTCTGTTAGTGTGTGTGTGTGTGTGTGTGTGTGTGTGTGTGTGTGTGTGTGTGTGTGTGTGTGTGTGTGTGTTTGTATGTCTGCCTAAAATTTTTGACAGAGGTGACGGATTTTCACGAAATCGGTAACATTTTAAAGCTCGACCCTTCGGACAACAAATATCGAAAAGTTGGCTAAAAACATTGATATCCCCCCCCCCTTCACGAAGGGGACGCTATTTTGCCGATTGACTATCCTTAATGTAAATATTCGCCACTTCCGGTTTGGCAATGGACACATATATATATAAAGAGAGAGAGAGAGAGGGAGAGACAGAGAGAGGAACACAATTTAAGACTATAAATTATACTTTACAAGAATTTTGTTCGACAGGATACTCAAATATGAAATATTAAGTTTTAATTTATGCCAGTCCCAGCAAATTCATAGTTTCTCTATCATATTCTTATGCTAATGTCTTTTCTCTGATGAGAAGTACGCATTTCTTTGAAAATCCGCGGATTAAGGAAATCTTAATATTTCTTATTTGAGTATCCTGTCGAACAATAAATTCTTGTAAAATACAATTTACAGCTATAAATTGTGTTCTTTAATAACGAGCTCTATTTTCTCTTTTTTGGTTGACGTAGTTTCGAGTTGTCAAAGATAGAGATTGTATCGTCCAGTTCAGCGTTTGTACTCGACCATGTGCACATGTGTTAAAAATCAAAATGTAGATTCCATGAACAAAGTTTCTTTCTTAGAAGTGCACGCCTGCGGAACTTTCTTCCGTTTGCCTGTTTCCAACCTAATTACAACTTGGATGTCTTCAAGTCCAACATAAACAAATTCCTGATGAACTGCCCCCTTAAGTAGGACACTTTATCAAATCTCTAACGATTACTACGATACTATCCCATTGATCACTGTACACACAATAAACCTTATCCCCGAGTGGATTCCGGGCCTTGATAAGTGGTGACCTCCATATAAAAAAAATCCACTGTTTATGAACATAATGAAAATGGAATTCAAAACATGACGGTTAAAAGGATCAGATTCGTGCAGCATTTTTATTTTTTATAAATATTTAGTTAAAATTTCTAATAATCACGTCGTGGTTGGAGGACCAACCTGGGGTGTCCTACAAAAACGGTCTCCAGAGCTACATCAAACGATGGGAGAAATGCATAACTCTAGGTGGTTCCTATGCAAAGAAAGACTAATAACTGTGCCAAGTTTCGTTGCTCTACTGTTATGGGAAGTGGGCCAGGGGCATTACTTATTGCACGCCCCTCGTATATATATATATATATATATATATATATATATCATGATTCTTTGAGGGGTACAAAATTTATATAATGCAATCATTAAGGGAAGACGAAAATACATGATTAGAACGTTAAAATAAAGTCAACGTTAAAATAAAATTAACGGTGAAATGAATAAAAAGGGGAAAAAGAAAATGGAGAAGTCAGCTGACCGGTTTCACCCTCACTTTATTAAAGCTGTATCGAGGGATTTGAGTGAAAAAAAAGAGAGGAAAGACACGAATGGGAATCGAGATTATGTACAGATAACGTTGCGTTATGTATGGGGGGAAAAAAACGCAATAGCGTTATATTACTCGAAGATCCTAGAGACTAATCACGCTCAAACCTAAGAAATATTCCTTCTGCTTGCAGAGGGAAGGCCTTCTCAACCGAACGTGAACAGTCTCCAAGATCTTTAACTGAAATAATGAGTGAGCACAACTCAAGATTGAAAAAGAATTCGTGCTAAAGTTCGCTGCATAAGATGGGGTTTTTATAAGGTGGTCAGTAATTGAAGACCCGTATGTGTTGGCAATTACGTCTGTTGTTTGGTATGTTCTATTTCTGATTTTGGTAGGTACGTGTTGTTGGACTCTTCCATCCAATCTTAATGCTGTTTGACCCACATAGTTGGCACTGCAATTACATTAAATATTGGCATTGCAACTATGTTCAAAATTGTAAATTACATTATTATTATGATGGGGGCGGGTAGATGTTCTATCCCCCCCCCTATCATAATAATAATGATGTTCTATCCCCATCATGATAATAATGCAATGTACAATTTTGAATGTAGTTGCAGTACCAACTATGTGAGCGTGATTAGTCTCTAGGATCTTTGAGTAATATAACGTTATTGCGTTATTTTTTTGTTTGTTTCCCCCCATACATAATGCAACGTTATCTGTACATAATTCCCATTCGTGTCTCCCACCCCTTTTTTTTCACTCAAATTCCTCGATACAGCTTTAATAAAGCGAGGGCGAAACCGGTCAGCTGACTTCCCCCCCCCCACCTTTTATTCTCTTCACCCCATTAATTTTATTTTAAACGTGAATTTTATTTTAAACCTTTAATCGTTAATTTTCGTCTCCCCTTCATGATTGCAATATATATATATATATATATATATATATATATATATATATATATATATATATATATATATATATATATATACAGGGTGACCCCAAAAAACCAGAGGACATTCAATTGTTTTTCTGAGCATTTTACAGTCAACGGAGAAAAAAAAAGGCCAACGACCCTAGTGTTTTGATGTGATGTTTTGAATATAATAAACTAGTTATGACCAAAGTTTCCTTTCATTCGGACAAAACACTAAGAAACGGGGCCTAATTAGAGTTG
The DNA here is from genome assembly GCF_053919585.1 of Euprymna scolopes. Lineage (NCBI taxonomy): Eukaryota > Metazoa > Mollusca > Cephalopoda > Sepiida > Sepiolidae > Euprymna > Euprymna scolopes. The sequence continues at coordinate 20,835,822 of NC_136525.1, read as the reverse complement.
GGGCCCGTTTTTATGGGTCACCCTGTATATATATGGGGAGGGGGTCGTTTTTCTTCATTTTATTAAGAACTTGACTTTCTTAAAAGCAGCATCGCCGGCGAGGTCTTTAGTTATTCATAACTAATTGACCGAAACACTGTCATGATCGTGTAGCGATATTAAATGTTTATTTAAATATAAATAAAACTATAGACACATACACGCACATATATCTATAAAAATAAGAATGTGTGCATGAGAACAATTTTCAACCTATATATTCAACGAATGTTTGGTCTACAGACTTGAAATTTGGTATGTAGGATATTCAGATATGTGGATAATTTTTTCACCGGTTTTCATACGGAAAAGGGGCTGGGGAGGAGTCAAAATTGAAAAAGTTGCACTTGGGTAGGGAGTCACGAATGCGCATGCGTGAAACGTTCACATGACAGTTTTCTTATGTTAAGAATAAGTAGTTTTGAAAACACTTTTTAAAAATCGTGTCGAGCTGGCCTAATGGTTATCGTACTCGACTCACTATCTTTAGTATTTTTTTTTTTATTTACAAGAAGTGAACTGTTTAGAAAAAAAAACAATGATACTCGCATGCACATGTCTCAGTTTCTGCATGAATTAAAACATATTTATGCGTATTTTACGACCGACAAAGCCGAACGGCTCGCTAGTTTAAATATAAATAAAACTAAACACACATACACAACAATTATTCGTGGTAAACAACTGATAATCCCTAAAATAATATTAGCACTAGTGTAAATTCGTGGTAGCAAATAAATACACTGTAAAAAAGGCTTTTGTTCATAACTTTATATATATATATATATATATATATATATATATATATATATATATATATATATATATATATATATATATATATTAAAAAGTTTGACTCATGTCTGGGTAACCTACATCTAAAATTTCAAGTGTTTACACCCAAAATTGGCGGAGGAAATTAGTAGAGT